>NW_027273852.1:21300000-21457500 GCF_046630095.1 Trachinotus anak | reverse complement strand
TGGGGAGGACAGAGCATGACAAACTAATGAATATTTCATAGCCTGTTTAAATAAGAAAAGGGCGGTCAAACGGTGTGGGAATAACAATAAGTGCAGTGCCAAAATAGGTGACAAAGAATAACATGAGCTGTGTGAGGCTGACAGCATATTTTCAGATACTCATTGTACCACACATACACACACACACACACACACACACACACCCACACACACACAGATCTACACACACACACACACGCACACACACATACACACACATATGTGTCCTGGTATGCAGAGTCAAAACTCTCAGGGGAAATAAGGGGAGCAAGCTGCACCACACTAAGTAGGACTTAGTGGGTCAAAAGTTTAAGAAGCACAATTACCTGAAAGACCTCGGCTGACCCCCAAATTTCTCACCTTCTGTTCCCTCACACTTAAACACACACATACACACACACACCTTCAACAGAGGCAATTTACAGCCGGCAGCAGGAGAGGGTGAAAACTCTGACACCACCAACAGGCTCCTGGAGAGAGAGAGAGCAGCAGACCCACGTAAGCAGCGTTTGTATTTTGATTACACTTTCAGGCATTGTAAATGATCACCACTGCGAAACAGTGTCAAATTAAATGGTCATAACTCACCTGGACAGAATCTGACCTTGTCTCCTTGGCTTTACTCAGCTTGCATCCACATGAGAGGTGGTGACAGGGAGTAAATGGCTTCAGATAATGTATCATAATATCACATTAAGAAAATGTTCGGCGAAGCCAAATGTGAATCCCATATGTGGAGAGAGGAGGAAGAAGGTGGGGTGAGAGGCAGAGAGCGGAGGAGAAGGCCAGAAGACAGAAGATATATTGAGCAGAAGGAGGGGATACGCTCAGATGACACACGGCCACAAAATCAGCTTTCTGACTTGTAAAAACGCCCTCACTTTCTGTAACAATAATGGGTAAATGGATGGTAGTAAAAAGCAAAATAATATTGTTTCTATGTGACAGCTGTTTAAGATTATGTTAGTCCCTCCACTGTTTATCCAGATTTCAGCCTGGATACCAGTCCATCTTAGTGATGTGTCACTGCCCAGTTAGCATGTTGGACCTTACCCTGTGGCTGTTCAAACTAGTGATTAGCCAGCAGGTCAGGTTGCGCCCTTGCTACATCTGCGTATAAGCCAATGACTATTGAGAGAGTGATGTGGTAGTTGTCCCTGTCTTGATCAAATCCCACCTTGGCTGTAGGCAGTCCAACACACTGTCCCCACAAGCATCAGCAGCTGAGATGTGACTGGACCTGATGTGACAAGAATCATCTCCTCATCAGAATGGGATTAGAAGGGCAGGGTCACATCTCAGCTCAATCACACCTGAGTCACACACTCGCAGGCCCATGGATATGGTGTCACCAGCCATCTTTGCTCTGCAAGAATGTGGTCTGATACCATAGTAAAACTCTGGAGGTGGTTGCACAAAACCCCTTAAGTTTTCTACTTAAGTATAACACTTAAGGTTTACCTTCTCCTTCGCTGAGGAGGTTTCCTAAAGGTGTTGCACAGAATCTCTAAAAGGTTTCTTTAGTTAAGGGCAAAAGGTAAATAATTTGCAGCAGTAAAAGAGATTTTACAGCAGTAAAATTCCACCGTTTCCATGGAGACTGTTTGCATTAGCTTGTGATACCTGTTATCATGTTTGAAAAGCTAGCAACATTAAAGGCGCATGCTGCCATCTCATCCTCCCTTGTTTTGACGTGAGTTTAAACTCTGAGGGTGACCTGGCACACAGCTGATCTGTGAACATGAAACACCTCAACTATAACTGACCGGAACAATTTGTAGCATGAAATTGTAGAACAACCATTAATAACAAAGGAGGTGGAAGAGCACAGCTGTAGAAGTGGAATGATCTAGACGCTCGGACAAACCATCAATTGACTGCTGGTCAAATCTGTGATGTAGAATCAGTTCCTCATCATTAAGAGTGTCCATTGTGGTCTCCTGCTCTTCTTGGGATGTGTTCATTTTCTTGATTTATCACCTTGGTCATGCTGTTCTTAAGAGTCAGATGTACCTTCAGTTTTTTGTGCAACAGGTTAACTAAGTAATTCCTTTAGTGTAAGACTGAGGTAAGGAGAAAACCTTAAATACTTATATGAAATTTTATGGAAACCTTAAGAAAAAGACAAGCAATCTCTGGGGCTTACAAGCGAAGCCAACAATGAAGATTGTAGGTACTGTCACGGAGGCTATGCCCATCTTTATTTACAGACTATGGAAGAAGACTTAAGGGTGTTTTGTGCAAGCAATTTTATTGTAAGGAAACCTGAAATCAGACTTGAAGGAAAATCTTAACTTAAGGTGTTTTGTGCAACTGGCCCCTGGTCCCCTTTTCCAAAGACTTAAATATCTCGCTCGGTCAGCTTTCAGCTAAAGCTCTCTGTTCTTTCCGTCAGTTCAGGAAAGCCTGTTTTAAGCAGTTTTGTATTATCTGTGGCAGGCACAAAGCTGTGGACTGATAGATGGTGTACATACATTTTCAGTCTTCATTTGGAAGATTGATTTCCAGCCTTATTCTGAGCTACATGAAAAAAAATGGAAGGGGAAGGGTGGGGGGTATAATTTTGGGAGATTTATGTGGACCAGTGTGCAACAGAAAAACAGGCAAATATAGTTTCTGCTGGGAGCCAAAAGTCTAACAAAAATAGTCCCATAGTTGTAATTTATAGCCGGTGTAGAATAACTTTCTCTTTTCTTGACCAGGTAAAACAATGTTGCAGCAGCTGCCAAAGACAACTGATGTGTGATGAGTGTACCAGGTCTGGTTTTTGAGTTCAGAGCGAAGCTTGGTTAGCCGGTACAAGTGCTCAGAAAGTCTAGAACAGGAGTAAAACACCAGTATCAAAGAGACGCTGCACTTCTCTGATGGCGATGCTGACTCAGTGAGTTCAACCACTGTGAGGTTAATGATCTTAACACACATTTACATTTACACATAAACACACATAGTCATAAGCATGATATCGCATGAGGAATGAGGTGGGGGGGGCAGGGATGAAAAAGAGAAAGTGAAAAATTCTGAGACAGAGATAGAGGGAGATATGGAACAATGAGAGAGCAGCTAAGTGTTTCCCCATGTGCACCTGGGGCAGTGGCTGACCCTGTAAAGCGGGGTCTAAGCCTTAGCCCTCTCTCCCTCACCCCCTCTCTCTGTGCCAATGCCCATAGGCACTGAGGAATCACAGGAATGAGAGAGCAGCCAAAAACAGTCTGCTAAACTCCCTTCATCTTTATAGAAGCGCCGTTACAGAGGGCCTCCAGTCCAGCCCAGACAGGGAATGCTTAACAGGCTGCTCAATCTTTTCTGCAGTCCTCCTGGGGCAGTGACGGGTTCCAGTGTTAAGTGACTTTTTTTCTGATAAGGAGCCAGCAGGTAGGAAGACACCAGTTTCTGCCAAGTTAGTACTCAGGAATGTGTGTCTACACTGACGGCATCATTTAAATGTTTGTGTTTTCGAACTGTAATGTCACTATTGTAAATTATTGGATGGATTGTTGTAAAATTTGAAGAGATATTCATTGTTCCTAGACAATGAATCACACTAATTTTGATGACATCTCCTCTCTATGCACCATGAGGTTGACATTTTAGGCTTTAAGTGAAATTTCTTGGCATGTATTGCATAGACTGCCCCGACATTTTGTAAAGACATTCATTGTTCCAACACGATGTATCCTACTGACTTTGGTGATCCCTTAATTTTTCATTTAACACCATCATCAGATCAAAATTTCAATTTGTCTGATAGACAGCTAAACTGATTAGATCATCTGATTGTGCTTTGTGTTTAGCGCAAATTATCCAATGATAGCATGGCAATAAGCACAACTAAAGTTGTGTCACAATTCAGGGGCTGCATCCTTCAGATAACTCAATCTACGAAGGTGTGGCCCTTCGTAGCCCTTGTAGACCTCAAAGGCCGAACCAAAATGAGATGGTGTGTTCCCATCATTGTGTTGCAAAGCACAGCCCCTGTTGACCACAACTTTGACAACACCTAATTTACTCACAGAAACCTGAGGTTTTGAGGGCCTTGGTTTTAACAGTTATACAGTTATATCCATCGTTGCCCAGGTTAAGTATACATAACTATACTCTATGATGATTACTAATGCTAAACATTAACATGTTAGCATTGTTGTGAGAATATTTACATAATGTTGTTAGCATTTAATTCACTGCACCGCTCTGACAAAGTAAAGCTTCACAGAGGTGCTAACATGGCTGTAGAAAAATATCCATGAATGCCCCCTAAATTCGGAAGAACAGATTGAAAAGTTTGGTAAACAACTTGCTGAGTTGTTGACATCATATATGCAGAAGAATGGTGGACAAAAGTAAATGTTTGTTTGACATGAGAAACTTTTGAGTAATGGTGCAAATTCACATTTTGCATATCAATTCTTTTGTTGTCATTTAATTTGTAATATGGTTTTGGGTTGTAACCATTAGTTGCTATCCACGTAGTGTGACCTACATTAGTTATAAGAGTCATTTACTGGCAGTAACCATGATCAACATGTAGTTTTAATGCTCTGAGCAATAAAATACAGCACATATTCTTTGTAGCATTATGTTGTTTCCACATTGTGACTTAAAAACACATGAACACACAAGTTGGAAGAGGGACTTCCCAACTCGGGAAATGGGACCATCCGAAGAGCATGTGAATGCAACATTAGTATGGATCATTATAAAGTTTTCAATTTTGAATTCGTTAAAAATACATTCATAAACATTCCCAAGTTGTGTAAAAATCAGTTGAAGCAGAGAAATTAAAACATGAGACTTACGCTGTGATATCAGTTACTAGAAGGTTATTCAGAGTGAACTATAGGGCCAAAAACTGCTGCTCTGGGGGAACAGTTCTGAGAAAAACACCATCTGAACGCAGGTGCTCTGTAATGTGTGTGTGTTTTTGTGTTCTTCCAGGTTTAGGATTTGTTGTCATGAGAAAAGAAAGGCACACAGCCAGTAAACAGAATATTTTCCCCTCTTGTTCTCAGATATCTGTTTAGACTTCATAGATTAGCTATGACTCCATCAGACTTGCATTAAGCCCATCACGCACATACATATGCGTGCACATACATGCACACTGAGATCCGCTTAACCCAGGAGACATTTATGACCTTCCAGTATATCAGTTTTTACAGTGCAGTGGTCCCGAGCAGAACAGCAGTAAAGTGGAACGAGGACAAAACAAGAGATTCTTTACAACAAGCCTTCGTGTTCTGCTTTTGCTGAGCAGGGACAGAGAGACAACAGAAAGTCACATCAACACCCAAACCACATCAACAAAACATTGCGTGCTGAAAGGAGAAGTCATCAGGGAGGGTGATTCATCAGAGTTTTCTCCCCGTGTTTGGTGCAAAGTTTCGATTCACATGTTCATCAACGTGGTGGTTTAAGTTTGGCGAAATGATTTCTTGAATTTTGATGTGACGAGTCAATGGCCTCTCCTACAGCATGTAGGCTGCTATCTCAACTCAACTCAGCTTAAATCAAATCTGCTTTATTGATATAGCAAGTTTCACAGAAACATGTAGCCCAAAATATCAATGCTCTCCAGTAAATCCAATAAAATCAATAAAACTGTCAGGTACATTTATGAAACCTCATATAAATGTTGCATATTTTTATGACATTTTGGCCTCAAAAAATGCTCACTGGCTAGAATTGAAGCGGGAATGTCACAGTTATGCTATCAGCTACTCAACCACCCAGACACCCAGACACCTTAGTATCTTAATATTTGACACAGAAAATTATATGAAAGGTCCCATATTTTACATTTTTTGTGTGTTTTATTTGAACTGTTGATATCCATCAGAAGATATATTTGTGGTTTTAAAACCATCTCAATATAGTTTTATCTCCTCTCTCAAGACAAGAGGCTTTGAGCCTCTCTTCTGATTGGCTGACTGAGTGATTGAATAAAAATAAAACAGATTTCAGGTAAACACTCAGAGAAACCAAATCCTGCAAGGTTGGATGGTGGGTCCAGGTGGGCGGGGCTTGTGGCATGGTTGAGAGCAGTGACTGCTTTGTTGTGACATCACAAAGTTACAGAAGTCCTGAAAGCCTGTTTCTGAATACAGGCTGTGTGCATTTCTCTGTGGACTGAGGCTTTGATACTTTCACAGTATTAATATAGAACCTAGACCTGCTTTATAATCAAAAAACACATGGACATCTCACTTCATACAATGTTAGACCTTTAAAGGTTAAGACTGATGTTATTCATAATGTCAGCAACTGACTGCTCATATTCTAATAATCATAATCACGTATATGTTATTCCTCTGTGTCATAGACCTGCAATGTCCAAAAACTAAAACACAAATCAGTGAGTAACCATTGCACAGTTGACAATAGAAAGCATTGATAGATGACCTAACAATCGGGGCATAAAAATCAACATACCATTTATCTAATACTGAAGGATGTTCTGTACATCATACTATTGCAGCCAGATTTCAAAGACCAGTGATGAGGATGCAGCTCATTCAGTCTGCTGAGTCACAGAGCATGACAGAGCAGAAAATGGGATGTGTGGGTGCAAAAAGACAGACTGACGGGAGGAGAAGGAGGAGGTGGACAACTTAAGGAGGGAGGGGGTGCTGAGGCTCCTCCCTCACTGTTCTCCCTTTCTCACGTTGCGCTTCAGAGGGCAAAAAAAAGGTCAAGTATGTGCTCAGGAAGCTCCTGGCCACGGCTGACTGCATCAACGTCACCTTTTGTGTTTTGGTGGTGGGGGACTGGGGAAGCTAATATTTTAGTATGTGTGAAAGTAGACAGAGAGGACCTGATAATGCCTGGGGTGATGTAATACACTGTTTCTGTGCTCAGTGTGAAGGGGGTGGGGCAGGAGGGGTGTGTGTGTGTGTGTGTGTGTGTGTGTGACAGTTACATAGAGTGGATTGGGTGGTTGATTACCTAATGTTTGACTTATCCCCTTACTAGAGTTTGCAACGCAGGCTCTGATTACAGTGGCACCTCAACTTAAACAACCTGTGCCTTTTTATAGTCTTAAAACTGCCATACACAGACAGCCAAACGCATAATGAGTTCCTTGTAAATTAAAACTCTGAAGAGCTCACTCCTCCTAAACTCTCCCAATCTTCTTCTCTGTTTTCATCCTTTTAATATAAGAGAATAAATCCCATAACTAGAGGGGCGCTCAGAATGCAGAAATCCGCCAATGTCAAACAACAAACACCAAAAAAAATCTAATTCATAGTAAATGATCCAGATCTGCTTCAAAGGTCCTCTGTTGTGCTTTATTTGAGTTGATATCCATAAGAAGATAGATCTGTGATTTTAAGAACCAAAAAACATCTGAGTGTAGTTTTACATCTCCTCTCTCAGGCTTCTCTCTGGAGCTCTAGAAACAACAGGTCAGTCAGCCAATCACAAGAGAGGCTTTGAGTCTCTCTTGTGATTGGCTGGCTGTTTTCTGAGTGACTGAATAAAAATAAAACAGATTTCAGGTAAACACTCAGAGAAACCAAATCCTGCAAGGTTGGATGGTGGGTCCAGGTGGGTGGGGCTTGAGGCATGGCTGAGAGCAGTGATTGCTTTGTTGTGACATCACAAAGTTCCAGAAGTCCTGACAGCTCTTTTTAATGCTCAGTTTCTGAATACAGGCTGTGTGCATTTCTCTGTGGACTGAGGCTTTGATACTTTCACAGTATTAATATAGAACATAGACCTCCTTTATAATCAAAAAATGGAAATCTCACTTGGTACAATATGCAACTTAAATGGGTTCTTCCCTGGCCCAGGCCTCAGCCCTCCACCAAGTTCAGAGCAAATCAGTTCAGTACTTTTTACGTAATCCTACTGACAAACAAACAGACTATCAAACATAACTATTATCAACAATAAACTAATGATGCTTCAATAAGCCTCAAAGTATCTCAAACAGGTAGTAAAGAATAATGAAGAGAAAAAGGACATAAAATAGCTCCATTCTTTTTGTCTACTTTCTGTTTTTACTTTTCCACAGTAACATGTGAAACTTCACCCTGATGATAAACATATGAGGTCTTTGTAGCCGGGATACATTTTCTGGCTTTTGGACTCATTTACAGCCCATCTATAGTTTCCACAGCTGTGGGCTGACAATGTTGAAGGCTTCTGTCTTGTTGGTAGATGTAGCCAGTGCATAGTCAACATAAACCACACATCAATTATTCCAAGGGCCATTTCCCTGCTCATCAACTCAGAACAGTGCTGGAGGATACAGTGTAATGCCCTCTAATCATAATGTGTGAGAGCACACGCTGGCCAGACCTGAAATGTGGTTCTGCTTTGCTGCCTCGTGTCTCAGAAGGATTCTCACGAGCTTGTGTAAACACACAAGCAGACTCACACACAAGCACATCAAAAAAGCATCTGTGTTCTCTGAGTGTTTCCCGCCACGTTTTAACTGACATCAGAACACACTTTTACTGCCACATTATTCAAACACAAGAAAACAAACTATCTAATCATTCACACACATCCCATCCCACACCCGTGTAGCTTTACACATCTCCACCATGACACAACATAAAAGCACAAACGCAGGTTTAAGCTGATGTGCCATGTTCTTTAATTGAGGAATGAGTAGTGTTCGTAGTGTAGGTTTGTAGGCAGTTTCACCTCCCACTGTGTGACTATGTTGTGGTGGCAGTTGTTGGGTCACCATTGTTGGGGGGAAAGCTGAACACTTCCTCCAGGAGAGCAGAGTAGTTGAGGTTTTTCACTGCAGCTTCGCCGGCGTCAAACCTCGCATTCACATCAAACTGGAGACATCAGGAACACACAAGTCACAACACAACATTAAAATACTTCTTCAGTATTGCCAGTAATTTATTATTGTAGTCTTTGCTTTGGTTTTAATATTTGTTGCTGTCCTTTCAATATTTTACCTCTGTTTCTGTTTCTCTGTGATACAGCTCTCCTTTATTATGCCTTTGTTACTCTGTTTTGTATACTTTATACAACTTGAAAAGCACCTTAAGTTTTTTAGTGTGTATCAAGTGCGCTTTGTAAATAACACTGCTTTGTTTAAAGTTTTAAAAATCATGGCTGCCTTTAACCTCCATTAGACTGATTAAACACAGTAAACAAAAGAACTTCTTCTTAAAACTGGAGGCCAAATGTAATTTAGCTATTTCTTTAAAGCAGGAAGCAGGAATCCGTCCCAAGATTGTTAAATATAATGAACAGAGAAAAAAAAGAAAAAAATAATAATACTGGTAATAAGAAAATTGGCAACACGACCTAGACTGACTGACTTCTTCCGAGAAGAACTCAGTCAACCTGGGTCAGTCGACATGACATTACTGTTGTGTTCTCACTATGAGACACAACACTTGTGACACCTTTAAAGACGACAAGGCTCAGAGGCCTTTTTCAGTCCTCTGGGGAGGGGGTTTACCTTGGAGCTTTTTAAGGAGGGCAGAGTGGCTGAGCGAGACTGAGTGACTAGTTTAGAGCTGGAAACCAAATGGAGAATTAAAGGTCCCACATTGTGTAATGGGAGACGTCCATGTCTTTTTGATTATAAAGCAGGTCTAGGTTAATACTGTAAAAGGATCAAAGCCTCAGTCCACAGAGAAATGCACACAGCCTTAAAACCAGCCGTCAGGACTTCTGTAACTTTGTGATGTCACCACTCTCAGCCATGCCCCAAGCCCAGCCCACCTGGACCCACCATCCAACCTTGCAGGATTTGGTTTCTATGAGTGTTTACTCATAGAGTAGAGGATCTGAGCCTCTCTTCTGATTGGCTGACTGTTTTCTCACTGACCTGTTGTTACTAGAGAGAAGCCTGAGAGAGGAGATGTAAAACTACACTGAGATGGTTTTTGGTTCTTAAAACCACAAATATATCTTCTTATGGATATTAACACTTCAAATAAAACACAGGAGAAGAGTAAAATATGGGACCTTTAAGTAAGCACTGCGTTGCCACACAAACACACGCACACCCACACCCAACCTTTCTATAGTTATGAGGACATTCAATGATATATGCATTCCCTAGCCCCATACTCTAACCTAAACCATTACAATAAATGCTGAGCCCTAACCCTAACCCGGATCTAATTCTAACCTGAACCATAAAAACCAAATCTTAACCAGCAAACACATCAAACATCCCTTTGAAGTTGTGAGGACAGGCCAAAATGTCTTCACAACGATGGTCTAATTTGTCTACACGACCATAGCAAGCCAAGTACACACAAACACACACACACACGTACACACACACACACACAGAGGTGGTCAGCAAGGAAGGAAATAGCTCCTTTGTTCTTCTCTCTTGCATTTGTATCTTTTTGTATGTAATGCTGATTTAACATGCTTTGCTACAGCCAAGTCTAAGCAGAACCAGGTGAGCGGGAGAGATATACACTGTGGCATGACAACAAAGGGAAGGCTTGCATGGATAAAATGAGAGTGGACCGAATCAGTGTGTGTGTGTGTGTGTGTGTGTATGTGTGTGTCTGTTCTTCTCTCAAGTCATTTCCCGTGCACAATAAATTGTCGTCCTGCCTATTAGACCACCCCTTCCCACTCATTTCAGTCTGCTTTTGGCTCACTCCTCCACTGAGTCATCACAGGTGGGGGTGAAATGTGGATTGATTTTCAATTACAACTATTAAAAAATCCGTGCACACACCGCGAATGAACTAACTGTACTTTTCTGAGCCAGTCTCCTTTATAAAGTTTTGTGTCAAATAAATTTCTGTCATTCCTCTCTCTTACCTTTAAGATGTCTTCAGCCATTACTGGGGGAGCAGGGTGCTCTAACCAGTTAATGCCAGCAAGGAAGGCATGGTAGTCAATCTCATCCCCATCTGCAAATCTCCAGCAGAAATGCATCCAAATTAGAAACAGGTACATACTATTTAAAAATCTCAGACAACAGCTCCCACTTGAGTTATATGAATCTGATCCGCACTACTTCAAATGCATATTTTGTTGTGGTGTTCAGTCCAAATGCTGGTTCAGATATTTTTATAACCATGCCAAGAAAAATATCTGTGCAAAGAATTGGGCTATACTTTACAATCAAGTGAAAACGAATCATTCATACTTCAATCATTCTTACTTGCTGAGCAGACCTCTGAGCAGGTTCTCAGGCAGGGGAAGTTGGAAGGCCTTACAGATGGTCCTTGTCTCTTTGGTGGAGAGACGACCCGTTCTGGAGACACAAAGGAAAGCAGAGACACAGGTACTCAACATAAGATAAAAAGCCAAGAAGCCCCAGTTGTGATACTCAAAGTTACTACATCAGCTTTTGTATCTTCTGACAGCACACGATTTCAACTTCAGTCGGCTTTTTAGCTCATTTCCCACATTAACAGAGGCATGTATAGAAAAGTGTTTATATATGGATTGTGATTGAAAGAATAAATCCACCATTATGTCACACAATAGAAGTTAATGGGTATGGTATTTAATGAACAGAGAAATCCTAATCCTAATCAGACAAGGGTCAGGGTCTGTTGTTAATGTGCATGTGTCTGTGTGTGCGTGTGTTTGTATCTGTGCGTCAGTGAGAGAGAAAGAAAGCAAGTGAGAGAGAGGCCCTGTTCAGACCTGGTATTAACATGTGTCTTCACTGAGCCGATCAGTGGTCATCTCTGAGTACGTCTGTTCGTACCTGCCTTTAAAATGTGTCTCCACATGTGTCTTGAGTGACCACTTGTGATTGGATCTCACTTCCCTGTTTGATATGCAAATAAACAGCTATGTGGTGTTTTTAGCCAATCGGACAGACGGGTCCGATGTCAATGTGCTTCTGTGTATGTGTGTGTGTGTATGAGTGAGAGAGAGCAGCGAGAGAGACAGTGGAGGGGTTGAGCGAATCAATGCACTACACAAAGCTGTACAATGAAATTAGGGTTCAGCCAGTACAAATAGTAAAATATTTTCCGTTCATTATGAAACTGTGGCAGAAGATGTCAGTAGAGGAGGTGGTACTTCATTGTAGCCTAGGACACATTTGTGTTCACACTGCTAAAAGAATGTGGCCACATGTGGCCCAGACCACCTCCGAATGTGGTCTGAGAGATCGGATCTCAAATGCATCCTCAATGCATCCTGGGTGTGTTCACACCTATACTTAGAGCTTTCCACTTGCGATTAGATCACGCAGGATGGATAAATACCAGGTCCGAACAGGGCCAGAGAGAGTGGTATGAAGGGGTTGAGCAAATCAATGAACTGTGCACAGCACTACAATGAAATAAAGTTCTATCCATTAGAAATAGTATAATATTTTCAGTTCATTCCGTAACTGTGGCAGGACTAATTAGACTGAGGCAGAGGACGTCAGTGGTGGTCCTTTAATGTGGCCCAGGAAGCCTTTTATTACCCTTGATGGATTTCAATACCAGGTCTGAACAGGGCTGTTGTTGCTGCAGATGTTCATGCTGTACACTCTCATATTCCATCAGATTTGGACTCAAACATGCACAGATGGATTTAAGAAGTTGCCATTTCCAATCAGTTTTGTTCTGCGACTTACTTTTCATTACTAGTTACTAGTTTTAGTTTTGTCTAGTTTTTCAGAACCTCCACACCTGCTCACAAGCACCGGGTGCGCTGCCCCTTGGTGGGAGGCCGCATCTTCCAGACTTTCAGGTCTGCAGTCCTAGGACTGCATTTCTTGGACCCTAGTTTTTTGTGGCAGTGCCACCATACAGGAAACCCAAATTGTTCTAAATATGTGTGTAAAACAATGCTAACCCTACTCCTAACCAATTTGCTAGGTGGCGCTGTAGAGGAAAATGAGGGCCCAAGAAATACAACCTTAAGATCGTATTCCTGACATTTCTCAAGGTGCAGCCTCTAGTGCAGCAGAAGCATATTACTGGGGCATCCGGCCAATAAGAAGTAAGTGGGCTTTTAAGGAGGTGTGAGCTGATACTGCCCGTTTCAGTCAGAGGCTTAAGTGGTGGTCTGCATAACAGGCAGTTTAAGATAAATAAGGACTTTTAAAAAAATGGTGAATCACATAAAGCTATTCTAATGGAGTTAAAAAAACAAAATATAGAGCTGGAAATGATCATATGATATGATATATAATGAACATATTATTTATAGAAAAATGTCTCATACTGAATTTGTATGAAGACAATGTGTGCATGTGAAACAGGATGTTTGTCCTCTAAGACCCCAGTTGTTTTCCACAGTAATACCATTCGGTTCGGATGCTCATTCTTGTCATGCCATCTTCATTACAGGGATGTTGATGAACAATCTGACGCTAACTGAGGGTGTCAACACAGCTATAATAAACAGACAAGTCAGCTTGACCTTGTGGCACTGTTGGCCAACCGTTTCAGCCAACCCAGCCCATTTTAAAGGTCTACCACCTATAAACAGGCAGTAATATGTACTGTGCTTTAAACATGTGATTTTATGCACAAAAAAGGGAGGGGGGCTGCATATAGGGACACAGACACACAGAGACAGAGGTAGTGTGTGTGTGTGTATGTGTGTGTGTGTGTGTGTCCTCTGGCCTGCAGAGCTACATGCCATACAGGTCTTTAGGGTTCATCTGGTTCCAATGCTCCACTCTCTCACTGCTGGAACTAATCGTTGCTCTAAGATATGGGGCCAGTGGCAGCACGATTGATGTCTTGTTGTGACGCTATCTGCCTGTGTGTGTTCCTGTGTGTGTCTGTTGCACAAGTATTTTGTCTTAAGCTAACATTTGCATGTGTGTGTGGCATATGTGTCGCCCACTTTTGTCGGTCGTGATATTTGAAGGCTCTGGCCATCTCAGGGAGCTCTTCAAAGTGCTTCTTTTTGAGGAGGTCCTGGGCCACGGCCAGCATCAAGCCCACATCCACCCCAGGCTGCTCACGCTGTGCAAACCGTCGGCCCAGCACCAGCACCTCATGCTCTGACAGGCTGCAGTCCAGGCCCATCAGCAGGCCCCTGCAGTGGCACACACAATATACCACACATAAGTTAACAATATCTCACAGCCCTAACTTTAAAGCTAGTATGTAAAGAATTTCTTTTGCTTTCTTTTGACACTTCCTATTGTAATATTTACATCCGTTGTGTTGGGTGGTAATCATCTACGTCATTCAGGGGGAGGGAGCATACTGGACAGATTGAACTACACTTATTTTTGCTATATTACTGTACCTGAACGATTCATAAGGGATGAAGCCAGTGTTGCTGGGGTCACTGAGAGTCAGAAACTTCCTGATCTCACTCTGCTTCTCCTCTGGAATGGAGTGTAGTTTACTGAAGATGTTGCCCACGTTGGCTTTGGGGAACTTTAGACAATGAAACACAGAAACCAAACAGGTGATGTTTTGGAGGTTAGATCTGGTTATCTGTTCCTGAACCAGACTGTAACCATGTTAGCTATAGCAACCTGCTGCAAAGATCACCCCTAAAACAAGCTTGTGATAGCAAAACGTCTGAAACAAAACCACATTTGTCCTTCAGTTCCTTCCCTACCTCCTCAGCATGTTTCTCCATGTAACTGAAGGTGTATTCATCAGCATCCAGAAGTTGGAAGTTCTTATTGTTGAGGCAGAGGGTAGCTCCCACGTACAGATCCTGAGCTTTAAAGTACTCAGACAGCTCGCTCTTAAACAGCTCCTGGCAAGGCTTCTTTACACGGCCGCGCTCCAGAAACTTACCACCAAGCACACCTGGTGCACAATGTGCGAGAGAGGGACAGATGAAAGCGTAGGCAATTCTTCATTTTACTTAGCCAGAGCAAACTTTGTTTTTTCTGCTTCATGGAAAATCAATTTTGTTAACATGCAACTTGGTCATTGGTCAATATTTTAAAAGCAGCATTTATTTTTATATCTTGTTGGCAAAATTTGTAACTACATTTAAATGTAAACTGAATTAAAATTGTACTCATGTTTACATCATTTTAAATGGTTTTATGTTTCCCGGAACCCATCACATACTATTCATCTAACACTATTAAAAAAATCAATGACATATTGTTTTACATCGATGGGAATGTCTCCATCCCTGAAAAAGTAGGTCTGTGAACAGATGAAATGTTTCATCTGTTTTCAAAAGATTTTGGATACTGAAACTGAATCTGACAAACCTAATGTTTACCATGAGAGAAAAAGATTTGTATCTCATGTCTGGGGAGCGGTTATGGTGCAGCTGTGGTCCAAACGTTTTTACCTGAGTTCTTCTGCGGGTGTTCAAACACACTGATGGAGTCATTACAGAGGTAGAAGGAGATGATGAACACCCTCTCTCTGTCAACTGGATCGGTGGTCACCATCTTGGCGCGGAAGTTCAGCACATTACTGTCTAGGCCACATCTAGCGGGACATACACACAAGAACTGGGGTCTACCACCAAAACACACAGACACAGATTTTCACTGTGTAATTTGATTGTGACTGTGACTACAACTTGTCTAACCTGTCTTTCTGTATAAACTTTCGGAAGTCTTTCTGCGGGGGCTTGGGCAGCAGGCCCAGGCAGGAGCTCAGCGAGTCCTCCTCTGAGCCAAAACCGTTGTAAGGGGGCACAAGCCTCTGGGGCTTAGGGGCAGCTGGAGCTTTGTACTGGATTGGGGTGAAGTCCTCTGAGAGGATGAAGGAGAATGAAAAGACAAAACACTTAGAAGAAAGAACCCCAGGAGGAGAGCTGAAATGATCAGAGGGCAGCAGGTAATCCATCCATGCTGGAGCACGGCAGCCTGGGTCTGACTGTAACCCTAAGATGACCTCTTACTGCTCAGACTAAGAAAGGACCCTCCATTACAGTGGCCTGTCACGGGGGCGCCGCCTGGTTTACCACTGTGACTAATGCTGCAAACCCCTGAACCTGCCCAGGGTGGCAGAAACATCCAGGGCCAGCTTGGGTTTCCCCTGCTGGGGAGCAGTGTGCCTTTTGTGGTCCCCAGTGCCCTTAACTGTGGAGGCATGGTGAAATACCAATGCTAAAGGGCCTGAGTATCTTATGTCAGGGGGACAGTGGTGCTGATCTAATTCCCATTGACCACAGATGGAATGAGACAAACACAATATTAGACAGGCCAGAGAGAGAGTTCAGTCCAGTTCTGTGGAGAAAAAAATCAAATCAAATCTAAATCAATTTCTAGATAAAAAATACTTCATCCTCTGAACAAAGGTATCCTGTACCATTGGTCTCAAGAATTAGTTTTGTTGGACTTTAACTTGCTGGTGCTTGCTCTTACTGCCCCCAAGTGTTCAGATTAATGCAATGCAGGGATTAGTGACAGTTATCTGTCAGATTAAATCCATATAAATTTGTTACAAAGTAAAATGTCAAACTGCTGCTCCTTTTTGCACAGATGAAACACTTATGAAATTGTTTTGCTGTAAATCAGTTTATACTTTTTGATTAGTAATTTAGTCTACAAAAGATCAAAAATCCACATTTTGAACTGATGTTTCAAAGCTGCCTATTTTACACTGATTTACATTGATTTTTTTGTATTACTGGAATAAATAATAAACATCAACCAATCGACTATACGTTCATGCTGGTACCTATGCTGTATTTGGAGCGGTAGTAGTCTTTGGTGAAGTCGTCACAGTTGGCGATGATGACTCTCCTGCCAAACACATTCACCTCCCCACCTACAGTCAGATCACAGTCCTTATAAAACTCCTCATGGACAGATCCTGTCTGCAAGAGAGAGAGAGAGGGAAGGAAGGAAGAGTCAGAGGGTGAAGACTAAACTGAGACTTTATTTTACCTGTCAAACTTTTTGAATTTAACTAAATGTACATGATGAGTATGTTGAGTATGTTTACTGCTGTTAATTAACCTGGTGGGGTCAAAATGGCGTCCAGGTACAACCCAAACATTATATACATATGTGAGTATTGGGCAACTCATTCCAAAACTATGGCTGTTAATATGCCACTCTGTCACTCTCCACTCTTCTGGGAGGGTTTTCTGAAAGATGGTTGCGGAATTTACTCCCATTCAGTGAGACATGGCTCACAGTCAGTTCATGAGGCTGAGATCAGGCCTCTGTGTGGCCAAGTCAAGCTCAGAAAACCACTACTTTATGGATTCATGGTTTTGTGCAAGGGGCAAAAATTTGCTGAAACAGGAAAGGGTCTTCCCAAACTGCTGTCACACAGTTGGACACACACTATTGTCTAATAAATAAATGACTAATTTAACTGGAATCAGAACAAATTTAACTTCAGTGGACAAAGGTGTCACCAAACCTATTCACCATAGAGAATAACTTGTTTTGTAACCTCTGGGTTAGAGTCTCCCTCTCTTTGTGACCCCTAAAATAACATTTAATTCTTAACTTTATTTCATTTGCTGTCATGTCAGCATGTTTGCAGCGTGGGCATGGCTGAGACAGGACATACTTTGAGGCTGTCCAGTATGTAGCATTTTCCTTGACTCGGGGAGGCAAACACATTGAGCACCGTACGGTCTGTGATCTGTCCGGGCTGCTTCATCTGGGCCTCTGGATGCTGCAAAGAAATAACAAACAGCAACAGGTAGGTAAAAGGAGAACCTATTACACTAAAAACACTGAAAATACAAGATCTTCACATAGCTGAGCACCGTTCTGGATGTAGACATGGATGCAGACACAGGATAGACAGAGGGCAGAATTAGGCCATTACCAACCAATTACTAACATTAAAAACAGAAAAATTGTGGTTACATCTCAAATTCAGATTTCAGGCCCTACAAAACCCAACAACTGAACCCCGAAAGGAGTCCCTTCTGTCAGCTGGTCCAGTGACTTACTGATCAAATATCACCCAATACTATTCAACCTCAGCCCAACCGCTAATCGGTGTAAACCAGGGACTTATATTCATAAAGATGCCTATCAGGAACATTGGACAAATCAAACCTAAACTCAAAAGAAACTTTACTGCTATCTGGCCCCAGATATAAATTGGCAGAGGATCTCTTCACTGTCAGACACAAAGCAGAGAAATATCCTGACCAAATACAGACTCAGTGACCACAGTCTAACCATAGAGAGAGGACAACACAGGAAGTCCTGGGGCCAGTTCCACAAAGATATTTCAGATTGGTCTGTAGTGTTAATTTAGTCTCATAGACTTAGAATAATGCAAGTAAGACTGTGTCACTAAAACAAAGACAGACTCATTTTAAGCCAAACACATTGGACACCTTACACCCAGGCTAACTCAGGCCTAAATCCAATGTTACCAACAATCAATGACACCTGCGATGACCAGTAACATCCAACAACAAAAAAAAAGGAAAACATGGCTCATAATTTGTGGTTTGCTAACATTGTCATGGTGAGAGCAATGAGAAGGGAAGGAGTTTTCAGAGACCACAGTGAAGTAATAATTGTTAAATTCTTCCAAAAAACAAACATTTTCTGATGGGGTAAATGCAGCTCAGTAGTTGGATGTGGTTCCTCTGTCAGCAATTTTTTTTATATGGAAAAAAGTCTTAATTTACGCAGAATTCATTAAACCACAGTCTGACTTAAGATAGTCAAGAACTGCTTTGTGCAACCTCTATCTGAAGTTTGACCATTTGTCAGAGTCAAAGTCTATCTGTGTGAAAGTGGCCCATGGCTATGAACAGAGGAAAGAGTCTGTGTTCACTGCACCATAGGTGAGGTAGAGACATTGACACACTTCCTATTAAAATGTGACAAATATAATATTATCAGAGTGTAATAAATTTGATTTGATAAAACTGAGCTCAATGACAGTGACATTCATGCCAATAAAGCATATTGAATTAAACAGAATTTAATTGAACTGAACTGACAGAGAAAGAGAGAGAGAGAGAGAGAGAGAGAGAGAGAGAGAGAGAGAGATACTATCAGAATAAAGAGCGGAGTAAAGATGTGATCTGTCATTAAGAGCGTGGTGATTTCTCATTGGATGGTTGATTCTGGTCAACCTTTAGGGCTGACATTTAATAAAAGGCATCAGAACAAACAAAATTACTGGACTGAAAACACAAACTCACACATACACAAACACAAACACACACACACACTTGATTGAGGCCTGGCTGTCTTTCAAGATGAATTAGGCTGCAGTCAGTTACTGGGAGAAAAAGCCAAAATGCTTGAGGGAGACTGGATGCAACAGCGGCCCTGTCAGACTGAATGAGGTCTCGATGAAGGGAGGGATGGTGGGAGAGAGATGAAAAGAAGTCACCCAACCAGAAACAGAGAGGCACTGCAAGGTTTGGAATAACCATCTACAAATGTAAAATTCATGTACTCCATGAACCCTTGAGGATCTATCACATTTTCTGACTTTTCCCATCTTGAATTCTGAAGTATTCAGGAATTAGCATTCCCTGTAGGCTCTGTGTTTTGATCTGTTTTATCCTTCCTCTCCTTGACAACAAATATTAATCAGTCCTCCTCTTTCCTCTGCCATGGTTGTCACAAACTTTTTGAGCAGCTCCTATCCTGGTGCCTCACCTTAGGTAGTTTGCTGCGGCGCAAGAATTTGGGCACGTTGTCTCTCCCAGAGTTTGGGGTGATAACCTCCAGGATCTCTATGGTGTCATCAGCCAAGAAGTAGTGCATTATGAGCTCCCGTGGGTCCCCAAATATGCTCTCTGTGTCATCCCAGAAGCAGTAGAAGCGCAGGACTTTTCGGTCATTGTCCAGGAACTGCTTCAGTGTGTCTCGCCTCTCATATGGTCGCAGTGGCTTCATATTTTGCTCAACCTGGACGAGGAACCATGTGAAATAAGATGAATCAATAAACGGTATCACATATGGTTCGCATTTTTACTGGTGACTTAATATTTTGTTCTGTTTTTATGGTTTTATTGATTTTACTGATCGGCCTCCTGCTTGTGACACTGCCTCAGAGTTAAGGGTTATTTTCACTATAATACCAAGATACTTTAAATGTATTGTATTGTGTATCTGTTGCCTTATATGACCTCCATGTCTTCTTCTGCTGCTTTGTGTAAAGCACTTTGAAACGTGGGTTTAGAAAAGTGGCCTATAAATAAAGATTATTATTATTATTATTATTATTATTATTACATGAGAGGCTTTAAATTTTTATTTTTGGCAATTATAAGTGTTTATCAGTGTTTTTTAATTAGACCTCAGTATCATCAAAAGGGCAGCAGTGCTGAAAAGATTAGTTGCTTCAAACATTACAAGATCCAAAAAAATATATCTTTTTAACATTGCACATAAATTATGGATATAATTTCGGTGAAAATGTTTGTTAGTTGTCCCCTTGATCAGAAAAAAGTGTAACTCCACATATGATATGATTTTCATCATTTATAATGGATTTTTCTTTACTATTGTGTTCGATATAATACTTGATTCTGCCATTTTATTCTTATGAGAATCTCTTAGGAAAATAAAAATCTGCCAACCTGCTCCCGGAGTTTACTGTAGGGGTCATTGGGTACAGTTGTAGGGTCATTTAGGCGGACCCCAAGCTTTGTGAGAAAGTTCCTTGTGAAAGAGTCACAGCTGGTCACAGTGAACGTGCGAGAGTACAGCACCATCTGTTGGTTGATGTTGAAATGGAAGACATTGTAGAACAGGTCATCATCTGGGGGAGGCAGTGGGATGCGATGGCGGCGAATAAGTGTTCCTGCAACAAAGAACAACAGCACAGCAATGATAAGTGACAGGTATTAAACTGCTTATCATGTCC
Source organism: Trachinotus anak (assembly GCF_046630095.1). Classification (NCBI taxonomy): domain Eukaryota; kingdom Metazoa; phylum Chordata; class Actinopteri; order Carangiformes; family Carangidae; genus Trachinotus; species Trachinotus anak. Next base: position 21,436,798 of record NW_027273852.1, on the reverse strand, counting down.
AATGAAATGTATGAATTTATGAAATCTTGAATGCAGAAAAAATAACATGAAAAATAAAACATTTTCACTCTCACAAGACTTTTCCTGTGGTATCACAAACAGACAAATCATCCCTTCTAACCTTGAGGGATGCCACTGTTCTTGTACTCTGGTTCCACCACTTGTATGGTATCATCTTCCAGGAAGAAGTAGATGTTACACTTTCTGATTCTGTATGTCTCATTCCGTGTCTCAGGCACAGCTTCCTGAAAGTATGCTTCAAAACACAAGGCCTGGAGGGACAAAGAGGCATTTTGTGAATGAGACTAATCAAATAATCTGTTTAGCTCAATATATTGGGTTAGGGTTATGATATGCAAATGTTAGGGCTAGGGCAGTGTTAGTAAAATCCTTTAAATACAACCTAACCAGTAACGTAATCCACCTGTCATGTTATACTGTAGTGACATAATAAACAACACCATACATTAGCTGCAACTGCATATAAAATATAAATGCTTACAGCCACTGCTAAGTGTTAGCTGGAATTTGTTTAAATGTCAGACCATTCCATATGACTAGTAATCCATACAACAACAAAAAATGTGTGTGCAACCAGGGAAGTACTGATCAATTTCAACACCTGTTTGTCAAAGGCTACCCATGATGGTAAATCACTGCCTTGTCCTTTGGGGTAGACAGAATATTTTGGTTTAATCCTCTGGCCGACTAAAAGTTCTCCTCCAATGCCTGGCTTCTCAGATCCCACCAGCATAGGGACTCCGTTGGAATAGTCAAAATGTTGGGATTTATGGAATCTCTCTTTCCCCAGCTGTGGCACAGACAGGAGAAAGCATCTCTGAAACCACACTGTAATATGGACTTTCAATCATTACATTAACTAATACAGTAATTCTATTTATTTAGAATTAGCAGATCTATGAGCATGATGCTACACACTTCTCCTAACATGACGTTCATCAAAATAAGTAGTAATGAAATGTGGCTAGATAGAGGTGCTGTTTTTAATAACTTAAACGTACCTACTCTTCATTCAGTATCTTTGTTTAATTCTAATAAGCATCTTAAACAAAGTATTGGTAACTTTGGAACAGTGGTAAAAACTGATCCATCTCAAGACACATGTCACTTGACACCTGTCAAAGGCCACCCATGATGGTAAATCATTACCTTGTCCTTTGGGGTTACACAGTTTATTTTGGTTTAATTTTAAGAGCTCTGAGTAAATGTGTGCTTGCATATTTAAATATTACAAGTTGTTTTATGGTTTAACTACTGTGATATCCTTGTAATGACAACACAAGGTGGTTCTAGAGTTAACGCTTATCTCTATTAAAATTAAGACAGCTCGTTATAATGTTCAATACACGTTCATTTAGCTCTATCATGTTAGCTTAGCAGACGTTAGGTCTAACTTTCATGCTGTGTACAAGCAAAGTGTCAAGTCAAAACATTTGTGTGGAATAAATCAAATATATAAAACTTACTTGTTTATTGGGATAATTCCCGGGTAGAAATGGTAAAGCCATGACGGTATTTAAAACAGGTCAATAATTTTCTTTGACCAACACGGCTGCTGTAAAAATCTAACCGTCTGTTATCGGTTGCCATGGAATCGTTTTGTTTGGGGTCGTCTCTTAGCAACGTCGCTAACGGAAGTGGAAGTCTGTGTGCTATTATGAGATTTTAATCAACATGTTTAACTTTGCCCAAAAAGAATTATAATAAAATAAATTGCAAAATATATACAGTATCTCACAAAAGTGAGTAATTTACCTTACCTAATTACCCTCACATTTTTGTAAATATTCTATTATATCTTTCCATGGGACAACACTGAAGATATGACACTTTGATACAATGTAAAGTAGTCAGTGTACAGCTTGTATAACAGTGTAAATTTGCTGTCCTCACAAAATAACTCAGCACACAGCCATTAATATCTAAACCGCTGGCAACAAAAGTGAGTACAGCCCAAAGTGAAAATGTCCAAAATGTGCTCAACTAGCCATTTTCCCTCCCCGGTGTCATGTGACTCGTTAGTGTTACAAGGTCTCAGGTGTGAATGGGGAGCAGGTGTGTTAAATTTGGTGTTATTGCTCTCACACTCTTTCATACTGGTCACTGGAAGTTCAACATGGCACTTCATGGCAAAGAAAAAAAGAATTGTTGCTCTACATAAAGATGGCCTAGGCTATAAGAAGATTGCCAACACCCTGAAACTGAGCTGCAGCACGATGGCCAAGACCATACAGCGGTTTAACAGGACAGGTTCCACTCAGAACAGGCCTCACCATGGTCGACCAAAGAAGTTGAGTGCACGTGCTCAGCGTCATATCCAGAGGTTGTCTTTTGAAAATAGTTGTACGAGTGTTGCCAGCATTGCTGCAGAGGTTGAAGGGGGGGGGGGGGGGTCAGTCTGTCAGTGCTCAGACCATATGCATCAAATTGGTCTGCATGGCTGTCGTCCCAGAAGGAAGCCTCTTCTAAAGATGATGCACAAGAAAGCCCGCAAACAGTTTGCTGAAGACAAGCAGACTAAGGACATGGATTACTGGAACCATGTCCTGTGGTCTGATGAGACCAAGATAAACTTATTTGGTTCAGATGGTGTCAAGTCTGTGTGGCAGCAACCAGGTGAGGAGCACAAAGACAAGTGTGTCTTGCCTACAGTCAAGCATGGTGGTGGGAGTGTCATGGTTTGGGGCTGCATGAGTGCTGCCGGCACTGGGGAGCTACAGTTCATTGAGGGAACCATGAATGCCAACATGTACTGTGGCATACTGAAGCAGAGCATGATCCCCTCCCTTCGGAAACCGGGCCACAGGGCAGTATTCCAACATGATAACGACCCCAAACACACCTCCAAGACGACCACTGCCTTACTAAAGAAACTGAGGGTAAAGGTGATGGACTGGCCAAGCATGTCTCCAGACCTAAACCCTATTGAGCATCTGTGGGGCATCCTCAAACGGAAGGTGGAGCGCAAGGTCTCTAACATCCACCAGCTCCGTGATGTCATCATGGAGAAGTGGAAGAGGATTCTAGGGGCAACCTGTGAAGCTCTAGTGAACTCCATACCCAAGAGAGTTAAGGCAGTGCTGGAAAATAATGGTGGCCACACAAAATATTGAGACTCTGGGCACAATTTGGACATTTTCACTTTGGGCTGTACTCACTTTTGTTGCCAGCGGTTTAGATATTAATGGCTGTGTGCTGAGTTATTTTGTGAGGACAGCAAATTTACACTGTTATACAAGCTGTACACTGACTACTTTACATTGTATCAAAGTGTCATATCTTCAGTGTTGTCCCATGGAAAGATATAATAGAATATTTACAAAAATGTGAGGGTAATTAGGTAAGGTAAATTACTCACTTTTGTGAGATACTGTATATATTTTGCAATTTATTTTATTATAATTCTTTTTGGGCAAAGTTAAACATTGATTAAAATCTCATAATAGCACACAGACTTCCACTTCCATTTCTTTTTGTATTTCAACTAAACAGCTATAGAAGCACATGTAGGGCAAATCGGGGTAAGATGCAGGGTAAGATGCCCCCAGAGATATTTTTATGTCAGTAAAATTGACAATCTTTGTCTAAAGCCCATCAATATGAAATTGGCAATAACCAAACTGTGTTAGAGTTACATCAAAATTTGAAAATAAAATTCATCTTATGCATAATAGTAAGTTTGTATTGATCAAAATGTCTCATGAAGCAAGAAGGTGCCTGGGGGTTTCTTTCCCCGGGTCATAGGGGAGGCTGCCCCTTTACAAGATTTTTCATTTAGTTTTATCATAACAAAGTTGTAGTCTGTTATGATTTAATTCCCATTTAAATGTGCTCACTTAAGCATACTTCTTGTGCACATATTGATTTTCAAAATAATATTTTATAAGAAAATAGATGTTGTTCTTAAGGGGCATCTTACCTCAGTTTACCCTACTTTCATTTACTCTTTAATTATGAGCACAGAAACACTAAAGTAAAACACACCTAATGCAAAGACCCTAAAGGCATCCAAGAGTAAAGAGACATGCTTGTAGCATTACTGACATAGAATAAATGTGAAATAATTCAACTGATTTCTTTTTTGTTTTTATTTGTTCATCAAACATGATAGACAAACCACAGCCTTCAGAATCTAAAGCTTACGTTCATGGCTAAACAAAATACAATAAAAAAAGAGATGCAGGGGAGGCTTACATAACCCATTAAACATTGAGCAACTCTAAAAAGGCATAACAATCTCATATCCATCAGCGCTTCAGAAAGAAATTCAAGTTTTAACCCTGAAGATGATTGATTATGAGGTCTGGAATTCAAAAAAATACAACCTGGCTTTGATGGATTCCTATGGGCACCATCTGCCGTGTGATGGTGAATTTATTATCTACTTGCACTTGACTGCACTGTGTTTGGTTTCACTGTGCACAACAGTGCATCATTTTTCCCTCTTGTACAATGTTGGTGTGGTAAAAATAAATACATAAAAATTGAAACATTCTGATAAACTTAATTAATTTGCATCATATGTGTCATTATTTGGGCTGGAAAGCGAAGTGGTTAACGAAGGCCATTCAGGTCTAACCAAGATGTCCCACATTCATATTTTCTTGTCACATGGAGGTACAGTATTAAAGTAGTACACATGCAGCTTATGTAAAGACACACAGCTACAAGCTAATCTGAAATAGATTTCTTGCTGTAAAAACACTTAACACCATCCAGCAATGATTTATGCTTTTTACCTACAGTTCATCATGACATCAAAGAAAAAGATGCTTTTTATTTGACAGGCCCTAAGATGCCAGGCCAAGCAGGAACCCTCCGATGAAACCACTTGTGACAACAATGTTTTTCTTCACAAACTCTGTGGACTGAAAAAGACAGAAAACCAGTTTGAGTTCCATGTCACATCCATTACTCACATTCAAATGCATTTTTTTTTCCTGATTCCACAACTAATTTTCAAGAGCAGGGAAAAGAAAGGTGTGCTTTCACAGTGACTGTACATGACGCCATGGCATGCTGGTTGGTACAGATTTATTAAAGATATAAGACTTGAAGGAGAATGGTACATAAGCCCTGTGTGGCTGCAAGTCCACCATCTTTGAGTAGGTCATTGCAAATAATTCTATAACTCATTATTAGTTTGAAGACATTTTACACTCTAGTCAGCTGCACTTTTAAGCTTTAAATAGCTGAATCAGTTATGCCTATGATTACACAGAAAACATATTCTTACAAGATTGAAAGCAAAGTTTTCACTGCCCTTGTGAGTTGTGCAATCAAAATTAAGCAACACAAGATTTTGAGGTCCCACCTTCTCAACAAATGTGTTTAGCTCTGGGCCTGCTTGATTGGTGCTCTTCTTTAACTGCTTCTTAGCTTTGTTGACATCCTTCTCTACCCTCTTCCAGTCCACCTGAATGTAGCCACTATTGTTAGCTATCTGGAGAAAGAATCAGGCAAATGAAACATAGGTGAGAGGCAGATTCACCAAAATGTTTTTTTTATTCTGTTGAAAGACTTAACCCTGTGTTTATGCCTAGTGATGCAAGACTACCTGCAACAGCAGCAGCCCTCCTCCTACAGCTGTAGCAGCAACTTTTCCAACCTTCTGGAAAAGATATCCTGCACACCTGAAATGAATTGGAGACAGATCATGAAGGTCGATATGACCTGATCAGGAGAATGACTTCACCTGACTTTAAAATGACCACTTTAAGGTTTGCACGGCAGTGAATGGCCCAACACTTTAAGTCTGAGACATTGTTTGGTGTGATACCCAAAAGCACAATTATAAAATGTAACGGTAGAGACGATGGAATTGTTTTCATAACTGATGGCAAAAGGAGTCCTGTGTAAGTTTCATTAAAGAATAGGCAACATGCTGATTGTAGAAGGGAGACATGAGACAAGATGACCCGAAGGCAAATCAGAATACAATTCAAGGTCACAGGGGCAATGTGTGATGCACCTAAACTTATTCAAAAGGTATGTTATGTACCTGAGAATTATCACCAGAGACTTAAGGGGGAGAGTTAACGAGGGACAACTGAAGGCAGCACGATACATTTCAAAAAACAATATTTACCATCCGCTCACTCCCCCTATGGCTATCTGTGTGGCTACGGAGTATTTCTCCGCCACTGGCCCGGAGTTGTTTCCGAATAGGCGGTTCCACCATCGCTGACGTTTGGCATACTCTGTCAGGTCCACGACCTTGTCGTAAATCTCCTCTTCTACGTCTTTGCATACACAGAGAAAAAAAACCAGTCAGCATTCAATAGCACCGGACTGATGCCCTTAAATAGAGGTTGCTTAAAAGGCAATACGACCATATTAGGTTTATCTGCCATGATACAACAACTGTTACAAACTTAACACAACATTTTGAACGTACAGGTATACCTTAGTAATAAACTAAATCAGTCCAAATGTTTGCATTGGAGGGGTTTCAACGTGGCAGCTGGAGCTAACGATAACCTCACTTTTGACTATAATTGGAACTTATCAAAGTTCTGAGGCCCGACTATAAGTTAGCATGATCAGACAAGTAAAGCTAAGAGACTGTTGAAAAGTTAGCTACAAACGCTACGTCCAAAGACAAGCGGGGTTTCAGCGGGAGCAGAGACGGAGCTTTAAGCATACACACACGACAGATAAAAGTTAACAAACACGTCCTGTGTGTAATTCGTGTTTCGAGAATACCCGTGTCCCGGTAAAGACAGAGATGTAATTAGTTTGTAGGCCTGCTTACCCTTTCTGCGGTTCGCCATTTTGGAGTACGCTGGAGTGTCCTCAGCTGCCTGCACGTCCGGCGTCATTTGCATAATTTTAACGTTTAAAAGTAGAAAAGAAAGCGAGTACATAATAAAAATAAATAAAAGTGAATAATAATAACAACAAAACAACAACAACAACGACAATAATGATAATAATAATAATAATAATCATAATAATGTCGAATGGCTTTCAGTGTGTTTAAAGTTCCAAGAACAATTGTTCAGTAAAAGCAAACATAATATACCTTAACAATATTGTAATAATAGTTATGTTCTATACATTTGCCCGTAAGAATAGATACTTAAAGGTCAAGTCAGGTCAATGGCTATATATTTAGAATACATGCCTGATAAAGAGAGGGGAAAAAACGTATGTACAAGCAAGTAGGTGAAATGAATAAGTACGTAGTGCAAAGGTGTATAGGTGCCAGAGTGCAGGAATATAATGTTATAAGTTACTTTGTATATATAGCAGTGGTAGTTTATGTACAATACATGTATGAAAACTAGTTCATGTACTATATACAGCCTGCTAAATTTTGAATATAATTTGTAGGTACAGTAGATGTTTCAGTGTTTGAGTGTCACTGGGTAAAGAAAAGAAAATGTAAGCGCAATCATGACCATTACTATATTTGTACTATGTATAAAGAAGAACAAGCTATTCTGTACAGTTACCACAACTAACACACAAATGCAATTTAATTTAAAAACACAAATATTCTAAAATTGGCCAGCATCTCCTAGCCTGGCTACTTCATCAAGTGTTAGGTGATCTGCAATAGACTGACATGGTGCAAAAATACACTGAATACAGTTACAGCACAATTGTGGGCAGACAAACTTTGGTTAGGTTTTTTACCACTGTTTGCTTGTTTGTTTTTTTCCATGTGAAGCAATAATGGTCACTGCCAAGTTAAATAAAGTTATGGATACATTTCCGTCAAAAAAAGGATAACTTTAATAATGTAGTAATAATTGCAATGAAATGTTTATCAAAAATATTCCTAAAATCAGGTAGGTAGTTCGGGAAGCTGTTAAATTGCTGAACACATCTATCTATCTAACTAGCTATCTCAAAAAGTACTGTATTTGTGCAACGTTGCAACAAACATCCTTGACAGCCGCCCCCCCCCCCCTCATAGACAAATATGACAGCTGTTTGGACCTATAGATTGTCTTCAAATACAGTTACGTAATCATAATATAGCCTGAGGAACCAATCACAGGCCTCGGGGCGGGTGTTGCAAGCCCACTTGATGTGTGCGTGCGCGTGTTCGTCCGCGTGTGCGCAACACATCAACTGGAGATGGTCACGTGGGCGCAGATGCCGGCCTCTGATTGGTCAGGGCAGCCAGAGGGCGTGCCGACGGTGGCGGCGTGCGTTTGCTTCTGTGACACAATTACAACAACTTTGAGCCGATGGTTGGGGAAGTTTGCGATATTATCAAATAACACTCACTCCTAAATCCCAACATTACATCGACTTCATGCATAAATTGGCACAGGAATACACGCTGTGTTTTGATGTACAATGAGGAGTGTAGAAGGTAATTTGAAGGGATCATTTCCTTGAGGATTTGGCAAGAATTACGCTACGCCCCGTTTTAGTCCTGGATAGGTGTGCAACACTTTCGTTGTTCTTGCATTTTGACGGAGTTGCTCGGTCCCGTTGATCTTCCCGTTTCTTTTCCATGAAATCGTGCGGAGTGTCGCTCACCGCCGCTGCCTCTGCTGCTGCCCGGAGTCTCGGCGTTGCTGGTAATGACGAGGAGAAAATGGCGTCGGGAAAAGCGACTGAAATCGAAGAGGACTTTCCGAAGCTAACAGCGCAAGAGAAAGAGAGCTTGGTCGGAATTGACAGGTTAGACGATATCTTGTGTGAACAGTCTCAACCTCTCCTTTTCTGCAATTTCTATTTGTCTTCGCGCAGTTTGAAACAACAAATATGAATGCCCCCAAGTAATACGGAACCGCCTGTGTGTTGTCTGTCCTCTACTTGCAGTTCACTGTTTGGATTTCATAGGCTTCAAGAAGATGGCGCCAGAACGAAGGCCTTGCTGTTAAAGGTATGCCACTGAGTAGGAAAACAGTCGCCTCTCTCCGTTATCTCCTCTGATTAGTGCATATCGCGCCTGAAATAAGTGGTACAGACCTCCCAACGCCACTCTTGCTGTATGGCTAGTCGCGACATACACAAGCTTCAATTTGCCCAACTTTGAAGCTGAACCAGCGACTGGCTGTAAAAACAGCCTTCAGTTATGGACGTGATTATTGCAAATACCATGCAACATTTGCACCCACAGGACTAAACGACCCCCAGTAAAATTATGTAATGTGTACCAATATCAAACAGGCCTGAAGCATTAGACTAAACGTTGTGCCAGGGTAAAATTGCAGGACGATATGAATCTCCACCCTGTTAAAATCCGTGGTGTCATCGGTTGTTGAGAGAATAGGTACCATGCTACATGATAGCATTGTTGGCGATTGTTTGTCATTGCATATACATCGGTATTAACATCGTGATCCATAGGGACAGGCATGCATGTATGTGTGAAGAAAACACATCAATGTTAACAACTGCTGTTACTTTGCTCGTTACATTTGTTGTACAGTCTAGCACCCGTTGTAAACTATGCGACTCTGCGGTGAGATTAACTAATGTAGCACCTTGCTAGCTGTTATGTATCACTTGCTTAAGTACAACAGCGAGTCCCAATAGATGGTAAATCCACTTTATCGAGAGGAGAGACATTAAGTTGAGAGAAATGTTGGCATCCCACTCAACCATCCTTCCCATCTGCACTAACGGTAGCGAGAGTTTGGGTTGTGCGTCAGCTCGCTCTGATAGCATGTAGCGGCTAACTGTCCAGCGGTTTTCTAGCTTCTTCCCTCGCACACAGAGCTATTCCGACACCACTTAGCTGACATTTTCGAGGAAGAAACAAATGCGCTGTGGTAGTTTAGTATTGCATAAATAATGGCTGCTTGAATTGGCCCAAGATGGCGGGGATGGGAAGAAAATACCCAGCTAACGTTTGGTAGCTAACTAGCAGCAGATGCTAGGCTAATCACCATTTGTAGAAAAAAAATATCACGACGAAAGCGTTCAGTGTTTGTAGTGAAGAGGATTTATTAAACTAGGGGCCAGGGCCAACCACTTTACCAATTGCTCGGTGCTTGGTGCACACATAGCACCCGTCCGTGGCACTGCCGCTACGCTGCCCTCGCTTGCTTGGTGTGTGTCTTCAACATGTGGCTGCTGGGTTTCTTGTTGTAGGTTGAGCTGGGAACATTGTTTAGTCAGGGTGTACTTTCACATTAGGCCCCACCATGCACTCAGTTATTGCCATTGTTTTGTTGTTGTTGTCCTTAATAGTCTGCTTAATACCTGGCCAGCAGGGGAGGCCTATCCACCATATATTGTTATACCTATTAGGTCTCACAGTGGGCTCTCTTCTGTAAGGCTGTGTCACATTAACTCCGTTTGTATGTCTGTGGTGGTGCATACCTGCTCTGATACCAGGTCCCCTTTACACCCTCTCTCAGTACTCCACCATGTGAAAATGTGGGGGAAGGAACCTCTGCATGAGGCATTATTTTAAACAGATATTGGATCAGCATATACACCTTAACATAAAAAAAAAAAAAACACTTTCCCAATGTAGTTGTCAGATTTAGAGAATGCATGTGGAAGTGCATTGTTTGCTGAATCACAGTCTCTGCTTGGTGCTCTGCAGGGCCTTAGCTAACCTCTGTGGCACAAATATGCATAAGTAGAAGGGCAGCTTGGCAGTGTACCGGCGGGTCCAAAATGTGTGTAATAATGCATGATTTTTATGTGTATGTGTTTGATGCAAACTTAACATAAAACAATTGATGACTTTGTCTAGAGTTTTGCAATAATAAGAGCAAGGCTCTAAGATGCAATGTTCTGCAAATAAACTCCACTATTAGTATGCTCACTTTGTGCTATTTGAATGCTCTTTATGCTGCATGGAGAGGGATGTAATCCCCTTGCAAGGTCTTCTAAACCAGAAGCAAATATAAGGTGTATTTTATATTTCGTGTTCCTGCCAGCAAGGTTTCCAATTTGTGTATGAACGCTGTCGACTACTGTGACCAGATAACTGAATGTGGCAATGTTTACAGGCTTCATGTGTGAGAAAGGTGTTTATCTTCTTTTGTAGTACTGAATACCTGAATGCATCACCTATCACAATACCAAAAAAAACATGACATTCTTAATGGTACATACAGACAATAGGTCTGGGTAACTTCGGAATGAACTCTGCCAGAATGTAAAGTAAAAACAGAAATGTGCTATAATTAGTTTATAACGGGAAGTGACACAGTAGAACAGCTTCATTTCACCCAGTCCTTTGCTTTTGGCCTCCAGTCTTATGACAAAAACATTGCAAAATCAGTTATGAAAGTTATAATTGGTATCCATTTTATTTTTATGTCTGTAAAGCTCAACAAGATTAGCCTATACTGAAGGTGATGCTCTATTAAACACAAAATTACCCATTCTTATTATTCAAAGGCCCCATATTTCATACTTCCTGTGTTTTATTTTGAAGTGTAAGAACCAAAAACCAACCAGTGTAGTTTTACATCTCCACTCTCAGGCTTCTCTCTGGAGCTGTAGTAACAACAGGTCAATTACTGTTTTCTGTGTGATCCAATAAAAATATAGCACATCTCAGGTAAACACTCAGAGAAACCAAATCCTCCAAGGTTGGATGGTGGGTCCAGCACACACACACACACACACACACACACACACACACACAGTCATACTCGCTGTTGTATGGGCTATCAAGAGTCATTTGTTTAGCCGTTGTTTAGATACTGACTGACAAGGTCCATATTTGGGCCTGCAGCTGGTACTATGCAAAGCAGCCTTGGAAAGGCTTTGAAAAACACACTCCGTTGGGAGAACATCAGTTGGTAGCGTCTGATCATCACCTCCAATAAACCTGAACTACTGGCCTCAGCGTTAAGGTCAAGTTATAATTATACTGGCCTTTTATAACTTTTATAACCTGCAGCTGTGTAGCACCACTCTAACTCAATACTGTTATTGTTCCCCCATTTAGGCTGTTAGCTGCTACGATGCCCTCATCCTGAAAGCAGAAGGGAAGGTGGACCCTGACATTTTCTGTCAGCTGGGCCACTTCAACCTTCTGCTGGAGGACTATCAAAAAGGTGAGAGTCTCAGTGTTTGAATCTACCTGCCTGTTATTGTCTCTCCCTCTCTCCTCAGTTGATAGCTGATTTTTCATTAACACTCATTTAATGTGCGCTGTTGTTGCTTTGATTTTCTATACTCGTTATTTTGGTTAACACCACTGAAACCTGCTGACAGAGGGCTGTTCTCATTTGATTTTGTGCTAGTCTTGAAAACTTTCCAGCTGGGAAATGTTACATTGAAACTGAATTGAATATATTGAGCTGTTATCATTGTCACTAATTATTCACTCCTCCTGTGTCTGTCTCTCCCTTTCTTTCTTTGGTCCCTCTCTCCATGTTTGCAGCATTATCTGCATACCAGAGGTACTTCAGTTTACAGTCGGACTACTGGAAGGTCAGTCAAACACTACACACTTGTAACACATCCAGCATTAATTTTTTTGTTGCGGTTTTCAAGGTACTGTTTCTTCAGAACCATCTCTTTTTTCTGACCTTGTAAACTGTCGTTCGTGTTGTCTGACCCTTCGAACACAGACCAACGCAGCGGTGGTATCCTCCCTCATTATTCTCTGTCAGGCCTGTACTGCAGCCATCTTTACTTCTTGCCTTTTTTTTTTTTTTTTTTTAACAGGCTTTTTGCTTTAAGTCTGGTCCTCATCCTCAACAAGTGACACACATGCCCAAATAGATTGTGCTCCAGGGACTGAAATAACCAATTAAGAATACACCACTGTTTGGCCATGAAAAAGTACATGTTAAGGATAATCTTTCTGCTGCGTTTCCCTAAAACTGAGACTTTGTTGGACTGACTGTAAACTTTTTTCTGCAGTGTTGAGCCACTATGAATGAGGACGTCCCCAGACACTCTGAAAGTGAAACTCACCACTGAAATCTTATAGTTGATTAATTTCACATCCTTTGTGCTGATATAAAGAGCCAAACAATGAAAGCAGGGTTCCAGACTTGTTGCAGCTTTTTCATTTAGCTGCACCAGTACATACTTTAGATGCACCAACAGTTTTCACTGCCTTTTCATCAAATTGCTAAATTTTATCATCCATAATTTCATTATGATTTACAAATGCACCCCACGTAAACAGCATGCATTCTGCCAATTCTTTTAAGGCTTTACAATCAGAGCTCAGGTTAGTTAGGCTAGGTTATGCAATCTGAATTCAGTATTGAATCAAAATGAAATGCCAGCTATTTCATCATATTTGAACCTTGGACAAGGCACATATGGCCTTTGATAATGTTGTAGGCTCTGAACCAGATGAGGCCATCTACTCCGATGATGTCGAGTCGGGGTCATGATCGGGGAGCCGGTTAGTGCAGCAGATACCTCCCCTGCTGATGTTGTGTCTGGGCTGAGCATTTAAGGTCTGTGGCTGGTGTAAGTGCCACCACAGCATTTTCATTAAGAAAAAAAACCAAAAATCAATAGTTCGGAATTTTGAAATACCGGTATGTTTTAAGACTGTGATGTTGGTCGAGGAGGAGAACAGAGAGAAATTTGACACACACGCATTCAGTGAAGAATAATATGATATAAGAATATAGACAGACCAGCCAAACGTCAGGCTCACTGGTGCAACCAATGAAATTGTTAAGATGCACCCTGAAGCCATGGAAAAACAGACCACTGTCCTGTTGCTTTGTGTATGCATTAAATATAGACAACAGCTTCAATGCAGACCAGGTGGACTCGACTGTAAAGTGTTGGCTGGGGACAGGATTGTTGGCTGTTTGTCAGCCTGTTGTATGTGATTTCTATGCGACATGTGGAAGCACTGCACTGTTCAGTGATGCAGAGGAAGTAAAAGAGTGACATGCTAATGCAGAGCAGCCTTTACGGGTGCCTGGATGGGCCAGTTTTAGTGGTAACAGTTTGTCTTTGATTGTAGAACTGTCAGACTGTGGGGATTGTCAGAATCAATATAGCAGAGATTTTCCTTTTTTGCTGTGTAATGATCCTGTTCCTCGGTGCGGTGATAACTGTAATGGGTATGCTGTAAATTTTAGTAAACTTTGAAGCAAATGACATGATTTCTTAGACTGGTTTGGTTACATGTTGTCCACCAGCAGACATTCGTTGCACAATCCGACATGCCTCAAAATGTATATTGTCTGACAATCTGGCAGATTACCACAAAGATGTTATCAGACTTGTGTGACATGCAGCGAATGTGTGATTGTGTATGCGCTCTTGGTGTGCATTTAGATGCCCTCTTCACACCTCAGCATGAAAATCAAACACATATTCAACAAGTAGCAAACTTTATTAAGTGTAATAAATCTACAAAGTGTTGCTCAAAGAAAAGCAAAGCAACTTTTTTTTAATCCTTAAAGCGACAATAACAGATTTTTGTTGTCCACTTGGGGACAGTGAAAACAAGTTGTGACAACATCGTTGTCATATCATTACCTGTTAAGTTGATATTGTGAATTATGGCTCGTTGAGGGTGTTTGTGTCCACCTTTTAGCTCTGTTTTTGGTCTCTACCAGCTCCTGAGGGAAATATCTGGTTCTTTAGCTGGTAAATGCTCCACTGTGTTTGGTGCTGAGCAGGTAGTTTACAGTGAGGTTTAAGTGCACTGAGAGCAGTGAGATTGAACCAAAACAGTAAAGCAGTGTGCCAGATAGCCTAAGTGAGCTGAAACCTGCTGTAAATCTGTCACTTGCCATATTGATATTAGTCAATCAGGCCAGTTGAGTAAATATTGACCTTGTTTGGCTCTGATTCCTGGGCCAGCTTGAGTCATGACATTGCTTTTGCTTAAAGGTCCCATATAGTATAAAGGTAGATGTCCATGTGTTTTTGATTATAAAGCAGGTCTAGGTTCTATATTAATACTGTGAAAGTATCAAAGCCTCAGTCCACAGAGAAATGCACACAGCCTGTATTCAGAAACTGAGCCTTAAAACCAGCCGTCAGGACTTCTGGAACTTTGTGATGTCACAACAAAGCAGTCACTGCTCTCAGCTATATCTTCTTATGGATATCAACACTTCAGACAAAACACAGAAGAAGAGTAAAATATGGGACCGGTATTTTTCTGAAGACATGATCTTATACTGTGGATGAAACAGTATTTCAGTATTATTTCCAGAAGTATTCGCCTCAGTTCAGATTGCCCACAGTTCCTGCTCATGCCCTGGAGTTAAATTGTCCAATCAGCTGTGATGTGATGGCATCCAGCCTGTCCTCCCCCTCCTGTCAGGGTGGATTAATAGGCCCGTTTGGTTTAATGTTCCACTGTTTTGAATGGCCATTAACCAGAGGTGCTGAGAGTTCAGTCGTGATCAGACCTGACAGCTCTGGGCTCCTCGCTATGACAGATCTGCACAGTGAGGTGAGGGTGTGAGGTCCTGCCCCCCATCAGACGATAGTCTGGGCCAGATGTCTCCAGTAATTATGGAAATATCCTGGTGTGGTCGACTGAATGAGGGTGTAACTCGTCCTCTACTTTTAGGGCAGAACAAATATGTCAACATGTTGATGATGGAAAAGCATTGATTTATGTTCAATGAGGCTTCAGATGAAACAGTTACTGGTTTCATGCTATATCATGGTAAAAATGCTAGACAGTTAGTATTACAATGATATTCATTATTAATATTTAAGTTTTAATTATCACTCTAACCGTGGTCGACCATTGTTAATTACTGTGGTTAATTTCACTCGTGAGGCTTTGTACTGCATCAACAAGCAAGACGCAGACGCATGCGCAGTACACAACGAGGGTTTGTTTTGTGTCAGTCAGGACATGGTGGCAGACAGTGAAAGCGCTGCTTCGGAGATTTTTCCTCTTTTACAGCCAAACTACTGCGTGTGAGGAGGTTTTTTGTTTTTTTTAAACATGGGTTAGCACACTTCAAAACACTATGGATTCCTTTTACACTTCCAGGCAAGTTTCCTCTCTGTCCGGAGAGCACACAAACACAGCTGCACACAGAGCACACACACACAGCTGCCAGCTGCCGCACAGACAGGATAAAATAGATCCACAGATCCGCGGGTTGGTTGATTGAAAGACGACGGCAGGGACTGATTGAGATGTTGTCTCAGCTACGTGTCAGTCTTGAGCAGGGCTTGATGTAATTCTGATGCATGTACATGTGTTTTTTTTGTTATGTGATTATATTGGGATCAGTACTGTTGCCTATGTTGGCCATCTGCCCGCCCTTACTGCTGATACATGTCCTGCACTGGGGACTACAGCCGCCCTCATACTGTGCACGTGGACTTAAACCCTAGAAATGAATGGATAAATCAATAACTCCTGAAAAGTACAGAGACGTTTTACTTTCCTTTACATTATAAACATAGTGTAGTGAATGACTGGACACCATCAGTGCTAGCTTTTAGCTTCTCACCAACCTGTCGACAGGAATCATTACAATGTGCTGAAGAATGTGTATATTGCTGTTTGTAACCATTGTTAACACTTTCTTTCCCAGAATGCTGCCTTTTTATACGGCCTTGGCATGGTTTACTTCCATTACAACGCATTTCAGTGGTAAGTGCTTTTTAAAACAATATTTTTTATACATGCATGGCGTCATCCAGTTTTATAAAGATTTTTCTTGTCGATTTGGAAACGCATTATTAACACAAATTATTTTTGGCAAAAAAACACGTGCTTTCTCACTTTGAGGAGGATTGATATCATCATTTCATCTGTGTGTGTGTGTTCATTGCAGAGTTAGCACCTGAATCTGTTTAGCCTATCTTAGCACAAAGACTGTTAGTGGGGAGAATCACCCCCCTTGTATCATTGATGATTCTGTAGGAGACACTGGCAGAAAGCTTATTTCCTAAGATGTCAGACTTTCTTTTATGATATAGAGTTTTCTCTATTAGATTATCTTCATGACTTGTCCCTGTACATGCAGTGTTAATATGTTTCCTACTGCTGCAGGATTTACATATTTGTAGGGTTGATGTGGGAAGGACTGTGGATCTTTGACATCCATTGCATGAGAACTGGGTGCACAACTGCTGCAGGGAGATATGCTTTGTGTGGCTTTAAACATTATGTTTGGATGAGGGCAGATCTTATGGTAACCATTGCACTTACTGAAGTGTCCTCAGTTGAACCCTGCTGGAGAGGATTTCCTTTATTCTTTTAAACATTGGTATGTATCGGGGTCCTGTGATGTTGTCTGGGTCAGTGTTGGACCTGTTACTCAGAGTGGCTCTGGGTCTCCAGGTGACTGCGCTGTTGACTGTGCGCTTTTACTCATACAGATTCAGAAGCCAGTTCAGGACTACACAAGCCCCATCTCTCTCTCTCCCAGAGGCAGCAGAACATCACTGACAGACCTCCTTTATTGTTGTTCTACAGGGATGATCTTCACCAGTCTTTCAGTCTTACACATGTTTTTTCTCCCATTGACCTGCATGGTAACAGTGAAGTGTCAGCTGCCTTGGCACAGTTAGACTGTGATTTTACAGCCACCAAGAAAACACAGTATGTGGGGGTGTCACCACCAGAATTTCAGTTATCAGTACCAACACCATTGAAATTCAACCAGTCTTTATACCACATCAATAAACTGCTGCACACATATTGTGCGAACACACATGCAAGTGAACACACCTCCATATAGTCAGTGTGCAGCAGTAGTTTCAACTGACATGGTGTCAGACCCACAGTGTGAAAACATTCATGTTGTGTTTTAACTGACTGAGCGGTGACGGCTGTTATGAGCTGTCGCTACATTAGCCTGTGTGGTTGTTGTTTGTTAGAACAGATCTCAGCTGCCACAGTAACATGTCATGAACATGTTGTTAAAATAAAGTTATCAGCTGAAAGTCTCTGACCTCTGTACAGATCTGAGGTCTGTCTCTGAGCTGCTCAGATCAGTCTGAGCTGTTTGCTCCTGTGGCAGCATTTACACACTGGCGGTCTTTACCTCTGTCTGTGTCAAATACAGAACACCAGTCATGGTGTGTGTGTGTGTCTTTCTTTCACCACCCCCCCCCCCAAAAAAAGTTGTGGTGGACATGTTGCTGCACCTGCACTTGCTGCTGCCACTCCATGTGTTGTTGTTGTTATTGTGTACTGTACCTACCTTCTTCTTCTCTTGTTTGATATCAGACTGCTCTTGTAGTGTTGTCATACTGCTCTCATCACTCCCAGAAGAATCACATCTCTAACACCTACGACAGCTGCAGTACCTTCAGTACTTCCAGCACTGTAGAAAAACAAGTCCCATCACATTGTCAGAGTTTTGGCATTGACTTGGTGCAGAAGTATGGGTTCTTGTGACATCCCTGACAGTATGTTTAAAATTCAGCAGCTTGATAAATGGGCAGTAAATTCTCTTTGTTTACTGTTGAACTGCTTGTCATGTTGTGTTTCTGGGTGAATACCGTCAGCTGCCTGTCATGGAGAACAGCTGATATTTGTACCTTCAGAAACTGTAGCTTGAACTCAGTGACACAGTTCAGGGTTAAGGCAACATGGATCATCTTATTTCTCAGTTGAGCTCAGTTTTAGCTCCTTCAGTGACAGGTGTATCAGACAGTTCACACTGCACTGGTTCTGACCCGAACCACTTCAGCTCAATGCACTGATACTTCCTCCACCTCTGCTGGTGGCCTCTCTCTTTTCTGGTTTGTCCTCTTGCTGCCCCTCCACCTCTGTTCCCCTGCCAAATTTGTATGTTCCCATCACTGAGGCCTGGGGAATGTGACAGGGGGTGGGGGTGGGGGGTCATGTTGAGCTCTCGAGGATGGATTACGTCACCCTGAGCCCAAGGCTCAAAGGAATGCTGAGCTGTCAAACGGCGAATGTTACTTCACAGGGCTGAAGTGGTGCTAAATCAGTGAGACACTGGCACAACTCTCCAGTCTATTCTGTCTGTTTGGTCCGTGGACACAACAAAGTTCATCCAAAACTAGCTTCACCCTAAGAAAATATTAGCTTACAAATGTGATGCAAATGTTAATACAGAGCAGGTTTAGATCATTAATGCTATGAAATCTCAAATGGCATCAATACAAGGGAGACGGACTGTGTTGCTTGCCTGACCTATACAGAAAAATTTGCACTTTGTTGTTGCTGTCTGATGCCCTTTTCCAAAGCAGAGCAGTCCTTCATCGCTGGAGTCTGGCTTATGCTGTGTGTCGCAACCTATTCTGCTCCAAGTATTCACTTTGGATTCAGCCAGTGAGGGAGGAGAGGGGGAAGCCGAGCGCAGAGCGGAGGGAGGGAGGGACCAGATAAATGAGGACGAGGGAGGGAGACGGGTAGAAAGGAAAGGGGGCAATGAGTTCAGCCCACTGTGTGTGTGTGTGTGTGTGTGTGTGTGTGTGTGTGTGTGTGTGTGTGTGTGTGTGTGTGTGTGGCACCCAGTCAGCAGTGAGCTCAGTGCTCTGCTGTCTCATACAGGAGAGGGGCTTCATGCTGACATGCAGTTGCCATTGTTGTCATAGCTACACAGTGAGTGAGTTCAATTGGAAAGTTGTGTTTGTTTGTGTTAATATCATCTTGTGTCTTTTTAATATTGTGAAGACAGTGGGACATGTTTTGCTAAGACGGCAGCAGCCTTTGCAGACGACGCTGTGCACTTGTGAAACCAGCTCTAAATAGCGCCACAGACCCTGGATCAGCTAATTAAGGACAAACTCAGTCTTTTGGCAAAACGAAACTGTTCATTTTTTTTCACCATATTGGTCAAAAACCACCGGGTGGCAGTTTTAATTAGGCTGTGACAGACATGATGAACTGTTTAATGAGCTGTAAGAGATGAAATCATTTGCTGACTTGATTTTTTTTCAGGCCTTAATGACAACTCTGCCCCTCACATTTACTCAGCTGTAGCTTGTTAATTCCTCCTGGCTCCAGTCTGGGTGATATGTTCTCTGTTTGCCGGTGACTGTTTTATAACGGGCCAACAGAAACACCACTGTATGGTTCTGCTGTTTGATAAAAGCAGTGCGGTGGCAGCATGTAAATGATGGACAGCTGGTCATTAGGGAACAGGATGTTGAATCTTCCAGTTAAACTTCTAAGCACATTAATATTGTTAAAAGATTATTATCTTAAAAGCTCTGAATCAAGACCTCAGGGATTTAAACTGTCCATTCAGACCAGGAAGCTAACATGAGCTCAAGCAGTGTCAGTTAAATCAAACAGACCGTCCCCGAGTCGTATTTCTCCACCTCACTGTATTGATGCATCATGATGCAACTGATCGACAGTAAATATAGTCTTTTTTTATTACACATTATAATATGTTACTAATATATTATTATATTATAAAATGTAGTGTTGCTGCCATGAGCTCCAGTTTCCCAGTTACATTTATTCTGCCACAGCAGGTCGACAGCTCTTAGTATCGGGACCATCCCTGGACTCTTGCTGCCTTACAGTAACAAGTCCAGTGAGCTTGAACTGGGACCAACATAAACTCTAAACATGGGGGAAAGAGAGCACTGGTCTCAGAGCTGTGCTATGTTTCAGTGTAGGTCCTCGTCCTGGGACCATGTTCAGTGGCTGCTCTGCCAGCCCCACCCACCTAATCATGCATATTCAGATCAATCCGTCACAATGCAGATCGATTACAAATGCCAAGAACAGTTGTTAATAACAGGTATATGGATGATCAGATGTCATTAAGAGATAAATTAGAGATCCGATTACAGATCACATGTTAATGCCAGGTGGAAATGAGGCCAAAGGCTCTGAAATGTAAAGGATTATATTTCCCAGTCAGTAGTATTTGGTATTAAGATGTATGAAAGTGAACTTGTTTTTCAGAAGTTTTCTCAGGGTGGAAAGATCGATCTGCTTCAGACTTCCTGTTCTACTTGTTCTACTCTATTAAATGGCTTCACCTTTTGAAATGTTTGCCTTACAGTTGCGTATTTGCCATGTTGTGGCATCCCTCATGCTTTGGAGACACTATCTTCACACAGAACCACTGCAGATCTTGACATTTTTTTTTTTACATTTGATACTATGTTATTGTATTTTCTCAGCTACCAGGTGCAGGTCTGAAATAAATCAAAGTTTCTGATTTATGAGCCATTAACACTGAAGAAGAAAATGATTTCACACCGATATTTCTAGGCCATAGTGCTCATGTATGACAGCGTCTACCCTAAAAACAATCACATCACTGGAGTGAGCATGTTTTAATTAGTTATTACACTGTAACATTACATGTGAGGTTGGTTCCTTTAACCAAACTATATTTATTAAGGTATCAAACACAAACAGACACTCTGCAAAAAATAGCTCTGTAGTTTAACTGAGACAAAGTTCGTGAAGCCTTTTCCAAATCCAGTCACATGTGCTGCATGAAAGTATCAGTAAGCCACATTTACACTTGTCATTTCAAAGCTCTCACATGAGAATAAATTCCACATCTTATCTGATAGACTTTGCATACACTTAGCATTGATATGCGTCGGCGTTAGCCAGATCTCAGATCTGATTGTGTCTGTCTTGCATTTCATGAGCTACATGCAAATGAGTCTGGCTGCACTCAGGCTCAGAGGAAGGTGGTAAAGCTCCTAAAGCTGTCAGGTTCAGGTTTACTGTTGTTTCCACACGTACGCTTGACGTGCATGTGAAATGCTGTCCCCTCATGGACCGCAGAGAAACATAGAACAAACACACAAACGCCACTCAGTGAGCCCTGTGATATCAGCAACAACAACAACTCACGACAGTGAAAGAGAAGAGTGGGCGTTTAGAAACTGCAGCTCATAAAAGAAAACTGTGTCGCGTGTGAAAGTGTTTTCATAATCGCCTGCACAAAGTGAAACTCCTGCTTTCCAGCAGCAGTGAGGACCAGTCCACACAGGAGATATTAGATCATCATTTAAGACAAGACGGTGATCGTCTAGACTCTCAGTCAAGGTTCAGTCACAGCTCTGGACAAATGCAAGAGGGACTGGTATTGACTGTTGATTAGATATTGGATTTAAAACAAAAAAATTTGGGTTGGGCAGATAATAACTCACATATTTAGCCAAGCCCTAGTAAAAATAGTATTTAAAATGGTTTACATGGCTCATGGGTCATGGAGGAGGGTCCCCAGAATTTTGTCTAGGGCCACTTGGCGTCAGGACTGACTGGTGTTGCAGGACGCGATGGTGATTCAGGTTAACTAGCATGGATGTGTGTTTACTGAGGGAAGGCTCAGATGTACTGGACGTCAGTGAAATTCAAAAAGTGGACTTGGCTCTGTGAAAGTTTGTCGTGCAGAAAACTCTACAGCAGGCGTGTGTTTTTGCGAGGTGTACCATGAGAGAATGCAGCGTGGCAGTAACAGCAGAAAGTGGCAGCATTAGAGAACAGCAGCATCTCAGTGTTACTTGTTTAGCAGGTGGCGAGAGCTACGGCCCTGTACACACAAAGCTAACAGATCAGTCAGGGTGGGATGTTTGTTTGCTGTCCAGCACGTCATGACTGTGAACTCCACCAGCTCCACTCCGGACACAACCACAGAGCTCTGTCAGACCTCGACCAGTCCCGGGCGTTACCATAGCGAGTTAGCTTGTCCAGCTCCATTAGTTCCTCGCATCATGTCGGATGAAGCAATGTCATACTCACCCTGCTGCTCTGAGCTTTTCTGAGGTGCTCTCTGGTTTTCAGCTGAAGATACGTTTAATGACAGAAGAGAGAAATATCTGGTGTGTGATAGGCTGCTGTGTTTGCATGTACTGCCATGGCAACCATGAAAAAAAACTTTTCAACATTTAGCTTGAATTCAAGGCTTTATAAGGCTTATATTATCAATGATGTGATTTGAGTTTGTCAGTATTCTCGAGCTGTGACTGACAGTCATCTGAACTGGTGCCAGTGGAATGACATGAGGGGCTGACATTATTGTAACATGGATTATGTGTATTGACCTTACTGTTATTGTGTCTCTCTCCAGGGCAATCAAGGCGTTCCAGGAGGTGCTTTACATCGACCCCAGCTTCTCAAGAGCTAAAGAGATTCATCTGAGGCTGGGACTCATGTTTAAAGTCAACACAGACTACGAGTCGAGCTTAAAGGTAAATTTAAAGGCCGTGTCGTGGAGAGGTGGGAGAAAATGTTCTTGAGTTTTGTTTGTTTAGGTTTCAAGTACTATGTCTAACTAGTTATCAGCCTAGTAACTGGTCTTATTTTATAGAACATGGATTTCACTTGCAGCACCATCCATGTTGTCACAGACTTTCAAAAACATGGAATTTTTGATTCCAGTCGTGGGAATTCAGAAAATGATTAATTATTATTGATTATTTAATCAGAACATTGACTGTAGAAGGAAACGGTGAAGGTTAATATACACTAAGGAAATTTTGGGAACTGACATATTATTGTAAATATTGTTCAGAACCATAAAAATAATACATAACTATATAATAATCATACTTTTTATGAAGGAAAACATTACAGAAAAAATCCCAAATGTTTGCTGTTTCCAGCTTCATTGATGTGAAGATGTAGTTGTTATTTTTTCTATCTTATATGATGGTAAAAGTGAACGTCTTTGGTTTTGAATTGGTTTTGAATTGAACTGGTCACACGATTAAAGACGCCATCTTTAAATGAAGGAAATCCTAGCGGACATTGTTGCTGTTTTGTTTTTTTGTTTGTTTTTTTTGAATAGACAGAAGGACTCATAAAGTGGGGATGACCCAATAGCCAAGAGGTTAGGCGCGTACCTCATGTACAAGGCAATCTCAGTGCAGATTGTTTTCATCTGTGAAATGAGCTACCAAGTTCTATCAGACGATGGGCGTCCCTCTCTATTTTCAACAATCTCTTTTGACACTCACCTCGTCTGAGAGCCCCTCCTGTCCTGAACATGTCTAACTAGCACTTTTTGACAGACTTCCTCATACAGTCTCCCAGCACTTAATAAATAGATGTGGTAGCTAAAACTTACACAAAGGTTTCCCACTGCACTGTAGCTTTACTATTGTCCTTCACTTGTAAGTCGCTTTGGATAAAAGCGTCTGACAGATGAGTAAATGTAAATGTATGGAAATGGCCCCGGTGTGTTTCCCTGCCAGGGTGGACACTTTCCTGCATGTCATGTACTCTCTGTCCCATTTTCTCTCTCTTTACACTGTCCTATCATACAATAAAGGCATAAAATGGCTGAAAGAAATCATTAATTAATCAGTTGTATAATGATGATGATGATGATAATCATAATAAAAAACTTTATTTGTACAGAACTTTTCATACATGAAATGCAGCACAAAATTCTTTACAACAAAGAAATTACCTGCAGGTTGAAAATATTTATATTTATCATTGATATATATTAATATATATCAATGATAATAATGATGATGATAATCATCCGTATTGTCCATGATGTCTTTCCATGCTTTAAACTGACCCAGTGACCCAGTGAACAATAACAACATCAGTGGCTCATTGACTAATTTTCCAGTCAGGCCGTCATTCTGTCACTGGAGTTTGTATCATGCATTAGCATTTTTTGGGGCCTTGTTTGACATTTAAACTTAGAGGCTTTGTTGTGAGTGGAACTTCTCCTGTTAACTCTGCATTTCTTTTATTTTTTAGAGGCGTATATTTTTCCTGTTATTATAATTATGGCTGAATCAGCAGCTCTGACTCTGAACAGGAAACCTGAACATTTACCAAGTGTTCATGACAGTTTCTATTCTTTCTGTGATTAAACTCAGGATTATGACGTGTGAGGGAGACGATGCACAACCAAGGGTCACGTTAACTGAATAGTTTCCATGACTGAATTGTTTTCCACAATGACAGAAAAACCTGGAGGCCGTCCATCATTTTGACAGATTAGATTTAGACAGCAGGTTCTGTGGGACCATGCTCACACAGGCAGATGCACAGTGTCGTGGATCGTGGAGGTAACTAAATTCCCCTTGAAGCAATGCCTCTTAGTATCTGGGTGCTGACAGCACGTTACTGACAGAAGGTCGTGGAGCGCGTCAGTGACCACGACACAGAGGGGTGCAGAGGGAACCCATGCTGCGGGTTGTCCTCCCAGTGAAGCGAGGGCCTGCAGGATCAGGAAGTCCTGTGTTCAGAGTCTTGTCAACTTCTGATCACTTCCCTGTTGTTGTGCTTATAATTCCAGTCTGATGTGTATCAGTAAAGCTTGTGTTCAGCCTTCAGGACAAAATTAAAACAGTCACCTCTGCAACACCTCTGCCCTGATGTGTGCATCCACTTCACATCAGTAGAGGAAGGTTGGAGTTCAGGCTACAACAGGTCAATTGAGTTTAATTTAATTTCTTGTCAATAATTTGTTTATATTTTAATTGTCTAATTCTGTTTCCTCTGCTGTCACTGCGGAAAATAATGTAATTCACCTGCTTCATGTGGTGTTGACATGAAAATCATCTTTTCTCTATTGCTGTTTTTGAAAATGAAAGGCTCTTAAATAGGCTCCGTCTCATTATCGTTAAGAGAGAAAATTAAAATGATGGGTGATAATAGATTATGATGGAAGTTTTTACAATGAAGTCTAACACAACCTCTGTGCACAACTGTGTGCGCTGATGCTCGAGGTGGTTCATTATTGAGCTGTGTGGACTGCACGTGCTGCACGTCCTCACTCTGTCTTGGAAGCACCCCTCCCTCTTAGTCTTGGCTCATTGCCCGCAAAAGACACACACACACACACACACACACACAGAACTGGCCCCGTTATCTACAGGGAGGGGTGGGCGCACGTTTAGAGGAGCAGAGATTGAATAAAGGTAAGCGAGCGAGAAAGGAAATGGAAAGGGACAAACAGGAAATTGTTAGAAAATTCTGGGGGGGAGGGAGGAAACATGCTTCCTCCTCATCATTCCTCTTCCTCACTGGATAGAGGAAGAGACTGGGGGGCATCAGGTGATGCAGAGATGAGCCGTCTGCCATTTCTGAGGATATATTGTAACCTGATAATGTGCCAAACATCACAGTTGTGCACATAACTGCATCTAACTTGTCTTTGCACACACACACACACACACACACACACACACACACACACACACACACACACACACACACTACTGAACTCCATTACTGGCTGCTAGTTTAGCCAATGAGAGAAGGGGAAATGAGACGGCAGGAGTGTGTTGATACACTGTGTGTTAGTAAGGTGATGAGTTGGCTGTTGTCTGTGCAGAGGAGAGCTTTGAGCTGAGAAGGGAGGCGAGATGGGGGGGTGGGGGGGGCTGCCTGTTCCAGCTTTAAGGTATTGTGTGTCATCTCTCTGCACTCTCCACTGCAGCCGTCTGCTGAATAGTAATCAGTGACACCAGGATAGAAGAGGGGAAGGAGGGGGAGAGAGAGAGAGGAAAGATAGGACACAGAGAGAGAGAGAGAGAGAGAGAGAGAGAGAGAGGAAGGCGAGACATGGGGAGGGAGGTGGAATGCCAAGCTGACAATCCTGCTGCATTATCTGCCTGCTGGTAGAGCAAGTGTGAAAGAGAAGGAAGGGAAGGATAGAGGAGACGGAGGCACAGAGCTACAGGATGATGCAGCGGGGCTCCAGGAGGAGTGTGATCTGCCAGCCGTCTAGGTAACGTGTTCGAGCGCGTTAGGACGTCTGGCTGCGATGAGCGTGTGTGATGTTTTGTAACTCATAGCTCTGCTTTAAAGGGAATTTATTCTGAGAAGGCTCGTGTGTGTGTGTGTGTGTGTGTGTGTGTGTGTGTGTGTGTGTGTGTGTGTGTGTGTGTGTGTGTGTGTGTGTGTGTGTGAGAGAGAGAGAAGCTCCACCGGCCTTACATGAAGCATGCAAAGAAAGCTCCAGCTGGATGCTTCTTGATTCTTATCTGTCTGATATTGACCGTGTGTGTAGCTGCTGCTGAAAGGCTACACACACACACTGTGTGTGTGTGTGTGTTTACAGCTATCTTTTGCCCCAGCCTTTAAGATATTTGCTGTCTCTGTTTCCTCCACCACAGCTGACAGTGGAGCAGCAGCAGTACAGTCTGTTCCACGGCTCAGGTTCTCAGGAGCTGGGAGCTGTTTCACTGACCCAAATAAGAAACCTTTGGCGCCTTTTTAAGTGCGTGCGTGCGTGCGTGTGTGTGTGCTTGTGTGTGTGAGTGACAGAGACTGCATGCGCTGGGTCATGGTGCAGCTTAGTAACTGCAGTGGCACCTGTCACCTTGAAGGTGCCTATGGGTGCCCTGGTATTCCCTTTGCAGAGGGACCTTTCATGTGTGACTTTTATAAAGCCTAAGGTCAAAATAGTGGTTGCTTGCGTATGGGAAATAACAGAGCTGTATGGGAGCCCGGGGGGTGGGGGGTGTGCAGAAGAGGGACCCCAGAGAGCCGTCTCTGTAGCTCTGTGATGTACTCGTGGGCCAATCGGCTCAGTGACCCTGGGTGGATCTTGGTTAGTAGTGTGCCACGCCTTGGCAGCCAGGCTAAGCCTCTGCAGACATCTGCCTCACTCAGCGGCCCCGTCCTTAGTTCGCATGGTGGGACAGGATGTTGTCACACACATGGTATATCAGTGTGGGGTTTTTTTTTTTTTTTGAGGTGCTTTGTCATCTGGTTGGACGGGAGGAAGGCAGGTTGTTGGAGCAAGTTGACTTGATCCAGAGACAAGAATATCTATGGTTCAGCCGCCCCCTCCAGCCACCTGTGTCCTCTTATGTTACAGTCACCAGGGTTCATTCATGGCTCGGTGTGGATCTGTTGGGGGAAGAATAAGCATTTCTGCCCAGTTTTCTTTAAAGCATTAAGGCTTAAAATCAGTGGAGTACTGTATGCTGTGAATCTTACCACTGTGATTTATTTTCATCCTGCAATTCACTTTTTGTATTAGTAACATGATAATTCAGACCCTTGATCATGGCTTCTTCCCTTCAAATTAAAGTGCTTCTTTTTCTCTCTCTGCAGCATTTTCAGCTGGCTTTGATCGACTCCAATCTCTGCACTTTGTCCAAAGCTGAAAGTAAGTAGCGTTCCTACAATTACCAGGGGTGGTGGTGGTGGAGGGGGCTGGGGGGCATGTGGAGAGCAGCCATACGCTGCTGTGTGATGCAGTATTAGATTTGATGTACAAGCTTGTCGGTGGCAGAAAGCACATATTGAAAGGGCACAGGAATATTTCTACTGAGCAGTTTTCCCTCTCTGCTGCCGTTTCCCTGCTGACTCTGCCCAAGACTGGGGTTGCCTAGGAGACAGCAGACAGAAAGAGAGAGAGTGTGAGAGAGAGAGAGAGCTGGAAGTGCTTGCAAGCACATTGCACATACACAATGTGATTTCAGATTACATGTACATGCCAGGGAGACTGTCCCACTCCCCCTCCCACCTGTGCTCCATACTGTTTGCAATCTGTACACACAGAGATCCATGGGGTGAATTTGTAATATCCCTGTTTTTTTTTTTTTTTTGTTTTTTTTTTTTAAGTAAACTAATTCTTCTTTCCTCTGCTTCCCCCCCCCCCCCCACAGTTCAGTTTCACATCGCTCATTTGTATGAGATCCAGGTAAGCAGTTATCTATTTCTGCTCCAATATTTAGACCAGTTTAATGTTGTGTGGACATTTCTCGGGGTTAAAGATCCCATATTGTATAAAGGTAGATGTCCCTGTCTTTTTTGATTGTAAAGCAGGTTTAGGTTCTATATTAATACTGTGAAAGTATCAAAGGTCAGAAACTGAGCCTTAAAACCAGCCGTCAGGACTTCTGGAACTTTGTGATGTTACAACAAAGCAGTCACCGCTCTCAGCCATGCCCCAAGCCCCGCCCACCTGGACCCACCATCCAACCTTGTAGGATTTGGTTTCTCGGAGCGTTTACCTGAAATCTGCTATATTTTTACTGGGTCACCCAGAAAACAGTCAGCCAATCACAAGAGCAGCTCAGATCCTCTCTTCTGATTGGCTCACTGACCTGTTGTTACTAGAGCTCCAGAGAGAAGCCTGAGAGAGGAGATGTAAAACTACACTGAGATGGTTTTTGGTTCTTAAAACCACAAATATATCTTCTGATGGAGATCAACACTTCAAATAAAACACAGGAGAAGTGTCAAATCTGGGACCTTTAAAAACATCATTTTATTCTTAGTCTGATGAAGGTTCACACATTTTTATTTTATTTATTTTTTGCTACTTAAGCTTCTGAGCAGACAGATTTTCCTCTGTTAGATCTCACAGTATCTTAAAAAGTTCTGCGGTTGAATGTTAGAGGAAATAAAAGTAGTTAGCAATCACCAACTGATAATTTATCTTGCCTTGGCAAAGACACACTCTCTCACACACAAACACACACACACAGTTCACACACTTCTGCTTGAATTTTATTGATTCCAACAGTAACAGTTTCACACATAAAGTCCAGACCTGGCTGGGTGCAGAATGACCAGAGAAGCTGACTGAACAACAGCACTCACAGTTAAATAGTCTTATTATTTAATATGGTGCAATACAGGGATGACGTACATCTGTGAATGAACCACCCAGAAACTGACTCCTCATTGGTGTGAGGTGAGGTGTGGCAGAACATCAGTAACACAAGTAAAACAAGACATCGGACATTCATCATCAACATCATCATCATCGTCATTCACAGATGTACCTCATCAAGTAATCATGTTTGAACCCCACACCGTTTCAGTGTTTACCGTTATCCTGTAGTGGTTGCCGTGCAGTAAAAGCTGTATGGTGCCTCTTTCAGTGCAGTTGTAAGGTGAAGAGGAAGGTGTATGTAACAACAGATAACCATAGCAACAACAGTGTGGTAATACACCTGGACATACAAGTACATGATTCTGCAGTGGACTGTGATATCTGTTCAAACTCTCCTTTCTGACTGTAACCAGACTGTAAACGGACTGTTTAAAACGGAGCCTCAAAGAAAATACTGGACACAACTGTTATATCCTCAATTTAAAACAATATATTTAAGTGATAGTTGGGGGTTATTTGACGTGGGGTTGTGTGAGGTACTTATCTGTAGTCAGTGTGTTACCTGCAGTAGATTCAGATCAGTGCCACTTTAACAAATTCAGACCTGAGGCGCCCTCTAAAAATGATCCAAAACCTCAGCACTGTGGAAACAACCTCTTAAAAGCTGAGGGTTTATTCAAACCCTCATGATTAGCCTCTGAATCAGATAGAAACATGAAATAATAACCCTTTGAGGGCTTAAACCTTTAACATTTATTGTATACCATCAGCTTTGCCTTTGAAATCATATATGGCTGGAAAAACAAGCAAGTTTGTCAACATTCCCAGTTCAGTTCAACTTTGTTTAACATTTGATTTTTTTTTTAATGTTGATGAACATTAGGCTAAAAGCAATGATTTACAATAAAAGCCAAAGGTTTAAGGTCTCAAATGATTTTTATTTCATATTTCTATTGGCTTCAGAGGCTGAGAAATAAAAGGTTTTAGTGACAGTGTTGCATCCGGTGAATCAGGACTTAAAACAGTGATGGTTGAACTGTCTGCCAACTGTCTGCTATAGCAAACCAGTTGTTCTCCCGTAGCAGACAGTTGGGCTGCAATGCTAGGACGTGTCGAGATCTATGCCATACACGTCTTGCCGAAGCCATCCCTTCAACCGAGAAGTGTTGAGAGAGACTCTACGTCTTGCCATAGCTGGGTTAGAGAAGCAGCAGGAGTTCTGGCACTGAAGCTGAGTGATGAGCTGCTGTGGATGGGGTCATCTGCAAAAACATGTTTTAGCCACTTTAAAAAATACCCAAAGTCTCATCAGTTGAAGTGTTTGCCTTATTTTGAGTATTTTGCTGTCAAACTGCATTTTCTGTTGGAACATTTTTCAATCAAAAACAGCTGATCTGCAGAGTGATACAGTGCATGCCATAGATCTTCCACTGGAAAAATCTGTTTTACAGAGAAAGCTGTGAATATGATAAACATAAGGCAAACACTTCAACTGATGTTAGCTTTTTTTCTGTGGGCATTTTTTTTTCAAAGTGGTTAAAAGACATTTTTGGTGATGACCCATCCACAGCAACTCACCCCTCAGCTTCAGTGTGGTGCTCCTGCTGCTTCTCTAGACTGGCAGCGCACTGATCTGAATCTGCTGCAGGTGATGCACACACGTCCAATAACCCCAACTATCACTCTGACATCCAGGAAAGTTTCAGTCGCCTGCTGAACAGCCTCATTCAAAGCTATGATCCGAACTCAACTGACAGGTGATTCGTTGCACTGGTAGAGTTTTAGCTTCTTGAGTCTTCAGTTGAGTCACTTTTAATTAATGATGGAGTCAAACAGCTCAGTTCAGATATCAGTGTTTGTTGTCTGGTCCTGGTCCGGCTCCATGACGGTCATCAGTCTGAGCAGGAAGGAACCACTGAGAGCCTCTGTCATTTATGTGCCCCAAGTGTCAGGGTTGAACCTGAGGTGTCTTTATTGTGAGCAGACAGGAAGTCCAGGACAAGAGTGAGTGAGTGAGTGAGTGAGTGAGTGAGTGTGTGTGTGTGTGTGTGTGTGTGTGTGTGTGTGCGTGCGCGCTGAAATGCACTTGACATTTGCAGCTTTAGGGTGTGGACAGATGGGGGTGTTTTTTTTTTTTTTTTTTTTTTTAAGAAGACCGTGAACTGATAAGGGAACATTCAGTCAGACTCAAAGTCAGTCAGGTCACCAAGTTAAAACAAACAGTGGGCTCACCTCAGACCAGGGAGCTCAGGTTTCCCTAAAATCCAGAGCGACCAGTGCAGTGGATCCACACACACACACACACACACACACACACACCTAAAGTGCAGACACACTTAAAGCTGCCAGACGTGTTGAGTCTGGCCTGTCCTCTTCCACGCTGACCCTCCCCCCGTGTGTGTGTGTCCGTGTCCGGCCGGTCATTATGAGTGAGGAGGTCTTTAGACTCTTTGTGTCTGTGCAGATAGAACCATAAAACACACACTGACCCTCCTGTCTGGCTTAAACAATCTCTCTCTCTCGCTCGCTCTCTCTCTCCCCCTCTCTTTCTCTCTCTCTCTGTCTCGCTCATTCTGTCTGTAGAAGAAATACAGAACGGCAAAAGAAGCGTATGAAAGTCTGTTGCAGACAGAAAATCTTCCTGCACAGGTGAAAGCGACAACACTGCAACAACTTGGTGAGTGTCTCATATTGTCTGATACTCTTATCTCCACTGGCTGAAATTAAATGTCTGCATCATGAACTACTTTGTGCAATCATGCCACAGAACTCACAGAGTTTGAGATATTGTATGCGTGATGCAGCATGCTCTGGGGGCTGTTTTTTCTTATTTTCATTCATTTTGTCGAGTGAAATGTGTTCCCACGTCACAAAAATCCACTTCTCTGCCTCTTCCTACCTGTTTCTCACAGTGCTGCTTTGATAGTTTGTCTGTGCTGAAATGGAGCGTTTCTTTTCTCTTGTTCCCTTCCCCCCCCAACACTGGGTCTGTGCAAGCATGTGCACACAAATGCAAAATGATAATGCGTGGGTGTATTTGTGAGGATTAGAGTTAATTTAGAAAACTGTTGCAAATAAACATCACACAACAGAAGCAGTCTGTAATCACCCTTGAACAACTGGAGAAAATTTAAGAGTTTGCTTTTTCATTATGCACCAGTTGAAGTTTTACTGTGAAGAATTACTGCAAATCTGAAATAATTTGAGGATGATTGACAGATTGTGGTTGGTTGTGTATAGCATGGAAATTAAGAATCTGATTGTGCTCATAACATGGTTCAGAGGAGGTAGATTAATAAAATGAAAGAAACAGATTTGTCCATCTACAATGGGTTCTTCGCTTAAAGGTCCCATACTGTATAAAGGTAGATGTCCATGTGTTTGTGATTATAAAGCAGGTCTAGGTTCTATATTAATACTGTGAAAGTATCAAAGCCTCAGTCCACAGAGAAATGCACACAGCCTGTATTCAGAAACTGAGCCTTAAAACCAGCCGTCAGGACTTCTGGAACTTTGTGATGTCACAACAAAGCTCCAAGCCCTGCCCCCCTGGACTCATCATCCCAGTGTTTCCATAAATCTGCTATATTTTTATTGGATCACTCAGTAAACAGTCAGAAGAGAGCGAAGAGAGGCTCTGATTGGCAGACGGACCTGTTGTTACTAGAGCTCCAGAGAGAAGCCTGAGAGAGGAGATGTAAAACTACACTGAGATGATTTTTGGTTCTTAAAATCACAAATATACCTTCTGATGGATATCACCACTTCAAATAAAGCACTGGAGAAGTGTCAAATATGGGACCTTTTAAATGGTACAATTAATTCAGTTTTGAAACAGAATGGTTTTGCTTTGATTTGCTAAGTTACCAGTTTGCTATGAGGCTGCAGGTTCAGCTCAGCTACTAGAGGACAGTGTATTCAGATTATCTAGAAAAGTATTTCCTGAAGCAGCTTGCAACGCAAGAAGACAGTAATAACAGTGATGCACATGGCATGACGAGTGACACTGCAGTAAGTGCTGAGAAAAGGCTTAGCACATACTGCAGTGTCACTTAGTTGCACAAAATACCACAAACGAGGAACAGCAAAGACAGGTGTTAGAAACACTTGTAATTCATACTCCATGTAGCTTTCACCACTGTAGCCAAGGCTGATAAGAGCCAATCAGTGAGCAGCCGGTGGTGTCCACATCATCGTTTCCAAACGTCTCTGTTTCTGTCCACAGCGAGTTTTCAGACTGAAACAGGTCCAGCAGAGTTTCTGAAAGTCTCTGTTTATGGGGCTTGAAAACACCGCAGTCATGTGGATGGTAACCTAGCAACAGGGACGTGTGTGAAAACTAAATGGTAGCAGTGTGGATGTAGCCTTAGCAATGTTTAAGCTAGTGTAAATATGATAAGTCACAATCTTAGAACTTCTGTTTCCAGCAATGTTACATTTATGCCTTCAGTCTGTGATATTACCGGTTTCTCTAATTACCAATTACCAAAAAAAAAAAATATATATTACATGTTTATTAAAAGTTAAACGCTATACATAAGTCTGGGTTTCAGATTTCCCATTAAGACTGTGGGCAGCAGTAAAGACAGATGTGGTTGTGTTGCACTGGAGCATTCTATCTTTTCTTATTGTACTTGACTGTGTTGTGTCGCTGATGAAAAAACGTTTCACTGCTGCATTTATATAAAATATCATCAGCTGCCTTGATTTTCAAAGTGTGATTATGTGCCTCCCTCTGCAGAAGCACTAATCACAGTGCATGTTGTTAGGAGAACAGCCAGTGTCTTTGATTTAGTATTTCTATGACATAAAGAAGGAGAGTTTTTTTATTGAGCCAAATCATTAGCAGTGATTGAAACAGTGTCTCTGTGTTAAATATTTCTTTAATGTCAGTTTTATGAACAAAGCTGTGACTGCGCCTTTAGCGTCACATGTCTTGAGACATTTCTCCTGTGCACGTGCAGAGAGAATTCCATTTTCTTCCTCTTCACAGTGTAGACAGCCCACCCACCCCCACCCCCACCCTACAATCACCCAGTTGTAAAAAACATTTCCAGTGTAGCCTGCTGGGGTTGTCATGACAACCTGTGGAGCTTGCCACAGGTGAACAGGAGGAGGAGAAGTGGGGAGGGCTTGCAGCTGTCTTTCCCTAGAGAGTGTTTATTTGTAGAAAATTGCCCATCACTGTCACCGTGTGTGTGTGTCTGTGTGTGTATGTGTTTGTGTCTGCATTTGTGGAAGTGGTTGGAGAGCAGGGAGGAGTTGTTTGGAAAGGCTTCATATGAGACCCTCTGAAGTGTCTGTGTGTCAAGAATACTCCCCCCTCCCTCCCTCTTCATCTGCCTCCTCCCTCCCTCCTCCCTTCCATAGGAAAAGCCATTTGTGTTCTTTATGAGTCTGGTTCATTTGCACATCAGACAGTGGTCTCACTCTCTGATTGTACTTTGTGTCCTTTGGATTCAGGTGCTTGACTCATGTCTGTTTTAAATGATTGAGCTCTGTTTCTGCTGCTGCACCTGAGAGCAAAGGCAGCTCTTTCTGGATTTCAAACACTCACTGACCCCCCCACTCTGCTCTGCTCCTCCAGGCTGGATGCATCACACGGTGGAGCAGCTTGGGGATAAAGGCACCAAGGACAGCTATGCCATCCAGTGTCTGCAGAAGTCTTTAGAAGCAGACCCAAACTCGGGCCAGTCCTGGTACTTTCTCGGCAGGTAAGACAAACAAGGGCATGAGTGCTTGTTTTCACGGAGTTGGACACCAACCAGTCGAGCGCGGGACGGTTTGTGAGCCCTGATTAGACTGTTTGTTTAACCCAGAAGCCATCTGCCAGGTAGCTTTGATCTCAGCGACATGAATCTTTAGTTTGTAGAATTAATGCTCTAAAGGCCCAGTGGAGGCATATGATCCACAACAAATTCTCCTGTTGGGTATTTTCCTCCTCGGGGCAAAATGCACAGGGGCGTCGGAGCAGAGAGGAATACACTCCCCCACCCCCGAAGTCCATGCTGCCCTTTTAGGTGTGAGCTAGGTTTGACTACATCCTGAGCAGTAATAAAGTGTGTGTGCAGCAGGTTAGTGTTGTTGTGTTATAAACCCTTGACACTAAGCATTATAGCCCCAACACAAAAATTAGCCTTTTCCAGAGAGCTGCATACACACCCCCACCTGTAGATCAGGCTGGTGTCAGTAGTGCAGGTCATGATGGGTAATTCAGGCTTGATCCAGGACAGGACAGAGTTGATTAGTTTACCGTCATGTTGCATTCAGATTAGAGAAGAGCAGCTGTTATTCCTGAGCGTTCTCATTATTCCATGGTGGTGCTAACCTAATGCTAACCTTGTATCAATCAGATAAACAGCCTAAATTAGCCACTGCTGTATATGTATATTTAGCAATTTGGTCGTGTGAAAGCAGACACAGTGTGTAGATTGTATGAAGTGTTCAGGTACATTATTGAATGGCCGTCCTGAGAGTGTAGCAAAAATTTCACTTGCACTCTTTTGTCAGAGCCTCACTCTCAAGTTCACTCTGTAGTATTTAGGTTGCATTACCTGGCCATGTGCAGCAGCATGTGTGTGTGTACTTGTACTTGCTACATAGTAAGGAGTGTCCTCACAAAGATAGAAGTGTGTGTGTGTGTGTGTGTGTGTGTGTGTGTGTGTGTGTGTGTGTGTGTGTGAGAGTGATTGAGTGTGAGAGAGAGATTTGGTCGATTCAGGAACGATTACTTTATGGGCCTCTCTTTTGAGCTGTGCACTCTTCATCACATTCAGCTGTGTGGTAGTGCTGCAAGTGAATTGAATGACACTGGTGGTGTTACCGTTGGTCCTTATCCACGGTGCCTTCACCACTGTCTGACAGTCGTCACTGATGAGACCCAGGAGGCGTCTGCTTCATTGTTTGTAAAAGCTCATGCCCGTCCAGACTAAAGCAGTGTGGACCTCACCTGAGGCTCAGTGTTTGCGCTTGTGTCGTCCACACCACCAGCTCCAAGTGGTGGACGTGGACTAACTTTAGGTAGACGGGGCAGAGTCCCCTGACTGAAGAAAAGGTGATGAACCCTGCATTGCAGAAATTATTAACAGACACAAGAAAGGTTAAGTTGGTGAGAGGTTGTAAATATCAGCTTTTATACTTTTTCAGTTTCTTACAAACTACACTTAGAAAAGCTTGAAGAGTGGAGCTGTCACATCCTGGTATAACAGCTGCTGTTTTATCACAGTAGCTTGACCTGG
Source organism: Trachinotus anak (assembly GCF_046630095.1). Lineage (NCBI taxonomy): Eukaryota > Metazoa > Chordata > Actinopteri > Carangiformes > Carangidae > Trachinotus > Trachinotus anak. The sequence goes on along the minus strand of NW_027273852.1, from coordinate 21,400,182 downwards.
GGCTTTGCACGTCATCAGGTTTGGTGTAACGAGGTTGTCGGTGAATACCTGACTGATGGAGAACCGAAACTGTTTGAGAGCTGATGTTTTGTTCCTGTCACCTGTGTCTCATGTCCCGTGTGTCTGTCCTCTCAGGTGCTACTCCAGTATTGGGAAGGTGCAGGATGCCTTCATCTCTTACCGTCAGTCCATTGATAAGTCTGAGGCCAGTGCTGACACCTGGTGCTCCATAGGGTAAGAACACAACTCACAGTATGTTGCTAAACTGGTCACAAGCAGAGGGTAACATCTGTAAGTGTCTGGGTGGGGGGGTTGGGGGGGGGGGGGAATGCAGCAGCTGCAGTGCGACAGAGGACGTAATGAGAGGGAGGATAACAGCAGCAGGGGGGTGAGGAGGGATCTATACATAGATGCATGAGGGGTGGGTTATGTCCTCTGGGAGTCTGAAAGTTGGGATGGCTCAGAAAGATAAAGACCTAAATCCTGGAAAATGGCAAGAGATTCAACCCCCCCTGCCTCTCCTCCAGGGTGCTGTACCAGCAGCAGAACCAGCCTATGGATGCTCTCCAGGCCTACATCTGTGCCGTTCAACTGGACCACAGCCACGCCGCCGCCTGGATGGACCTGGGCACCCTCTACGAATCCTGCGGCCAGCCGCACGACGCTATCAAGTGCTACATCAACGCTACGCGCAGCAGGGCCTGCCTCAACACTGCTGCACTCACACAACGCATCAAACTGCTGCAGGTAGGACCGGCGTTCAGATGACACCCCCCCCCGTCAGCCCTGTTTGTTAGATGTCGTGGAGTATTTGAAGTGTGTGTGTATTATTGAAGTGCTGTGTTTACTGCCAAAGCAATCGCCTTTTTTTTCAAAATGCAGATTGTGCTTCTTGTCATTTTGATTTCTGACCACTGAGATATGAATAATGATTCATATTGATGTGTTTAGACACATTTTTTTCTCACTTGTAATTGTAATGCATACCTTCATTGCATTGGACATTTCTGTTGGTATTCTGTATACAGTTACCTCAAACACCACCGTAGCTTTTGCAGTGCCTTTTCCTGTCAAACCAACGTCCAGCACTAAAGTCTGTGTCTTACACAATTTCTCCTAGGCTCAGTTGTGTAACCTACAGCCAGGTAGTCTGCAGAATAAGAGTAAAATGCTTCCTAGTATTGAGGAGGCGTGGAGCCTTCCCATTCCTGCTGAGCTCACGTCCAGGCAGGGGGCCTTGAACACTGCACAGGCACAGCAGGTGAGATCCAGCTTATACAAGAGACTCCAGCCTCTTGGAAACGTATTTCAACAATACATTTATGAGGGATGTTAAAGCTGAGGCCTCACTCTGATACTCTCAGACTCACTCAGGCAAGTGTGACTGAAACATAAAGCAGGATACAGTCTGAGGGAATTGGAGCGAGGCCTATATTGCAATAATCTAATTACCCAAGCGTCGTTGACCTTCATAGTGCCACTCTGTGTCACATGACAAGTGTTAAGATTATTAAGCAACGCCGCGGGAACCTCATTATGTCCCACAACTCATCTCCTTAATGCAAAGATGCATAAATCTTGTGGAGTCCTTGCAGCGCACTGCAAGGCTGAGAATGCATGCACACACTCTGTTAAGGAACCAATGCATGTTTCAGTGTCATGTTTCTGACACTCATATATATCAAGTTCTGTTTTTATCAAGTGGTGTAAATTGTTATTTGTCACATCCTTTCTTGAAAACGAGACAAATCTCAGTCGCACATCAAGTCTGCAGGCTGCACCCCCACCCCCATCAGTGTTATTTAGTCCTCCTAGTTTCCTTGTCTAAACTGTTTTCATGTAGTTTTTTTTTGGTCTGTTATAGTCCTTTAATAGTGACATCATACTCTCTTGGCCACAAATAAACATCATTTCCATCATCAGCACCTGCGTGACTCTGAGAGCTCAGCACACTGCAACTCAAGAAAACACCTGAAAACAGACAAAACACCAACTCCTTCAGGAAACATGCTGCAAATACAACACAACCAAATGCACAAAGGCACTGTATTTGCTCATGTTGTGAGAATTTGCAGCACACGTGTTGTCAAATTGATGTCGATGTTTTCTTAATGTGTTTGTGTTTTGTTTTCACGTGTTTTCCGTTCTGCAGCGTGTTGAGCTCTCAGGGCCACCACAGAAAAACAGATTTTCTAAGTTGCTCCAATGATGACGTGTTCAGGTGTGGCTGATGAAATGTGTCTGGAAACACTGACGTCTCAGCCCACCACAGTTTGTAAAGTGAAAACAATACGGGGGCTGCATGTGCAACAAAGCTCCACTAATGTGACTCATGCTGCATTATTTCACATCCTAATCACAGCATGGACTCTCTGATTGTGACCTTAATCAACCTGCGTCTGTTAGATTAAGGTGGTAACAACCAGACCTTAGTTTAATCAGAGTTGTTGCACATTCAGTGTTTAGACTGTTGTGCATGTAAATGTACCAAGTGTGTGTTTTCTGTTTGTCTTGAAGCATCACATCAGGCTCATTTAGTTTAGGTGAAGAACCGTCAGCTTTGCTGTCATCACAAACTTTGTCCCTGTGCCGGATTTGTAGGCCTGCAAGGGGGAGGGGAGCCAGTCCGCCAGTAATCACACAGACCCACAGGCCAGTCCTGCCAAGAGGAAACGCACTGCCAGCCCAGCGAAGGTACGGCTGACGACATGAACAGTTTGAACTGGATGATTTAAGAATGTGAGCGGGTGGTTGAGTCTCTCTCTCTCTCTCTCTCACCCTCTCTCTCTCTCTCTCTCTCTCTCTCTCTCTCTCTCACCCTCTCTCTCTCTCTCTCTCTCACCCTCTCTCTCACTCTCTCTCTCTCTCTCACCCTCTCTCTCACCCTCTCTCTCACCCTCTCTCTCTCTCTCTCACCCTCTCTCTCACCCTCTCTCTCACCCTCTCTCTCACTCTCTCTCTCTCTCTCACCCTCTCTCTCACCCTCTCTCTCTCTCTCTCTCTCTCTCTCTCCTCTCTCTCTCTCTCTCTCTCTCTCTCTCTCTCTCTCTCTCTCTCTCTCTCTCTCTCTCTCTCTCACCTACAGAGTGTTGCTGACTCGTGGGCAAACAGCACCAGTCAACAGCAGATCCCCAGCTGGTACCTGACGCCACAGAAGCTTCAGGTAGGAACATTTTTCTATGTGTAGTGATGGAAACAGAAACTTTCCCAGTTGAATCAGACTGGTTTGCAATTTTGTTTTTGAAAATGAGCTCAGTGCAGTTTTTTTTTTTTTTTTTTGCCTAATGTTTGATTGAATGTAACGACAATCATTTGAACATTTGAGCAGTGTCTCACTCTGGTTTTAAAAGGGTAGCCTGATTGTTGAATTGTTGTTTCAGTCCGACCCTGGAAGGAATTGAGGTGTTTACACAGGTTTTAGATGATAATAACTGGATCCTTGTGTAAATTAATAGTTTTTTTTTTTTATTTGTAAAATAAAATGCATCATTCACTGACGCTGCTCTATGTAAAATGTGCAGCACCTGGAACACTTGCGAACCAACCGAGCAAACCTCAAGCCCCCCCAGGTGCAGATGCTGGAGCAGCTGGAGAACCAGTTCTCTCTCATGCAGCAACATCAGCCGCAGGTACACACGTGCATTTGTGTTGGTGAGTCTGCAGGTGCTAATGTAGAGACAGGAGGTTGTTGACAGATGGTTTGGTTTGAATCTCTCCGTCAGATGAGGCAGCAAGCAGCGGCCGGCGGTCAGCCGCGGCCCGGACTCCCCAACGGGCCTTTGGCCGAGCCCTCTCACAACCACGCAGGCCTCTCCTGCACCTCCCTCCTCAATCACACAGCCACCCGGCCCCCATGTGTCATCCAGCCCACAGCCAACGGATCCTGTTCTTCAAGTCCTTCAGCAGGGCTGCTGGGACACCTGGACAAGAATCACACCCTGGGACTGGGAGGTGGCGGCGCGAGCAACGGAAACGTGCCTTACCCGCAGCAGAACTCTCTACCTCACAACTGCACAGCCGCCAGTCACCCCAGCACCAGCAGCACTACCAGTAGTCCCAGTCATGCAGACGAGACATGGAGGAGCCAGCAGCGCAACACTACCACTCAGGTACCCGCCGCTGTCTGTGATGCTGTGTGTTACGCTCACGTGTCAGCCTCACTCGTTGTTTAACGTGTTGTCCTCTCTCTGTCCAGGGGCTTCAAAAAGGTCCAGGTTCACATTCGGCGGGTCCCAATGGAGAACCCCCTTTCTCTTCCTCCTCCTCCTCCCCTCAGACCTCGTTCTCTTCCTCTGGCATCCTGAATCAGGTTGGACATTCCTCTGGGCCCTGCACTGCCTCCTCCTCAGCTTCCTCTTTGTCCCCCACCTCTCCCCAGACCACACCCAACCACCTGTCCTCGCCCCCCCACTCAGCTACTACCTCAGGGGTCCACACCAAAGACACCACGCCTTCAGGGGGCAGCAACGGCAGCAGCAGCACAGTCGCTGCTTTGCCATCAGGTCCGGAGGCTGCCGTCACGCATTCTGCTGCCGTCACGCCCCTTAGCCCCAGCACCACCCCCGCGCAGGGATTGACTAATCACGTCCAGCCGCGGGTGATGGACAGCTCTGCTGGCCTGTCTCAGCCTGACTCTCCTGCCCCCGGCGTGTTCACTTCAGACAATCCTCAGCTCTCAGCCTTGCTAAAGGGAAAAGCCAATACTACCAGTAATGACAATAACAATAACCACAGTAACCATGGAGGGCCTTCCTCAGAGAAAATCAACAACGTCCACCCAGGTCTCCACGGCGCCGCCGAGCCCACGTCAGAGAATTCGGTGACATCATCGCCACTTTCAGCCACCGCTACGCCCTCGCCTCACTCGGCAGACCCTCACGCCACCAACAGCCTCTCCTGCCTTAACAGCCCGTCCAACACCAACAGCCAGGGGCCCACGCTCAACGGGAAGGGGCCAGAGGACTCCCAGAGCCCCATGAAGGTAGAGCCTTCTGCAGGAGCGCACAGACACAATGCCCCTGCTGGTCTGGCACCCTGGTCCTCGTTTTCCATCTACCCCAGCTCCAGCGAAGTCCTCAAAGCCTGCAGGTGAGAGAGAGAGAGAGAGAGAGATTTACACTTTACTCCAGCTCACCACAGTGATGTGCTTTTAATGTTTCCAGCATCTAAATAAATAAGATTCAGCTGTTAATTAGTGGATATGTTACAGTGACAGGAGCTGTGCTGGATGTTCTCGTGTGTGTGTGTGTGTGTGTGTGTTTGTGGCAGCAGACACATTCAGATGTGAAATCATTTGTAGATGTGAGTCATGTGTTTATTCTCTGGTGCTTTTGGAAAATGTCATGACACTCTGACCCTCCACTGTGTGCTAGTCGTAATCATCATCATCATCATTTCCTCATCAGCTGTGTGTCTTTGAGACTGAACTGCAGAGACACTTGTCACTGCAGCACCATGACACAGACCTGATGAGCAGGTCTCTGCTCAGACTGAGCCTCACTTCTTCCTTATAGAAGGAAGTGTTTTTACCCTCGGTCCTGATCTGAGTCCAGCAGTTTCAGAACGGTCATCACGAGGGCTGGGTGGTGCCACTCAGTCCTAGTCGTCATGCAGGATCCTCTCCTGTGCCACATTCACATCATGTTATGATATGATAATTATAAGCAGCTCAGTCAAAAGAAACATTCACCTCTGATTTCTGGTCATAATTCAAACGTAGAGCTGGTGAGAGATGCATCTAAAGAAGATGCGACATTATCACTGACACAGTCAGTTCTGTTCATTTAAAAGGATTTTCACTCTTTGCTTATATTTGGCTTCACTTGTTAACAAACCGCTGCAGACGTGAAGCACAACAGAAGTGGATCCAGAAGGTCACCAGTGGGAGTGACCATTTGTGTGAACATTCTCAAGCCTGAACAATGAGTCCGTCCCTTCTGCCAACAGGGAACGAGTCAGGCACATACATTGGTTTGCACAAGCTGAAGTGCTGCTCTTTGATTGGTCAGAGCGACTGCCCGTACTCACTGGCAGGCGTCATCATCCACTGGTGTCGTGCAGTTTTGTAGATAAAGGTTTAAATGGTGCCAGACTGACACCAGGTATCAAAGAAGGCCTGGAAAGATGTTGGATAATGTTCGTGATGAAATGTGTTTGTATGTGTTGGAAAACCTCTGAAATCATGTGTGTGGACTTGAAATATATCAGTTATTATGTGCTCGGTTAATCCCTCCATCTGTGTTCTGTTGCTTATCCAGGTCCAGGTTGTGGGTCATTATTAATCAATTATATTATTAGGAATTATTGGAACATGCAGCTGGGAAGTAGTGACAGAAATGTGAATACATTGATGCATATGGTAAGTAGTGAATAGGCCTTTTGATTCCCACTGGTTTTCACTGATATCTCTGACATCGTGGTCAGTGACCGTGAAACAGCTGCTCAGTTACATCCTGTGTGGTTTTAAAGAGTTTTGAGTTGGACTGAACCTGCAGAAACCCTGAACAGAGGAACAGGTGTAACAGCAGCTCTGGGGGACTTGCAGCAGTTTGAAGTGCTGATTCAAATGTCCAAACTTTGTTGTCAAGTGTTGTGTCGTGTGGTTTGGTGTGTTTACACTCGGTGAAATAACACATCTCAGTTCTGTGGGAGGAGTGAGGTGAACATGGGGAGAAACGTTCACTGTAGAATGAACGGACTCCACACCACGTCCAAAGAACCAGGTCCGGACCTGAGTCTTCAGACCTCGTGTCCCGACTGTGAGACACACTCTCACCAACCAGACACCCTTCATTTCCTTTAGGCCTGTGGCCGCAGAGCAGAACTGTTTCTGCACCCATGGCGAGGGGTGGCGCCAGGGTAGAGCGAGCAGGAGAAATGATAGAAACCTCATCTGGACAGCAACCTGCTCTGTTGACACATCAGCTCAGCCAGACATTACACAGACTTTGCATCAGGGAAGGCGAAGTCAGTTTAATGTTCGGTCCAACTGACTCATTTACGTCACGCACGGCTCCTCAGGGTTAGCTCTGTGGAGGTTCGGGGCTGCGGCGCATGTGTGAGCGCAGCCCAGTGTGCAGAAGCTTGTTTCGGTAAACTAGTTCTGTGTTGCTCATGTATCATCGTTCTCTGTCAGTGTCACTGCTGACTCTCTCTCTCTCTCTCTCTCTCTCTGTGTGTGTGCAGGAATCTGGGGAAGAACGGCCTGTCGACCAGCAGCATCCTCCTGGACAAGTGTCCCCCGCCGCGGCCCCCTCGCCTGCCCTCTCCTCCGCTGCCAAAGGACAAGCTGAACCCTCCGACGCCCAGCATTTATGTGCGTACAGCTCGGTGCACCATAGAAGGAGAAGTATTCATGCTGTTGTCGTGTGCAGTGTTAGAGCAACAGTATCTAAAACATCAAAACACAAACACTCTCAGTCTGCTCCTCTGAAGTGTGTTGATTCTCCCTGTAAGGCTGGAGTCAGTCCACAGCCCTGACCCCCCCATCCTGTCTCCTCTCTGACATGCAGCTAGAAAACAAGAGGGACGCCTTTTTCCCTCCCCTCCATCAGTTCTGCACCAACCCGGCCAACCCGGTCACCGTCATCAGAGGACTGGCCGGAGCACTGAAACTAGGTAAGAGGCTGGAAAACGTGCTCTCTCCACCTGACTCCAGTTCACCACAGTCAAGTTTTTAATTGAATGTTTCCAGCATCTAAATGAATGAGCTGTAGCTGTTAATTAGTTGACATGTTATAGTGGAGCTGTGCACGGGGCAGCTGGATGTTTCTGTGCCCGCCAGTCTCACGTGGCTCTGTGGGTGTGTCCCTGTAATCATGGCAGAGTGTGTGTGGCTGTGGATGAGTGTTGACATGTATGACAACAGCACCACCTGCAAGTGGAAAGTGTTACTGCACGTTTGCTGTAGAGGAAACTGGTTTGCTTTGCCAAGAATTTACAAACATCTGCTCCTCTATTACGAAGACCTTCTGCCCTGTTATGTAAGAGTCTAATCTGAGACACTGTTCACAGCTTATTTCTGAAGTGATATCATGATATGTTAAGACGACGCAGCCTACACCCCCACCCCCACCCCCCCTGCTCCCTCCAACCTCACTCTGATCCTGACAACATGAATAAAATCGATTGTGTATCGTGTTTCAGTCGGATGTCATTTTAAACACGACATTTATTTTCCACTAACTGCTCATGTTACTTGGCTCCTCTCCTTCTTTCCAACGTGCACGCGCGCAGACTTGGGCCTGTTCTCCACTAAGACGTTGGTGGAGGCCAACCCGGACCATCTGGTGGAGGTGCGGACCCAGTTGGCTCAGCCCACCGACGAGAACTGGGACCCCAGCGGCAGCAGGAAGATGTGGCGCTGCGAGAGCAGCCGCTCCCACACCACCATCATCAAATACGCCCAGTACCAGGCCTCGTCCTTCCAGGAGTCTCTCCGGGTCAGTGGGAGACGGACACACACACACACACACACACACACACACACACACACACACACACACACACACACACACACACACACACACACACTATTATTAGTATCATCATTATTATTATTATTATTAAACTTTATTTTAAAGCACCTTTCATACACATTACATCCACCAAGAGCATTTCATGAAAAGATGTAAAATGAAAATAAAAAAAGCATTGGAATAATAATAATAAAATAATAACAAAAAATGAGATGAATAAATAATTCAATTATGTTAAAAATGGACAGAAGCATAAAATCAGCATATGTCTTAACACATGCTGTAACAGCATTTAAAAGAAGTGCTGAGCAAAGTTTAAAGTTTCAGAGCTGGTTAAAGGCTGAGGTGAAGAGATGAGTTTTAACTTTCTTCTAACAATACAATACTTTCCTGGCATTACAGTAATTAATAATACTTAATGTTACTGAGTGCTGGAAATCTGATGCGTGCAAATGACTAACTGCAGCTGAAGCAGAGTGTCTGTCAGTTCCGGCTCATGGATTTGAATGAAACACTTGGCCATAAACGTTTGAATCATGCAGCACTGACACAGATCGTTAAATATTTCATCAGAAATCGATGGTATGATCGTAAAATAATGTTTATTAATGTTACAATAAGAATATTCAAAACAGAAGAACACTTCACATCTGTTAAGTGAGGCAGGTATGAGGAGCAGGACGAGTGGATCTGAAGTAGCACTTAAATCCTGCTCCCTGTCCAACAGTAAACAGTTTATTCACAGGTGTTTGTCTGAAGTTCCAGCACTGAAACACTGTCAGTGTACAGGATTTTTCAGTTGCTGCGAAAAGAATGTTCCAGCTGTTTTCAGAACTTTGAATCCGTTTGTTTGTGAATGTTGTGGCAGGAGGAGAACGAGAAGAAGAAGGAGACGGACGCAGAGGCCAGCTCCTCAGACAGGTGACCAGCTGTTGTCCTCAGATTTCACATGCGAGTGTGTGCAGCTTTGTTTTCTGTCACTAACAACATTCTCCTCTCGCGCTTCATCAGTGCAATGCGGCGGCGGAAAGGGCCTTTCAAACACATCAAGTTCGGCACCAACATCGACCTCTCTGATGAAAAGAAGTGAGTGAACCTGTTGGAGGTGTGGGTCTGCTCCAATGACCCGTCGCACACCTTTGAATCAGAACTGACCTGTGACCGTCTCCTCACAGGTGGAAGCAGCAGCTTCAGGAGATCGCCAAGCTGCCAGCTTTCGCCCGGGTGGTGTCGGCCGGTAACCTGCTCAGCCACGTGGGTCACACCATCCTGGGCATGAACACCGTGCAGCTCTACATGAAGGTGCCAGGGAGCAGGACGCCAGGTACACGCGGACACGAGCACACGCCGCTGTCGTCTGTTGTGGCTTCTCTCCCTCTGTTAGTGACCTGCTCGTTGTCTCTCGTAGGTCATCAAGAGAACAACAACTTCTGCTCGGTCAACATCAACATCGGCCCTGGGGACTGTGAGTGGTTCGCTGTGCCTGAGCCATACTGGGGCGTCATCAACGACTTCTGTGAAAAGTGCGTCAGTAAAAAAATGATCAGTGGAGAGTTTCTCAGCTTGTCTCATCTGTTTTCTGTCCATCTGTCCTGTTCTTGTGAACGCCTTCAGAGAATTTCTATAAATTTGGCTTAAATATTCATTTGCACTGATTAGATTTTGGTCAAAGGTCATTGTGACCTCACAAAACATGATTTTGACCATAACTCACAAATTCATTCACTAATTATGGCACATATTAACTCAAATGTTTATGAGGATAACATGAACTTCACATTCAAATTCAAATCATAATGTTCTGCAAAAATCACCTCTGGCCATTGTTCAGCGCTGTTAACACTGAGGAGGAGGTTGTCACCATATTTCCCGTAACTTCGCTGGTTGGTGGAGGGAACAACCACGATGTGGTGATTCTAGTCTTTAATGTCCTTTCACAGGAACAACATCAACTTCCTGATGGGCTCGTGGTGGCCCAACCTGGAGGATCTGTACGAGACCAACGTGCCTGTTTATCGCTTCATCCAGCGTCCTGGAGACCTGGTGTGGCTCAACACAGGCACCATCCACTGGGTCCAGGCCATCGGCTGGTGCAACAACATCGCGTGGAATGTGGGACCCCTCACAGGTGAGAGACAGAGGGATCAGATGTTATGCTAACTGCTGTGCTGCTTGCTTGCCTCTGGCAGAATGATCATCCCTGTACACTGTGATTAGGGCCTCCAGGTCCAGGTCCAGGTCTAGGTCCTGGTCCTGGCCAGTGCAGCTGTGTGAATCTGATAGAGTGCTGACAAACAGCCTGTGGCCTCAGCTGGACAAACACACGTTTCCTCTGCTGAACAGATAAAAAGAGGATTTTCTGTCTGTGTCCTCAGCCCATCAGTACAAGCTGGCGGTGGAGCGCTACGAGTGGAACAAACTGCAGAGCGTCAAATCCATCGTTCCCATGATCCACCTCTCCTGGAACATGGCCAGAAACATCAAAGTGTCAGACCACCGGCTCTTTGAGATGATCAAGTGAGAACTCCTCTAATCAGACTGTTAAACCCACTGGGTGTGTGTTACTCTGTGCTCACTCAGCATGTGTGTGTCTGTGTGTTAGGTATTGTTTGTTACGGACTCTGAAGCAGTGTCAGATGCAGCGGGAACTGCTGTTGTCTGCTGGGAAGGAGCTGGTGTGGCATGGGAGGAGCCAGAACGAGCCGGCGCACTACTGCAGCATCTGTGAGGTGAGGACCCACAACCTCTCTGCTGTGACTGCAGGGCTCCCAGGCGTCCTGGAAAACCTGGAAAACACATGGAAAATGAAATGAAAGTAAAATGTCCTGGAAAATGATTTCAACATTCCCCTTCAGGCAAAGTCACATCCAGGGTGACATTGATGTTCAAATGGTCGGCTGGTTTATGAATGTTAGCCAGACACCGGCTAAATACTCGCTAACAATGCTTTTTACTGATCTAGCATCTTTGTGTAAGCTCACAGTGGGTGTGATTAACCTCATTAATGATGTCACTTCCTGTTTCTAGTAAAGGGGCTTAAGTGTGATGAACTGATGAGACCCAGCGGCAGTAAATAATCTGAGCTAACTGAATCTACATTGAGCTGTGAAGTTCAGTCTCGAACAGTTTCCCACTTAAGCACTAAAATAAAACTGTCCTAACTCCCTGACCACACCCCAAACCTGCAGGGCCCAGTAGTGTGGCGAGCCTGAACAGAGCGAAGTTACCTGAGGCAGGTTTTTTTTTTTTTTTTTTTTTTTTGTCTTCAAGGATTTGAATGTCTTTATTATATATAACATGGGATGGACAGCCGAGAATCAAACCAGTGTCCTGCTGCTCTGTGCTTTTGCAGCCACATGGTGTGGGCTTTAATCAGCGTTTTAACTATCAGCAACATCTGCACAGCAACAAGTGGTATTATTTATATAGCATCAGAGTTATCACACACATCACTGATCGTCGTCAGACGTTCGTCTCCGTCATGGTGACTACATCATTAATAAAACACTTGTCTAGTCACTAGTAACACTGGTCCATTGTCTGTGTTTGATAATTAACAGGCTGATAACAGGTGAACTTTAGCTCAGTCCCAGAGCAGGCTAACCGCTTCACCCACATTTCTTCTCAAACGTCTCACTAATCTGTTTTCAACATTAACTGTAAACTGGTGTAACCAAGTGAGCGGACGGTGTCGCAGATCAGTCGGATACAGTGAAGTCCAGCAACACCGCTGAACAATCATTTCAAATAGCAATGTTTGAATTTACTCTTGAGTTGATTTTGAAAACAACACACATGCAGCACTTACTAGGCCCTGTGGTCACACACAGACACAAACAGAACATTTAAAACATGTCACTCTAACAGATTGACTCAGAGCACTCTGAGAAAAGCTGCTCTGGATTCGTCAGTGGAGAAGATTGTAGGTTTGTGTTGTTAGTGCTCAGGCAGCAACGGTTCATATAGTACACAGGAAAAAAGTGAGTCAGGTTATAAATGAGTGATGGTGAAAATAATGATTTTATTTACACAGCACTTGTCTGTGACAAAGTTCTTCTGATCAATTTGTCATACGTTGTGAGAGATGAGGTCGTAGATGAGTTTAAATCAGACTTCCTCAGACGGGAACATATTGGTGTTTGTTTGAACTAGACTGTAGCACCACCACATGTTTCTCCTGTGTGAAGTTTTAGTAATATCAGGATTAGCCAGCCTTCGTGGTTTGTGTTTGTGTGACATCTTTCTGCCTCTTGTTGCCAGGTGGAGGTGTTCGACCTGCTGTTTGTGACCAGCGAGAGCAACAGCAGGAAAACATACGTGGTGCACTGCCAGGACTGTGCCCGCAGGGGGAGCGCTAACCTGGACAACTTTGTGGTGCTAGAGCAATACAAGATAGAGGACCTAATGCAGGTGTACGACCAGTTCACACTCGTAAGTATCGCCAGTCTCTGATCTCTTGAGCCACACAGGAGAAGCTTGATGAGTTTTGTCCGAGGAGCTCAGTGTGTTGTCGTCTCTCCTCCACAGGCGAGCCCCCTGCCCTCCTCCTCTTGATGCTCACGCTCTGCTGTTCTGAGGTCAGAACCACAATGGACTTAACTTGGAAACTCTCCGGAAACCTTTTTGTTTTTTTTCTGATATTCAGGAAGTAAGCCGGCAGTCCTCCAACTGCGCTCTGTAGCTATCCCATAAGGCAGCTGCGTGAAAGCTGTGTGTCTATGCAACCTGCCCCAGAGTGGTGCCCCCTCCCGACGGGGGGCGGCAGCTCCTCCTGTCATCATGATCAGACTGTTCTACTGCTGGCCCAGCTGGACTTCACTAGAAAACACAAACACAACCCACCCCCCTCCCCCCTCCCCAATTACATAGAAATGATGAAATAAAGTTTTGTACATATTAAGTTTTAACTGACAACATCGTCACACAGAGACTACTGACTGGATACTTTTCTTTTTCCTTTTTTTTTTTTTTGTATCCTGTTTGTGGTTTGACCCGAGATCCCCCTGCCCCCCCCCCCCTGCCTCCTCCAATGGGATGAGTCATTAGCCTAGCTGGTCTTTTGTATGTTAGACACCTCCTTGTTCAGGAAAACGAGATAAAAACTGTTTTGTAATGTGAAAAGTTGAGTGACATGTTTCTTTCCAACATTTCCCTTGTTTTGTTTTGTTTTTTTTTCTTTAAATCAGTTAAAGCGTTAAACTTCATTTAGCGGGAACTACGACGAGTCTTTGGTTACTTTGAGGGGAGGAAATCATTCATAGACAAACGACAGCCAAGTCACAGAGAAAAAGGGTTGCACATAGACAAAAAGAGTGAACTTTAATTTGTTTTTTTTCTTTTTTTAAATTTTGATGTAAATTTACACTATTTATAAAATGCATATTTATTGCTTGAAAATATTTGTTGATGGAATGCTGTAATTTTTTTTTTTCCAGAGTACCTGCCATTAAATTTGAAGGAGCCTTGTGATTTTAAGCACGGCCCCTCATACGTTTTCTATATAAATAAAACTGCTTAGTAAGCATTGTACAGAGACCTTACCTTGAAATGGGTTTATTGTTTGAAGGATGTTTTATGCGTCAATAAACAAAAACTGTCTTTATTTACATCTGCAGCTCAGTTGTACTTATTCAGAATTATTTATTTTAACTCATATTTTTGATGCATGTGAAATTCAATCACTTGTTTGATGGTTTCCAGCTTCCTGAGCGAGAGCTGCTGTGCAGTGCAGTTACAGTTTGTTATGAACCTGGCACAAGTGGCCACAACAAAAGGGAGACACACCATGGTAAAGATGAATCAAGAATATTTTTATATTAAAAACACACAACATGTGCAGCATACAGTGGTGCAATGAGCAGGCAGCAGCACATTGGTTTAGTAAATAAATACCAGAGAGCAAATCTTAGAAGATAAGAAGTAACAAGTGTTCCCTGGTGCCGCCATTTTGTGTTCAATGCCTGTGGGGCAGAGGGAATAAAAGACTTGTATCATCAATAATAATAAAATGTGCAGTTTGTAGCAACGGTTTCATACTTTGTTGATTTTTGGAAAACCAGAGAGACATTTACAGATGAGCCTGATACTTTTTATTTCATGAAGTTAAAAATAGAGGAAACAATGAACAATCGCTAAAAAGACAATACTTCTAAACTGGAAGAGTAGACACAACCTCTGAATGTCTCAGTAGCATCATTTACCTTGTGAACACACCTCAGTAGAAAGACTGCAATAAAAATCCATACAATGGTACCAAAGCCTCCCTTCACTGCTGGTGACTCCAGTGAACCAGTACAACTGTAGAGTAAACAACCCTCTAACTCTGCCAGGACCGTCACATCCACATTCATTCACTGACACATTTATTTACCTACATTACTATTATTATTGTTATTATCGTTATTGTTAATATTATCATAGCTTCTCTTTTTCACTTTTCATTACACCAATCAGTGCATAATATACCACAACTCCCCCATAATTTAAAAAAATTGCAGCAGTTGCTTGTCAAGTTGTGGATATCGCAACCCCTGCATCTCTCTCTGTCCAACTCTCTCTCTTCATTTTTGTTTGTTCATATTTTGTGTCTGTCTCAATCTTTGTTGTATCAATAAACCCTACTGTCCTGCTTCTGCACCAATAAGAAAACAGTAACAATGAATCAGTACTTTGTAAACCTCCCAAACTTTAGCAGCTTGTAGACTCTTTGTAGCTGCTCTTCTTCATTTAGAAATTTTCACCCACTCTTCCTGCAGATCACTTCAGGCTCTGAGATAGTTCAGTCTGTCCTGCACACACAGGATGTTCTAGATCTGCCTACAGATTTTCGATCAGGGGGCTGTAAAGCTTGAAGTGGTTCACAGTGGATTTTGAGGTCTGCTGCTGAATTCAGCCTCGTTTCAGTTTCTCTTTCCTGACTGACTGCAGGATCATTTGCCCCCAGATTAAAGGAATCCAATCTTTGCTCTCTCTGTTCAGTGTTTACTGTGCCACTGGCTGCTGCGCAGCCACAAAACTGAATATTTCCACCCCCATGCTGAACAGTTAGCAAGGTGTTGCTTCTGCTTTATATTCCCCACACACACCTTTGCTGACTGTGACTGCAGAGCAGGACTCCAGATGTTGCTTTGCAGACTTCAGATGTCGACTTGTGTGATGAGGTTGCAGGTAAAGCGCTCCTCTGTGTCGACCCTGTTTGTACATCAACAGTGCTCGGTGGATCAGTGCACCACCGCTCCTGTGTCAGCGAAACCTTCCTGCAGCTCAGCCGTTCAGTCAGGACTCACACCTGCACTTTTATCTGAAAGTTTTCTGCATCTTCTGGACCCCGTCTTGATTTCCTCAGTTCCTCTTATTTGCTATGTCTTCATGACTTTTCAGACAGAGAAAATTTCAAGCTGGAAGTGATTTAGCTTCTCCTTCTGTAAAGCATCAAAGCTTCATTGGCTAATTGTGTTCTGGAAAATCAGCTCTGGAAAAGTCATCAGTTACAGTTCTGAATGACGATTTTCACCCAGACTTATGCACAGGTCACATTTACTGTTCAATTTTTTCCCCTATTTTTCAACTTCTTGAATGAGAATAAACTGTGTATTAACATAGACAGAAGATAAGATGTTAGCTGCAGGCTGCATATGCTGGCTGTGCATTTGTCCTTGAAAAACAGAGTAAAATGGGTCATTCAAGACACTGTTCAGAAGAAGAGCATTCTTTGATTAAGAAATTAATAAAAGAGGGGAAAACCTATAAAGAAGTGCAGAAAATGATAGGCTGTTCAGCTAAAATGATATTAAATGCTTTAAAATGGCAGCCAAAACCACAAAGGCGAGGAAGAAAAAGAAAAACGACTATTCGTAATGGATCGGAGAATAACCAAAATGGCAAAGGCTCAGCCAATGATCAGCTCCAGGAGGATCAAAGAAGATCTAAGATTGCCTGTGAGTACTGTAACAATCAGACGACGTCTATGTGAAGCCAAGCTACCAGCAAGAAGTCCCCGCAAAGTCCCATTGTTAAAAAAAATACATGTGCTGAAGTGGTTACAATTTGCCAAAGAACACATTGACTGGCCTAAAAAGAAATGGCGTAATATTTTGTGGACTGATGAGAGTAAGATTGTTCTTTTTGGGTCTAAGGGCCACAGACAGTTTGTCAGACGTCCTGCAAACACTGCATTCAAGCCACAGTACACAGTGAAGATGGTGAAGCATGGTGGTGCAAGCATCATGATATGGGGATGTTTCTCGTACTATGGTGTTGGTCCTATTTATCGCATACCAGGGATCATGGATCAGTTTGAGTACATCAGAATACTGGAAGAATCATGTTGCTGTATGCTGAAGAGGAAATGCCCTTGAAATGGGTGTTTCAACAAGACAATGACCCCAAACACACCAGCAAGCGAGCAAAATCATGGTTCCAGACAAACAGAATTCAAGTAATGGAGTGGCCAGCACATCCCTGGACCTTAATCCCATAGGAAACTTGTGGGCTGACATAAAAAATGCTGTTCATGAGGCAAAACCAAGAAATGCAGAGGAATTGTGGAACGTAGTACAATTGTCCTGGGCTGCAATACCTGTTGACCGGTGCCAGAAGGTGGTCAACTCCATGTACCACAGATGTGAAGCAGTTACCAGAAACCGTGGTTATGCAACTAAATATTAGTTTATGATTCTCAGGAAAGTTGAATCTACAAGCATTTCTTAGTTTATACAGTACATTTTTGAGTTTGTAAAGAAAGATGTCAACACTGCTATTTTTTTGAACATTATATTTCTTGACTTTCTGTAAAATATTATCAAATTCAATTACTTTTTCCCATTTTCTTGCTTTGAAATAGAATGTGCAGTGTCCCCAATGCATTTGTGTTCATTAAAATACAATTTATTTGAAGAATTTTGAGGTTTACTCACCTTTTTAAACACACTGCTATTATTATGAACATAACTGTATGTAAATTATTTTTATTCACCTGACAATGCGACTGTATTTACAGCAATAGATTTGAGTTCAAGTATCTGCATCGGTGCAGCATGATGAACACAGAGAGGCACTGGCAAGTTGATGGCTGCCATTTGTCCATCTCAGTTGGTCGTCTCATCCACAGCAGGCTGCCAGGAAAACTTTGCCAAGTGGATCACCAGGAGGACCATTAAAACCAAGCACTTCAGTCTCTCTTAAACTCCCATGGCAAACATTTGGCAATATATTGAGAGATATATATTTACATATATTTACATTTATCACTTTAAATGTAGAATGCTTAAATCCACGTCCAAAAGTTTGTGTTTGAATGTGGCCAAAAAGTGTAGAAAAATCAAAGCAGTGCTGCGTTGGATCCAAACCAATAGCGAATGCAAGAACAGTTCTGGGCGACTGAGCAAGTGAGAGCAATACAGATGGTAGGGAGCGGATGAAAGATGCGTTATCCAAGCAGTTCTACATGTTCAGTGGTCAATTGAGATTTGCACCCTATTAGTGTATTAAGGAGTTAATAATAGCTGTAACACAGTGTTGATATGGATGTTAAAAATATGAGAAAGGACAGTTTCTCATTCAAAAACAGACACTGTGTGATTTCTTCTTCACTGGTGTCCGTGCAGAACATTAAGGGGAGCCTGTTATCCCAGCAAACTCAGCCCCGAATTTGCACCATATACGGTCCACCGCAAACACGCCACAGTCAGATCCCTGTGCCATAACAAAGACATAAAGCCTCATTAAATGTCCCCATGGTGCATCCAGTTGACCGGCTCCCGCAGGGGAACTGTTTTTATCTGAATGAACTCTATGAGCACAGATGCAGAAAAAAAAATGCTAGGGGAGAAAATAATGAATCTGAACAAAGTTGCTGTGAGAAATCAAAGGTTTTCTGATGTTTCTGTCTGCAATCAGTACAAGGTTTGATCTGCTTCTTTCCCCCCTCCTCAGTAGGTCATCGTGTGTGGTAATTAAACTGTGTCTGCTTCACAGTCTCCTAAAAAAGAGCTGGTTTACGGGAGATGAGAAGAGGAACTCTGACAGTTGTCGGTTTGTAAAAGAGGAACTGAAAGAATTTTCTTCCTCCATGAATGAATGGATTGATAATAATGATGCAACAAGCCTAATTAATAATTAAGTGATTGTGACTCCATCTGATTAGATTGTTTGCTTATTGTGGCTTTGTGACTGTTAGCGTTCTGCCAGGCTTGATTCGGCCTGACACTGGGTAGTAAGACCCATCACCACCTTCTGATGCAGAAACTGGAGAGAACACCCAGCACTACATGGATTCAGTCCATCCATCCATTTTCTTCTGCTAGATATAGAGATAAGGTCACGGTGGCAGCAGGTCAAGCAAACTGGACGTCCCTCTACCAGGAGAGCTTTTCCTGGGGGATCCTGAGGCATTCCCAGGCCAGCTGAGATATATAATCTCTCCAACGTGTTCTGAGTTTACCCCAAGGCCTCACGCCAGTTGGACGTACCTGGAAAACCTCCAATGGGAGGTGCCCCGGGAGGCATCCTTACCAGATGCCCAAACTACCTCAATTGGCTCCTTTCAATGTGAAGGACCAGTGACTCTATTCCAAGCTCCCACTGGATGTCTGAGCTCCTCACCCTATCTCTAAGGCTGGGCCCAATCACCCTCATTTCAGGAAACTCATTTCAGTCACTTATATCCACAATTTCAGTCTCCCAGTCATTGCCCAGAACTCATGACCATAGGTCATGGTCATGTAGCGCCCTTAGCCTGATCAGAAGAACACACCATAAAACCTACATTCTCTCTAGGTTCGGAGAGCTGGTAATAGTTAGTCAAGCATGATACCATGAAGTTAACAGTTGACAGTTTATTGCCACAGGCAGGTAATATTTTGCAGTGCATGAAAATAAAAGATACAAAAGAATAGAGCTCTTTCATAAATAATAAAGTTCAAAAGAAAATGTCCCTCCTTCTTTGTAGAAGGTCAGAGTTCAGTTCTTTGTTTTATGTGTGCGATGTTCAGTGTTCTGTTCATATGGTTACTACCCGGGTAGATTTTTGTGTTATGTTCTGGATCCCACAGTTGGTCAGACCGTGTACCGTTCTGTCTGAGTCGCTCATCCTTTCTGACTCGCTACCGAACCACCTCGGTTCGTAATCTGAATCAAGTCCTAATCCGGCAAAATGAAAAAACCAGTCTACACATAGAGTGTAGAACAAATAATCATTACTCTCTATTCAAATCATGACATCTTTCTACTTTCACTTTTCACTCTATTTCTTCCATATCTATACCTAGATGCAGGATATACAGCATTTAAAGCATTAAATGAGTCTGCATATTTTTACAGTACAGGATAAGTATTTTTACCATGACAATTACTTATCATGAACTTATATTTTAACATAAACGAACTTATTTATTTTAATAAAGCTCTATTTATATTTTTAAACAGCTCTATTAATCAATATTTATCTTTTAACATCAGCATTTATCTTTTTAACATCTCATTACATGAATCAAAATACACTTTTTCTATCACAACTGGCATCATATCAACACAATCATGCATCATATGCCATCTCGTTCTCTCTCATATGCTACAGTAGTGGCAATTTAGCTTAACCAGCTACACCATTAACATTTCCATTACAGGTAATACCCATGGATGTATTATAAGACCTGGATACGGCGGCGCTGCTCAGCCTTGCAGCCAATTGTTTCCAGTGGCCACTCGTGGTATTGCAGCGAAAAATCTCCCTGCGGCCCAAAAAGCATTTTTCCCATAGAGCGCAGTAGTAAAAGAGAGGCCTGTAAAACTGTTAACAGGACACCTCCAGCTGTGCACACAGCGCAATATTAATCTTTCTATTCTACATTTTTAAGCCATGGGGTTTTCATCTGTGTAAAAGTTTTTCAAAGCTCAAAAAAAGCCCAGAAAAGTCTTTTTTCTCTGAGTGACGTCACCACTGTGTACGTGCACTCTATCCGCGGTCCCGCTGTGTCTCGGGAACAAGCATGGTTGCTAGGTTACTGCTAGCGTCGTCAGGACGAGAACAAGTTAGTGTGAAAAGGGAATAAACGGCACAAAGGAGAGTTTTCTTCTACACACATCAAGGTTCATTGATTTTTTTTGTCGCATTTATTCGTCACTTCTTACACTTTTTTTCAGGAATGTTGTTTTTAATCGATATATTCGCCACATAACTGGATTCACTAAGACGCCGATATGCTTTTTCATAACTTCCTCCGTAACAGTTTCTTCAGGTATTTTAATTTAAGTCATTGAGCTTCTGTGTGATAGTTTCTGTGATGTGTGAGCAGCAGTGTCTCATCCTGACTGCAGGTCACCAGCCTGTCATCCGCTCACAACAACCGCCTTATTATTTCATAGATTAAATGATTCATCCTGGTCAGTGTTTCCATCCCACCACAGGCCGACCAGATACTGTGTGTGGAGCGGACCAACCCGGACTCCTTAGTTATTGTACTTGGTGACTTTAACAAAGGGAACCTCAACCATGAACTGCCCAAATACAGACAGTTTGTTAACTGCCCGACCAGAGAGGGGAACACTCTGGACCACTGTTACCCCACAATCAGTGGTGCTTATCCCGCCGTCCCCCGGGCTGCACTGGGCCACTCTGACCATGTCATAGTCCACCTGATTCCCACATACAGGCAGAAACTAAAACTGTGTAAACCTGTTGTTTACAAGAACCTCCAAGAACCTCCAACTGCACCAATCACCAAAACAAATTCCTTGTATGTGGAAACATACTTGGCAATAAAACTGATTCTGACTCTGAATGACCTTCTCTGTGTCAGCGGGTTAAACTATAACTGAGTCCGGCCTGGATGCAGCGTCCTCCGGGTCAGCAGCGGTGGCCTGAGCCGCTGCAGCCCGCTGCCCCTCTCTGTCCCTGAGGGGAAGAACCGTCCTCATCATCGTCTCTCTAACTCCCCACGTCCTCAGTGTGTGCTCAGTGTACAGTTTGCTAAATGTTCAGTGGCATTCTTCATTTAAATTAAATCTTTATAAAAAATAATTTTGATATATTTTTCATTTTCAAATCAAATATCTGTGAAACAGAACAGTGAAAAATAGAAAGAGCAATGACGGGACATAAAGCATAACTACAGCCCTGCACAGTTTTGGTTGTTTTGTTTTTTTAAAGAAGGCATGCCGTATAAATCTGCTTCTCAATGACAGAAAGTAAACGTGATAACTTTATCTGATGAGTTGTGATTATCTAGCATCAATATCTTAAAATTGCCTAAAAGACAATTTAAATGTAATATTTTTGCCTGGTTATGATTTTTTAAAATGTTGATTCCAATGTGACTTTCGGCTCTAAAGCTTCAGACTGAATGTTGTTGCCGTTTTAAATCCGTGTTTAAAGCCCCGGGCCGGTCCTGTGTTAGTCTGTTAAACATCAGTCCGCTAGCAGAGCACTCGTGAACGCGCAGCGCCAGATTGAGCACGTTTTTCGCTCGTTGTCATTGCCCAAAGGGATGATGGGAGTGACACTACTGCGCAGTCTCTAAGGGCCGCATAACGCGGAAGTAACCCGGAAGCCAGAAAGTTTTTCAGCGTATGCGCCAGGCGAGCAACTTGTATTGAACTGAATGGGCGCCATTTTTAGATCCGTCATCCAGTTCTTATAATACATCCATGGTAATACCTGAATTAGCTTAGCGGCGCTAGCCGCGATTAGCATTAGCTTCGCGCTAGCTCGTTAGCGATCTTTTTACAGTTTGCTTTCAAAGTTCACAATGATATGGCAGGTACCACGGAGGGTTTAAAACATTAGGAAAACATATCGGGGACCCTGACTGGTTTTATGAACGTACTTCAATGAAAGGAATTTTCTCACATCATGCTAATGTCAACAGCTAACCTTGAGGCCTAGCCCCGTAGCATGTAGCATTTTTCTTACCGGAGTTCTCACAGAGGCTTAACACGGTGAAACCGGCTCCTCTCTCGCTCACGCACACTCACACGACTTTCCGTTTACTTGTGCGGGTGCTCTCATCGTAGCTCGGCTCTGAGTAAGATGGCGCTCGGCACAGACTGAGATCACGGTCAATGGTCATGGCACTAACCATAGGCTGGTGCGCCACCATGTGGTGGGTTAAGGTACTACACTCAAATCACATAAATTGGTTTAGTAACCATATGGGTTACAGTCAGAACGAAGATTGACTGTTAAATCAAGAGCTTTGTCTTCCAGGTCAGCTCCCTCTTCACTGACAGTCACTGCTGACGCTGCACCAATCCGCCTGTCAATCTCCCGCTCCATCCTACCCTCATTCATGAACAAGACCCAGAGATACTTTATCTCCTTCACAACTCTGTCGCAAGCCGAAAAGAGCAATCCACCATTTTCCAGCAGAAAACATGGCCTCAGACTTGAAGGTCCCAGTCTGACGAGGCCAACAGAACCACATCATCTGCAAACAACAGAGGGGAAGTTCTGAGGCTCCCAACGTAGACACACTCCTCCCCCTCAGCTGCACGTTGAAGTCCTCTCCATGAGAATCAAAACAGGATTGGTGACTGATCAGATGTAATGAAGGCATAGACCCATCCATCCATCACTTCGGTCCAGACTCCAGTATCTCAACATGATTAGGATTGATTGTCATGAAAATGCTGTACAGACATTCATGGTGCCCAGAGGATGAATCCTAATGACTTTGGTGATTCTCCCCAGCAAAATAAATCCAGCCCATTCTTAGGCTACATCTGGCCCATGCACAGCATGATTGGAAGATGCTATTTCTACATCTGGACCAAATCTGGCAAGACACACAGAAAATCTTCCAGTTGTCAGTCAATAACGGTGGATAATAGCGAAACTCTACCCAGATGGGAAAGTATATGGGCCAGACTCAGGCCGGGGACCTAGGCATATATTGGGCCAGAAGTTTCATTTTCTATCTGCATCTTATTTTTTCTTCTGGTGCCACCATGAGGTTCATATTTGTAATTTTAAGGGGAATGGTTTGATAAATGTGGGATGAAATCTGGTGCACATTCACGTCTCCCTGGGGATGAGTTTTCATCTAACTTTCTAGATCCTCTGACTTTTCCTCTGGTGCTATCACTTGGTCCATTATGACCACAGACATTCAAAACTAATGACTAATGACTTTCTCATTAGCCTCAGTTGTTCTTTGAATTTACTGTTAAGTGGAAAATATTAGCATGCTAAGACTAAGATGGTGAATGTGCTAACTATCATACCTGCTCTACCTGACTAACAGCCTCACAGAACTGCCAGCATGTCTGTAGACACTGATGATCATATATAAACAGCTGTTTGGTCATTTTTGGTTTGGTCCACTCATAACTGAAGGGGGGGGGGGGGGGGGGGGGAATCCAACTAGGATCAAAACATTGTCCTGTTGTATAATGTTTGTGGTTTGGATTCAGTTGGCAGGCGTTACTGTTTCTTTTGACCCTCTCATAAACAGTGAGAAAAATACAGAAAATAAATAGTACAGTCAATGCTAATGTTGAAATGTCTTTGTCCGGACTCCATGAGATGAAATTAAAAGGCATTGAGCTGAGAACAGATGAACAAATATTTCTTTGTCTTTTTTATGCTAAATCCTTTTCATGTGTCACTTAAATCAATTTATTGAGAGATAGGGAACGACTGGGTTTCAGGCTGAATCACATACCCATTTCCTCTAGTACAGTATGCCCATTCATGTCTTTTAATGCAAAACTGCAAAGGTTATTTTAACAGCTCTATCAGTGCCCTGCAGTTCTTTATATCCCACCTCTCTTTATGTGCCTAATGCACGGGTATAATGATGATGGCTTGGTGCACACTGTGCTGATTGGTCTCTAATCACTGCAAATACTCCTGAACGGTGCCCTAACATAACCCACTTTATGTAACAGCACAACTCACAACTCATAACCAGAGACCATGAATTAAATACATGCATATAAAGTAATAAATAAAATATAACACTGTAAACTAATTCTAGTGATCAAAGAAGAACTTCTCATTTACCTCTTTCCATGCAGATAGTTTTGGTGTTTTTGAGACATCTGCCTCTGTTACCATCACAGCACACTGGAGATGAAGCATATTTTTTTGTCAACACTGACATTTAAACAAGAAAGAGCCTGCAGCCCTGCTGCTGCTGGCTCTGTGAGGCTGCAGGCAAAGTGGTGCTTTCAGCTAAATGCTAATGTCAGCATGCTCACAGTGACAATGCTAACATGTTGATGTTCAGCAGGTGTAATGTTTTCTGTGTTCACAATCACAGTTTAGCATATTAGCATTTGCTAATTAGCACTAAGCAAATACAACTGAGGCTGATGGGAATGTCATTAGCTTTGTGGGTATTTGGCCACAAGTCAAAATACTGGACACGAAGAAAATTTAACTTGAAGATGGTGCTAGATGAAACATCAGAGGATCACCAGAGTCAGAGGGATTCGTTCTCTTGGAGCCATGAATGTCTGTAAAAAAATTGAAGCCAATCCATCAAGTTGATGTTGAGATATTTCATAGGATTTGTGAAAGTTTTTGACCTGATGATGCTAAAGAATGAATCAATGGGTCACCTCTGTCAGCAGGATTCAGTCTCTGGTGGAGCTATGCTGCAACGCAACACTGACAGCAGAGTGTAGGAGAGTAGCTTGTTTTGTTTTACCCAACAAACTGTGACATTTTCAGAGAGTGCTCAACCTTTCAAATGGAAACTACAAGTATCCACTCAGTGGAATTTATATTCCAAAACGGATGTGTTTGGTGCTGTGTCTCAAACTCCAGGACTGAATGAGACAACAAACATGCTCATGCCAATGTGGCGCTGATCGAGCTCCTCCCTCACTGCTCCTCGCTCACCTGCTAACAGCAGCCACAAATGCCAGAATTATTACTGCTGCACACCAGGCTGTGGTGCCAACACTGTGGCTGTCCCACAATCACTGCACAGATACTGAACCTCTATTCAGCAACATCAGATATATATGATGCTTATGTGGAGCTGCTGATGGATGGACTGATAATATATTGAAAAGAGAATCCATTACTATGAATCCTTTGAGATTGATTTGTGTTTGATTCAGGTCTGTCCTTTGCTGCATGTTCTCATAACATAGAGATGCTACCATGTGGGATGTAACTAGGTACCTGAACCCAAGTACAAATTCGACTTAGGGAGAAATTCTACTTTTTACTGGACTATAATTATTTGACAGAAATAGTCATAGTTACTTTACCAATTAAGATTTTGCAACACTTAATGAAGATCTTATAAAATACGATATTTCATTATTAAATTACTACCCAACAGTTTATAAAATTAGAGGTGAAATGATTAGTCTATTAATTGATTAGTTCAGTGGTTCCCAACCTTTTCCAACTCATGGCCCACTTAAAAATCTCAAAAATGTTGCTGGCCCATAACAATACAGAGGCCAATACTATGTTCTCAGAACACTTTTTTCTTTTTATTTCATTGATAACAATTGAATATTCAGGATTGAACTGAATGCTGGAGAAGCTCAATTTTTCTTTCTTTCTTTCTCTTTGGGGGAGAAAAAAAACCAATGACACGTTTTTCAGTATTTCATTATTTAGTTTTAAAACATGTAAAAACATTTTTTTACATAATTACATCTTTTCACCAAAACTGTACTGTTTTGCAAATGATTTTGTCGGCCCACTTGCAATACCTATGTGACCCTACAGTTGGGAACCACTAGATTAGTTGATCAATAGCAAATTAGGAGGATTCGCTGTTTTTCTTTGTTACAATGAACTGAATCATTTTGAGGTTTGACTGTTGACTGTGATTTGAAACGATTGGTTTTTCTTTTTAGATTTGATGAATTACAGAAAACAAACTGCTGGTTTTTAAACCTCAGCACAATGAGGCTGCAACATGTATTTCTGACTTGTTATCACTCTACAAACTAGATCGCTACATGAGATCCTCCAGCTCTCACCTTGTCAATAAAGTTTTAAAGGCCTTTCAGCTGTAGATCAGACACAGAAAATCGGTCTCCTCTTTTTGATTCCTGCTCAAACTCTAAATCTAAAGCCCTACTAATCTGGTTTTTTGTAAGCCTTTATTGATAAAACAGTGGAGAGTGACGGGAAAGGGGATATAGAATAGGGGAATGACATACAGGAAAGAGTCTGTACAACCAGGAGTTGAAGTGGTACGTAATGTATAAGATTAAATTTTTCTTGTAGCCTTCTGCTGCTGTGTTAGTTTTGTTTTACTTTTATACTTTCATTATATATTTCTTCACCCTCTGTACACAGATTTGAAGAAATATGTGTTGTTGTCTGATGCTGATAAGTCCAGTCCTTTTTCATGTGGAGACTTTTATTTTGGTGAGATTTATAGCAGATGCTTGGCAGCTGGGACAGAGGACGATGTGTCCCCAATATAACAACTGAATTTGTACATTATGGGTTGTCATGTAGCCATCAAGGTTATTGTTAAGTATCTTGTAAGCCTGTATTCATAGCGCTCAAATATAATCTATACCTGTAAAGGTCTCTGCAACTTTGTTTTGAAAAGTGCTATAAAAAAACTTGACTTGGAGAAATGTATTTAAATGAGGAATATTTATCTCCACATGTGTAAAGTGTGTTTCCATTAAAGCTATTAATGCATCACACCTGCCAGTCAACCCAGCAGGAGTAAAGTGTTTAGTCCCAAGTTACTGCTCCACCCTCCTGAGCACCTGACAGCAGGATTTTGTTCTTTCCAGCTCAAGTTGTGACTTCTGTTCACTTGTATTCAGATGTGAATGCAGACTGTTCTATAAACTTGTTTTTGCTTGATTGTTCATTTGCTTTTATTCCACAAAGCTGATATTTTTTAGTTTCATATTTTTACAGGTTTCATATTCAGCTGTAATTGATCAAAACCAACACTGAAATAACCTAGCTAGTGTGGATATCATTTATTCCACTGTACCATTGACACATCACTACCTCACACTGTTGAACTCAGTGGCCATTACAATGGACATGGGAGCTTTAGTTTATTTTAAACCATGTTGCTGCTGTAAATACTCAGCAGGACACAAATGTAGCTGAAAATAGTCCCTGGTTTCACAGCCCACAGTGTTTTAGGAAATATTTCAATTTTTTAAAGGTCCCATATTTTACACTTTTCCAGTTTTTAATTTGAAGTATTGATATCCATAAGAAGATATATTTGTGGTTTCTAAGTAAGAAAGACCATCTCAGTGTAGTTTTACATTTTACATTTCTCTCTGGAGCTCTAGTAACAACAGGCCAGTCAGCCGGCTCTGAACCTCTCTTCTGATTGGCTGACTGTTTTCTGAGTGACACTCATAGTGAGTCCAGGTGGGCGGGGCTTGGGTCATGCTTGAGAGCGGTGACTGCTTTGTTGTGACATCACAAAGTTCCAGAAGTCCTGACGGCTGGTTTTAAGGCTCAGTTTCTGAATACAGGCTGTGTGCATTTCTCTGTGGACTGAGGCTTTGATACTTTCACAGTATTAATATAGAACCTAGACCTGCTTTATAATCAAAAACACATGGACATCTACGTTTATACAATAAGGGACCTTTATATTTGGGACTATACATTCTCAGTAAATCAACAGACAGAGTAAGGAACTCAGAAAGTTTTGTTGGTGGTTTTGGTCTTTTCATTGTATTTGTGGACAGTAATAAGAATTTAAATTTCACCAGAATTATCTTTTATATAGTCCAAAGACTTCATAGTCTAAAGACTGTAAGGTCAGTGGGATGTCTCTCAGCCTTAAGTGGGTAAAAAGGTGAATCAGTGAATTAATGCTAACACATCTCTCCAAACCTGTGTCAAGTGTTTCAACCTCAGAAGACAGATGTTTTACCCCCCCTGCCTGTTCTGGCTTCAGTATGAAAATAGTGAAAAAGTAGTGAAACATTTTGGTAAAGCAGGTGTGGACTGAATTGATGTGACAACCTTGTACATGACATGTAAAATCAGACTATTTGCTCCTTTAAGGTGCCACAGATTTGCCACACACATTTTATAATGTCTCCCTCACCTAAACCTTTTCTCAAAACTTTAGAAACTGTGTGATGGCAGGCGTTCATTATGCCCACTGGTTGACATTCATTGTGCTCCTGTAAAAAAAAAAAAAAAGAGTCATAAGTGTGGGATCATTCATCTGCACTAGGCCCTGTAGGCTCTGTACTTGACGGTTATTTCATTATCACAACCCCAGGTGGCTGCATTGGACCAATGGACTGACAACCACTTCAATCAAAACACCTTTAATTTATTCATGATCCTGTCTGAATTTCCTGTTTTTCTAAACCGTGCTGGCAGGCTGCGTTTTTTTCTTTTTCCACTTACCTTCAAAAGTGAGAAGAGGGAGGTGGTTGACATTTTAGAAAATATCAAAGCTGGAAATTGAGGCACTTTTTTTTTTTTCTTTTTCTTTTTGATATGAGACTCAGTCATTTCCTTACAGTAAAACACTGTTGGATACCATCACCTATTTAGATTTTTATGATTGATTTTATACTTTTTGATTGTAAACCAATCAGCCTCAATATTAAAACCAGTAACTCATCTAGGTTCTATATTAATACTGTGAAAGTGTCAAAGCCTCAGTCCACAGAGAAATGCACACAGCCTGTATTCAGAAACTGAGCCTTAAAACCAGCCATCAGGACTTCTGGAACTTTGTGATGTCACAACAAAGCAGTCACTGCTCTCAGCCATGTCCCAAGCCCCGCCCCACCTGGACCCACCATCCAACCTTGTAGGATTTGGTTTCTCTGAGTGTTTACCTGAAATCTGCTGTATTTTTATTCAGTCACTCAGAAAACAGAGGCTCAGATCCTCTCTTCTGATTGGCTGACTGACCTGTTGTTACTAGAGCTCCAGAGAGAAGCCTGAGAGAGGAGATGTAAAACTACACTGAGATGGTTGTTGGTCCTTAAAACCACAAATATATCTCCACATAAAACACAGGAAAAGCATCAAATATGGGACCTTTAATATTGACCTTGATTCAGAGTAATTTGGAAAATACTTATTCTTGAATTATCATAATCATTCCTGTTTTGTTCTCAGAATCAGAATCAGAATCAGAATCAGTTTTATTGCCAAGTATGTTTTCACATACAAGGAATTTTTTCTGGTGATTGGTGCAATTGATCAGCAACAGTGGGGCTCTCTAGCCTTGTTGATGAGGCTAATAGCAGATGGGAAGAAACTATTTTTGTGGCGAGAGGTTTTGGTCCTGAAGGACCGCAGCCTCCTGCCAGAGGGGAGTGTCTCAAAGAGTTTGTGTCCAGGGTGGGAGGAGTCAGCTACAATCTTCCCTGCACGCCTCAGAGTCCTTGAGGTGTACAGGTCCTGGAGGGACGGAAGATTGCAGCCAATCACCTTCTCAGCAGAGTGGATGATACGCTGCAGTCTGTTATTGTCCCTCTCCGTGGCAGCAGCGTACCAGATGGTGATGGAGGAGGTGAGGATGGACTCAATGATGGAGGTGTAGAAGTTCACCATCATAGTCCTTGGCAGGTTGAACTTCTTCAACTGCCTCAGGAAATACATCCTCTGCTGAGCTTTTTTGATGACTTGTTTTTGACTTGAGCTTTTCTTCACTTGTTCCTCGATAAGAACTCACAACTGTGTGTACCATATTGTAAAATGTTACCAAAGAACTTTTAAACAGTTATGATTGTACGCTTGCAAGTAACACAACAACAATACTTGGACTGAACGTAGTTATTAAGGTAGTTTTTATTTGGAGGATAAATTATTTAAAGTTGTCCTCCTGAAAAGCTGATTTGGTTTTTCAAAATCAAAAAGTTCAATTACCTCATTAAACTTTCTCAAAATGGCAACTACCCCTCCCTCATTTAAAAATTCATCATCTATTAATATTCAAATATTTTCCATTTAAGAAGTTTAACTACTGGACACAAGAGGTCTCATATTTCACTGAAAAGTCAATTTTCAGTGTAAGTGGCTTCAAGTTTCTACATCACTTCAACAACTTTAATTCTTGTAATTCACAGAGAGACTCCTCATCAGCCAGAGGGACTGATGAAGCCCCTTGAATAATGAGAGGCCATTAATCAATCCATTTACCTGCTCATGTGCAGCCAGAGTTTGACTGTGTGTCATATTCATAATATGTAGTTACAAGTGGGTCATGCATGAAAACACAATACACAACCTCCATCTGCCCCTCACACGGATGTGAAGAGAGGAAGTCTGAGTCTGAAGTTTCCGTCCAGAGACACAGAACCAGTGAAACCTGGAGCCAGCAGATGTCACTGTAGTTATGAAAGAGATGGATGCTAACTTTTTATCTGTAACACACACACATACACATACATACACACACACACACACACAGACACACACACACACACACACACACACACTATTAAAGGGGGATCAAAGCTGCTCCTAAATCCTGAAGGTGTATTCCAGATGTCTTAGTCACTTGTGACTCAGCTTGTATTTGTTCCGCTCCTATTTGTTTTTACTCTTAACCCGAGTGACTCACCCTTAGGTTGACAGAGAAAACATATGCAAGTGTTTTAGAACAGGAAATGGATGTACAGAAGGGCAAAAACTATATTTCTTGGACTGTGCGGCTCGAGTGCTTTCAGCAGCCAAGAGGAAATCATAGTCATTTGTGGAAGTGCTGGGTTTGAGAGGAATGTGTCTGAAAGGAGCACAGACTTCCATTAATGCAGAGAGCCAAGTATCTGAAGGCTGACAGGGCAATGACAGACTGGTTACTAGGGTTTCTTAACGTGAATGCCACCCAAAGGTCTGAGAGGCTCCTGTATTTCTTCTTATTTGCTTTTTTTCTTCCTCTTTTTTGATTCATTCAAACGGAACAGGTAAATTTCTAGTTTGCATCAATTTACAATAGTCTTATATACCCTAACCCCGAGAAATTAAAATGGGATTATCATCATGAGCATGGTTATTTATCATTGGCAAAATCAAAGTCATGTCCAACTTTAATCAATTAAAAAATGGTAAAGAAGCCAATTCAAATTAAATGTATTCGGACTGCTGGGAATTAAGAAGAGATGAACATCATTTTAGGAAATTGGTTTATAAAAATATAAATATATAAAAATCAAACGTATGTTGTATGGGATCAGTATAAACTCCCTCCTGGATTCAGAGGTGAGAAGTAAAGTGCATTTAATGAAGCTCACTGGAGATTTTGTACATCTTATTCTTTGCATAAATCTCTACTCTAAACTTTCACTCCTTCTCTTTTCAGAGATATCTTGTAATTTTTACTCAACATTTTTTTGTGTGTTTTCTATTGAATTCTAAAATAAAGATTTCACTAATATATCATAAGCTCATAAAAATGTTGATTTTAACAACAGATTTAACTACTATTTGGAAGCCTACTGTACATAATGTATAGTAGCACCTGGACCAGTTAAAAACTTTAACATAATATAAAAACATTTTTGTCACATTGATGCACGTTAATTTCAACAACCTGAAATAAACCACACTGAACTTCTTGCAGATTTTTACTTAAAGTTTTTTATTATAATGGTTTATTATTGTTTCCTCTTCTCCCACTGACTGGATGTCTTGTTCCTGAAGCTACAGTCTGTATTAATACCCGGGTGGATGTGAGCTGACCGCGCTCAGGCTGAGCAGTGGTTCTGTTCAGCTGCTTATATACAGCCCAGAAATAGTCCCGGCAGCGGCGGCGGCGGCAGCGGCGGCAGAAGCGGCGACAGCGGGGGCAGCAGCAGGCGGCAACAGCGGCAGCGGCGGCGGCGGCCGCGGCAGCGGCAGCGGCAGCGGAGGCGCGCTGCTCCCGGTGACTCAGACACGACTCAGCGCCGCCGCGGTGCGTCGCGTGCGTACCGCGGGGCGCGAGGGGAACTGCTGAGATGAGTAAAGCAACGCGAACGCAGCAAACAGGAAGCGACTCTGCTGTGGACGTCAACACAACATACCTGAAGAAGAAGTAGCCTAACTATAGGTGCTGCTGGCGAGCCGCCACTGAACAGATGGATGGCTGCGTTTACATCTGAGGCGTCCATTCATAAAAATGATTTAGTGTGGAAAAGTCCCTACATTACTAGCAACCAAAATAATGACTAATTTCCTGTGGAAGTTATTAAACAGTCTTGTGTGAGACATGCGGTGGTGGAAGAGTTAAATCCTTAGATTAGAGAATAAACAGTGGAAAAACACAAAGTATGTCAGGGGTCAAAGAGCCTCACTCTTTTCAGTAAATGTCAAGTACTGAGAGTTAAAATACTCATAGTGAAGAGTGACCTGTCAGAATATTGACATGGTTACAAGGTGGAGAAGTGATGCTCCAATCTTTTAGTCATAACACCCTGATTTCTCTGAAAACATGAACTATAAAGCAGCATTAAAGTGAAACTCAAGTAAAGCACAAGTTCCTCAAAACAGAACTTAACTACAGTACTTGAATTACTTTCCACCATGCTAATACAATTACTTATTTTAATGTTGTTCCATTATCCAACCAGGTAAAGCTCCTGAATACCTGGGTGAAAACAAAGAGGGTGCCTGTTAAAGGGGGGGGGGGGGTTGCCCATAATTTGAACCCTGTATTTACCCAAACTGAAATCCTGCAGAAAAGAACCGTGATTTGGGAGTTCAGTAAATGTTCTCTGTTATCTCCCACCTCTGCACACATGATGGCACAGGTCATCAAACTATCTTAAATGGTTCTGCATGGTCCTCTGTTCAACCTGACGATCATTTCCACTTAATATTGTCCTCTGCTCTGATTAGCTACTGATGATCAGAGGTGGAAGAAACAAAAAAATACCCTCTGTTAAAATGCTCTTCTGAATATGTACTGAAATGTACTCAAGTAAAAATACCATGAACAGAATGTATTTAAATTAATCCTGATGCTAAACAGCCTTTTCATAAATATCATAAGTAATCTAATATTGGATTAGTATTATTGTTACTGTTAGTATTCATGCATTGAAGTGGAAGCAGTATCTTGACGTTGTAGGCTCGTATGTTACATATTTCGTAGGTTGGTCATATAATTTGTACAGCGTGCAACAGCTGCTGAATGAATACATTCTCAGAAATGTGTCAGAGTAGCAGCAAAAAGCAGCACAAGTAGAACTGCACCTTGTTACAGTAATGGAGAGCGTGTTGATAAGTAACACAAGAGGCACAGCTGGTCTGCAGACACTGTGACACACATCTTAATCAGCAGGTGGATGGATGCACATCACATATCGTCCTCCTCCCATATCACCAGAGGGGACACAGGAAGCTCAGCTGTCTCGCCTGCAAAGCGTGCACAACGTTTAACTCTCCATGATGTTTTCAGACAGCATCCGCTCCCCCTGTGCCAGGGCAACAACAACGTCTCCATGTGGTAGAAGTCCCCCAGATTCCTCTCGGGTGAGTCTGAGGGTTCTGGAGCCGTGAGTCACAGGAAGCATCGGGTTAAATTGACGGGCTTCTTGCGATTCTGCACACACACTTACTGAGGAGTGTGTGTAAAGTAAAAGTGCTCAGTGGTTCAGTGTGCAACAATCTCCCATAAACATGCAACATATCACACTAGATCATCTATCCAGATATAAAACTGCATTTTTGCACTGTGCATTCTGGACATGGAATAATTTACAAGATAACCTTCATTTGAGAACAGAGGACAGGCTCAGATCCTCTCTTCTGATTGGCTGACTGACCTGCTGTTACTAGAGCTCCAGAGAGAAGCCTGAGAGAGGAGATTTGAAACTACACTGAGATGGTTTTTGGTTCTTAAAACCACAAATATATCTTCTGATGGAGATCAGCACTTCAAATAAAACACTGGAGAAGAGTAAAATATGGGTCCTTTAAATATTACTGTACACATAGTGAAGAGCCCACATTTATGGACCAATCATTTGCTGTCTTAGAGAAACAACTTCACTCAAATTATTAGTATTAGCATTTATACATTTTGCTTATAATTTAGTGGAAAGGTGCAAAGAAAATGTGCTTTCTTTGCTAATTTTAAAGAACAATTCCATGTTTTAGCCCATTTATACTTTACATCATATAACATCATATCACAGGAGTCATTTTCAAAGCCCAGCTTACTGTTTTGTTGTTTTTCATCATCTATAGATGATGAAAAAGAAGGAGCACAGCAGATTATTTAAATCAATGTGCAGCACCAGGGAATGAAAATGTAACTCTGACAAAAATAAACCTATTCACTGTGATTGATCACACAACTTCATCAGGAATCTGCCAATTGATTTTCATATCATACAGAAATTAATGGAAACAAATGGCTGCCAGGAACAAGAAGAAAAAGTATGCATGTGAAAAAGGGCAACAAGTGTTAAATGAAGCTAACATTAAGCTGAAACTTGAAAACACTGATGTGGTTCTTTAAGAGTTAACAGGTAATAAAGACCAATATGAAGGGAAACACCTATTTTAAAAATCCACATAATTCCAGTCGAAACATGAATTCTTCTTCTACTTTGAGCGCCGTCGGACTGCTAGAAGCCTGCAGGCGTAAAGACAACCTGATTGCTTTGACATCTTTGCAGTTTGTAACATTAACCCAATCCTGTCCACTCACTCTCAATCTCCAAACACTGCGAAGCTCTTTCTCACAGACGAAACCCTTCACAAAGAGGATTTGTCATCTAGTGTGTGGCAGACATGACGGTGCCACTCTGCCTCATCATGTTACTGCATGGTACATTTTTTAAAAGTGTTTTTTCCTGTTATAGATTATTAACCATTAGAACATGAGGTTGAATCAGTGGGTGTGGAGCTCAGCTCTGAATCATAGGCTAAAAATGTACAGGGGGAAATTATTTAGCAGCAGTTGTGGGTGATTGCGTTTCTGTTGCCATACCATACCATACCATACCATATGTTAATCTTAATTTAGGATAAATAAATCTTAATCTTAGGATAAAATAATCATGCTCTCACAAAGAAATGTCAAAATGTGACATTCTTCAATTCGGCAAATAGAGAGAAGATCCAGGGGCTCCCACTCTTTTCTAGAGATAATTTTCCAGGACTTTTCCAGGATATTTTCAGTGATGATCTCACTCATATGACAAACAGGAATCTCGCCATGTGCCTTTATGTTCCTACCTGTGGAAGTCTGATTCAAAATAAACAATGAAAAATGACTGAATGAGTAATGATTCTCCAGAATATCAGCCACTGAAATCATCCAACCTGCAGGATGTGATGTGACTTCAGGGTGCATCCACAGCATTGCCAAACAAAACCAAAACACTGTCATCCATAAACTAGCCTCTCGTCAACATGATCCTGAACATAACTTTGCCTGAAAATATGAGAATGTTGAATTAATTTTCCAGAACAACAAAATATTTTCGGGGCATTGAGACTTCTTCTCATTTTCCATGTGTTTTCTAGCATGCGTGGGAACCCTGCAGATGTTTGAGAGAGGAGGCTGTTGATTTGATGAGTGACACGAATTCATTCATTTGTTGGTCCAAAACACTGTCCACAAATACATGAAAATCAATTTCAATGATGAATAAAATTCTATATGTATATATATATATATATATATATATATATATATATATTGTATATTCTATTTATAGCCAGGACGTGTGCTCTCTGTTACAGCTGTGCAGAGATTTTACACGTCTATAAAATGAATTTGATTAACTGATATATTTGATTGATTTTAAAACCTGTAAGTTTGCTTATTCTTTTCTTTTTATATTTAAGTTCCATCGAATACTATTTAATCTAATTGATTATTGATTGTTCGTTATGAGATGGAGAAGCGTGGACCCCCCTCCTCTGCTCACTGCTGGTTGTGACGAGGCTCTCAGGTTGGAGTGGAGCCACATGGTGGCAGTGTCCACAAATGATGTCAGCTTGTCTTCCACATCCACATAACATGATTTTGCCACATCCAAGGTAACCTGCCCCCCTCCCAGCTAACAAGAGTGTGTGTGCTGTGAATTTATTCTCATGTAGCCTGAAGTCTCTGCAAAAGGCAGATGGTAGCCCAACTGGGACTCCGGGCAGTCATACAAAATTTTTAAATTCTTATGCTTGAGTCACTGTGACTCTTCTGAGGACCATCAATCAGCAGAGAGGTCGATCTAACAACCATTTGAAGCTTCATGTTGCTAATGTGAAACAGTGGTCAAATCAGCCCCCTTATTTTTTGTCGTATGAAACTCATATGTAATAAACCACAGGAAAGATCAACAGTCTGTCTATGAGTGATAAGCATCATGAGTAATAATGACTTCAAAAAATAAAATAAAAAAGGGTAAAGGTCCCATATTGTATAAAGGTAGATGTCCGTTTTTGATTATAAAGCAAGTCTAGGTTCTATATTAATACTGTGAAAGTATCAAAGCCTCAGTCCACAGAGAAATGCACACAGCCTGTATTCAGAAACTGAGCCTCAAAACCAGCTGTCAGGACTTCTGGAACTTTGTGATGTCACAACAAAGCAGTCACTGCTCTCAGCCATGCCCCTAACCCCGCCCACCTGGACCCACCATCCAACCTTGCAGGATTTGGTTTCTCCGAGTGTTTATGTGAAATCTGCTATATTTTTATTAGATCACTCAGAAAACAGTCAGCCAATCAGAGGAGAGGCTCAGATCCCCTCTTCTGATTGGCTGACTCTTATTAGAGCTCCAGAGAGAAGCCTGAGAAAAAAACTATATCGAGATGGTTTTTGGTTCTTAAAACCACAAATATATCTTCTTATGAATATCAACACTTAAAATAAAACACAGGAGAAGTGTGGAATATGGGACCTTTAAAGTATTTTGTTAACAGGTGATGTTGTGTTTGTTTAGGTCATAAAACAATGTTCTTCCTGACAGGTGCCCCACTACCTGGGCAGTGAGGGAAACTCCACCGCTCCAATGGATGTGAACAAGAGAGCTCTTTTTATTGACATAACACAATCTCATCACATCACTTCACCTGTCTAAGACACAGATGTTTGACTCTGGTTGGGGCGCCAGGCCCGAGCGCTCCCTATTTCTACCTGTTGCACCGTGGGGCATCATCTGTGGGTGACTCATGACTGCACCTGGAGGAGGGCGCCGATCCAAAGGAGAAAAAAATGAACACAAAGCTTGTTTCCACTCCAAGTGAACCGGACAGAACTGGGCATTGTCTCTTTCTAAGTAGGACGAGTGTGTGTGCACATGCATGTGTGTGACAAGCAGATACAGGAAAGCCAGCTGAATTTGGGGTTGTGTTACTTCCTTTTACAAACATACCACAATATTTGGTCATCTGAAGTGCCTCTAACAGTCATCAGATTATCTGGCTGTGCTGGATAGTACGGTGCTTTCCACCTACTAATGCAGCATAAGTCACTGGCCCTTGACTAACCAGCAGCACTACACCGCTGCCTCTGTGCTGACTGCAGGCTCCACATGACAGATGTTGTTTAGAAGTTGACCAGCCGGCTCCCGGCTTCGACCTGCTGTTGTCCTGGTGCAGAATGACGCAGGTATTGCACAACATTTTCCTTGGTTATGACTGAGTGACATCACCAGCTCCTCTTAGCGCTCGCTGTCTCCCAGTTCCCCTGACGTGTGATACACTCTCTAACGATTGCACTGTTATGTGTAAACACTGCAAATAACTCAAAGAGCGTATACATACACACGCACACACACACACACGCACACACACACCTCCACTGCCTCAGGTTTCTGCTGTATCCACGGAGGCACCTGTCACACGTGACGTCATGTATGAGTCAGGTGTAAATGCATGCATGCATGCGTGTGTGTACAGGCTCCTGCTGGCTGCGGGATGTTTGCATAATCAGCACCGCAGCACACCTTGGTCACAAGGTAAACTTTCCACTGTGCTCAGAGAAAAAGACCTCCGCTTCACACTCGAGTAGCCCGGGAATGGCCTACTTTCACTGATAGGACTGATGGGAGCTAAAAGCAGGAGAGACAAGTGTCAGGGTCCTGTTTTCTGTCCTTCCTGTTTATACGACAGGATTCTTCACAACAGTTTTGCTTCAACTCCCTCCATGTGACAAACAACCCCACTTCATTCACTAAATTCTAAAATTTATAGCTCTGCTTTTACTTGAGTAGATTTTCCTTTAAAGGTCCCATACAGTCTAAAGGTAGATGTGTTTTTTGATTATAAAGCAGGTCTAGATTCTATATTAATACTGTGAAAGTATCAAAGCCTCAGTCCACAGAGAAACTTCTGGAACTTTGTGATGTCACAACAAAGCTTTCATTCAGCCTGACTCTTTCCTGCGTGTCATTCCCCCTCTTGCTGCCCCTTTCCTGTCACTCTCTACTGTCCTGTCAATAAAGGCAAAAAATTCAAAAAAAAAAAACTCAAAAAAAAAAAAAAAAAAGGGACCTTTAAAGAAACAGTTCTGCATTCTGGGAAATATACTTATTAGCTGTCCTACATGGAGTTAGGTGGGACCGCTCTCAAATCTATACCAGCCAGCAACCTGTTAGCTTATTTTCGCATTAAGACTGGAAACAGCTCACCTGGCTCTGTCCAAAGGTGACAGATTTCACTTATCAAAACCTCCAAAATTCAACTAAACTTGACAAGTTGTGGTTTCATTCCAGGTTCATTCCTAGTTTTTATACGGATTAAACAAACAGGTTATAGCAGGTGAACCAGTGAACTTTAGAAGTTCTGTTACCTTTGAACAGAGCCAGGCCTCGTATTGATCTTCTCATCATTCCCCATAATGTTTATCTTTTACTTTAGGCGTTGTTTTACAGAGGAGAGAATTAAAGAGTAGAACATGTTGTGGCCTGAACAGAATAAATTCTGAATAAATCTGCTTTGTTTTTCAGTGTAAATCAAATCACAGACAAAAAGATGACGAGCACTGTGCAGACCATCAGTGGACTGCAGGAGGATGGAAGTGTTCATGTTACCCTCAGGATACCACATGACTGTGACCTTTACTGTTGGTCAAGTCAAGTCAAATAAAGTGGAATAAATGTGAGAGGGGACCTGGATTTCTATTTTGGCTCCTTCAGCACTATTCACTTGATATGATGACAAATCATTTACTTTACAAAGATGTCACAGTCACTGATGGTGTTAATTTAGCTCTGAGCTTTATTCAGACCAATGTGTTTCCATGTTTGAGTTCTGCATCACTTCACCTTGTTCTCGACATTAATTTCTGACATCTCAAAGTTTCAAGGGCAAACTGCTTGCAAACACTGCTACAAAAGTTAATGATTAACACTGCTGTGGCTTATAGCTCCCTTTTTTAATTAAAGGGTCAGTACATACCAATTAAAAGAAAATAAAATTCATGTTTTTTCACTTGTCTGCAGTGGTATCTCAACCCTGGGCAGAGTTGTGGTTTAACTAAGACACCACTTTTTATTGAATGGAGTTTTGCTTATGTTGCTAAAAGCATTGAAAAACGACATTTAAAAGATTTGTGTCCTCCAGAAACAAGGTCCTGTTTGCTGACGATAATCCACAGACCTCATGTGAACACTTTCCACACTTTTTTTTACTGAAGAGAGTGATGGATAAAGAAAATTTTGCATTGCTCTGAGAAGCAAAAATTGAATTTGATTAATCTCCATTGTATTTGGGACAGAGACAGAAATCACTTTGTCTATATAATTTGATTTATCACAAATTATTCATAAATTTGCACCACTGATGTACAACATCAACTACAACTGGTCCTTCGTCCTCCATCATCAACAGCAGTGTTTGTCAAACGTTTTCAGACCAAGGAAGACTTAACCATGAAAGTAAAACTCATGGACCACTTAACTCCCCAAACATCCCCAAAACCAAAAGGGCCCACAACTTCAACAATATTGTGGTTAGCTTGTGCAGAACAATGTCACCTGGGACTGAGTTTTAATTATAAACCATCTGCATAAAATTGTTGCACTTTTCCTGTTGTGATGGAGGTTTCATTTGATTTTCTTTTTAATTGACCTGGTCTTCAACCACTGGTCCATGATCTTGTGAAATGAAACGATTTTTCGAGATAAAGAGATATTATCAGATTTTTTGTTTTCGTGAGACAACAGAATAATTATTCCATTATCTTGAGATAACGGGATCATATCTCAAGAAAACAAAAATTGTTTTCTCCCAATAATATCTCGTTATCCCAAGATAATGGGATAAAAAAAAGGTTTGTGAATATGGCCTTTCTCAGCTCCCGTATGATTGTGCAATAAAGTATCACTGAATACGCTGCTTTATAATTTGATGAATGCACCCAGCTCCTAGTTAATTGTTTTAATGAGAGCTGAGGTGCAGTTCACCTGCCCGTGTTGTTAGCTCGAGCAACGCAACTGGGACCCATCTGTTCTGCTCCTATAAATGATCATAAGGCTGGACTGAAGCACCTAAATATAGACGGGACAAATTAAATTCAAATGACTCAGATGTTTTATGACTGAGACGAGTGACTTATCCCTCAGTTGGTCACTGTTCTGCTTCTCAGCAAACATCCACGAGCCGGGACTCACTTCTTCCACTCTGGATCGCCTCTCAAACCTTCAACTGTCAGAGGAAGGAGGTCGGGCGGTTGGTTTGGGTGGTGGTTGTGAGGGGGTGGAGGGGTGGGGTGGGGTGGGGGGGGGGTTTAAAGGAAGATGGGTGGAGGGAGGGAAGAGAGAAAGGCTAAATCAGTTGGCGGAGGAGAGGAAGCTCTGTCATATCCAGGAGGAAGTGTGAGTCAGTGCTCGTACATTCTTGGAGGCTGATTCAGCGCTGCACAGGAAGTGGGAAACGCTTACTGCTGAGCTTTAACACCAGGAGGGAAAGAACCTCGTCTGGAGCGGTGTAACTGTAAAAAGAGTCCCCCAGCAAACACAAACACACAAAAAAAAGACACTCGTTGTCACAGGTGTTTGCGCACAATCACAAGCTTGGAGGAGCTCCGCTAACCCCCAGGAAGAGGTGGCTGCTGCTCAAAAACAGACTCTCAACAGAGAAAACAGAAAGGAGAAGAAAGCCTGTGCCACCAGGAGAGAGGCAAAGAGCTGTCAGAGAGAAGCAGGAGGAGGAGGGCAAAGGGTAGTGCTCTGGGTCTTCCTCTTTTTCTTTTGGTCCCCAGAAATCTCCCCTTCCTTTTCCCTCTCCTCTCACTTCTCAGATTTCACAGTTCCAGCTATCGCTGCTTAACCCATTCCTCTCCAGCTCGGTTTCAGCTGCATCTGTGAGCTGTAAGTCACTCAGAGGAAGGAGGAAGTGATTTCACAAAAGGTCTAGCCCAAGAATAAACCCAAAGAGTTTGCTTCAATATGGTATATTTTTACATCAGCCCACATCTGTCCCAGGCAAGATTGAATTTTGGTGTCACATGGGGAGGTTTTTCCAGGTTCAGTGGCCATGTGGGTGGTGGTGTGGGTGTGGTGAGGGGGTAGGAGATGAGGGGGTTGTTTTAAAGATGTTCTCCCCCATTTATAAACCCACGTACAGCCTGTTCCACCCAGACTCTCATGGTCGCTGCCCCCGTCCTCGTGATAAAACACCAGCTTATCACCAGTTTCCATTCAGCTTCTTAGTGCTTATGTAACGTCAACCCAGGGAGGAAGTGCTGTCCGCTGTGAATGAAGAATGTATCTGCATGTGTGTGTGTGTGTGTGTGCGCGTGCGTGTGTGTGTGTGTATGTGTGTGTGACAAGAGAAGAGCAAGACGACACGTCGAGTGAAACAGGTTTCCACATGAGAGTAAACCCACCAAACATGTAGGACAGTGGAAAAAGTGTGCTCAGCTGATTAGTGCATGGGCACACACACACACACACACACACACACACACACAGACACACACACACACACACACACACACACACAGAGACACACACACACACAGATCAACCCGTTCTCACACTTCTTACACACACATCACTCTCACACTGTGTCTCTGTCTCACACAAAACCATGTTGTATTGTACGGGTTGTTGCTAGGAGACAAACTAATTCCAAACCTCTTGAAACAGAGGGACTTACTCCTCATTTCTGAGCTGGTACGTCGGGAGAGAAAAAGGGAGAGTGAAGGAGAGGGGAGAGGAGGGACAGGGGTGAGGAAATGGAGGGGGGGGGGCTGCTCTATGAGACAAGAAAGCAACTCTCCCACACAGAAAAGCTTTCACTCTCAGCAGGAGCGAGTCGACAGACTCATCAGTCTCTTAGTTCGACGTGAAAAAGCATTAGAGTGAATAACGATACACATCTAGCATCAGAACGCTCGCACAGCCGCTCATTGCTCCTCTTCACCTTTGTGAAATTCAACATACTTCAGCAGAGGAATATGAGAGAGACAGCTGCGGCCAAAAAGACTTTCAGGATTCATATGTAGGAAAATTTAATTGTAATCAATTATATTTTTTGGAAGCGACGTCTCAGGGTTGTTGTGCACTCTCCAAGTCAAACCTAAAGGATTGCATAAAATCTAAATATCCTGTTGTATAGCTGAAGGGCTTTTGTAGGGTTTTACATACTGTGGAGGAGAAGAACATGCTGTCAGTCAGACATGAAACAGGTTGTATTTTGAAAAGATAAAACTGGGTGAAACTGGACAGAAGTGATCTAAATCTTTGCTTAGCTGACAATATATATGTCACAAATCCCCCTTCAATTTAATATCACTAAATAGATACATTTTTTGTTTGATTTAATTGCTTTAATTGAATTTGGCAGGTTTATCAGATAAAATGATTAAAAATGTCATGTAAACCATTAATGATGCAGATAGTAGTAAAACAAGTTGGTATTTAACATCAGATGCGAACAGCAGTTAGTGCGGGTTTGATTGAGTTTGAGTAAACAGAGATATGTACCATGGGATTTGTTTTCTGAAAATAATTGAAAAAACTGACGGGGAAACTGAAAATCAAAATAGTAGTACAGAGTTAAAAATCAATTATTACCAGAAAACATCCAAAGGTGGGTTAAAATGAGAGAAAATAAAATTTTCACATGGAACAATCAAATTGTGAGGCTCAATTTAAGGGTCCCATATTGTATGAAGTGAAATGTCCATGATGTGTTTTTTGATTATAAAGCAGGTCTAGGTTCTATATTAATACTGTGAATGTATCAAAGCCTCAGTCCACAGAGAAATGCACACAGCCTTCCAACCATCCAACCAGTGTTTTATTTGAAGTGTTGATCTCCATCAGAAGATATATTTGTGGTTTTAAGAACCAAAAACCATCTCAGTGTAGTTTTACATCTCCTCTCTCAGGCTTCTCTCTGGAGCTCTAGTAACAACAGATCAGTCAGCCAATTAGGAGAGAGACTCAGATCCTCTCTTCTGATTGGCTGACTGTTTTCTGAGTGATCAAATAAAAATATAGCAGATTTCTCTGTATTTCTCTATAGCAGATTTGGTGTATGGCTGAGAGCAGGGACTGCTTTGTTGTGACATCACAAAGTTCCAGAAGTCCTGACGGCTGGTTTATATACCGTAATTTCCGGACTATTGAGCGCACCTGAATATAAGCCGCACCAACTAAATTGAAAAAGAAAAAAGAATTTGTACATATATAGGCCGCACCTCT
This sequence comes from Trachinotus anak, assembly GCF_046630095.1. NCBI lineage: Eukaryota > Metazoa > Chordata > Actinopteri > Carangiformes > Carangidae > Trachinotus > Trachinotus anak. Next base: position 21,356,167 of record NW_027273852.1, on the reverse strand, counting down.
TTATAAGCCGCAGGTGTCCACTTTGTAACATGAGATGTTTACACAGAAAGAATTTTTTAATTTTTATTTTAATAAGTGCTTTTTTCCAAACAGTGCCTGTAACACAGCAGTAACATGGCAGTAACAAGCAGTCACAGCAGTAACACGACTGGTTAAAAAAAAAAACCAGCCTACCAGCCGTAGGCCGTTAGCCTACCAGAAAAGTCACTGATCCCTATCTTCATCTTCCTCCTGCGCACTAAAACCACTGAAGTCGTCGTCTTCAGTGTCGGAACTGAACAGCCTCAGAATGACTTCGTCACACACTTTCTCAGTCTCTCTTTCGTTGTCGCTCTCAATGTAACTTTCGCCCCCTGGAGGCTGTTAGCCCGTAAAAATCTATAGATTAGCCGCATCGTTGTTTAAGCCGCAGGGTTCAAAGCGTGTGAAAAAAGTAGCGGCTTATAGTCCGGAAATTACAGTATACAATATAGGACCTTTAAGCAAGGCACATAATCCCTAACTACTGGTCAGAGGGCGTTAGATCAGCCTATGTTTCTTAACAAAACTCCCCTGTTTGAATAGAGAAAAATAAATAAAATGTGTGAGGGTCTGTAGTAGGGATGGTTTTGTTTTAATGTATCACATGTCAGAAAGATGGAGGCAACCTCCCCCTCCCCAGAGTGCAATTTGCTGCTATGTGTCAATCATAGTAGCAGTCAGGTGCTTATAATGTCATTACCAAGGTAAATGGAGGCCTCGGCATTCTTCAGCATACAAGTATGCAAACACACACACACACACACACAGAACAAATGGAGCAGAGAGACATTTCCAACCTCCTGTCATGTGCTCCTCATTTTCATCATTCCATCTCTGCTATTCTTTGCTGGTCCACTCACTCCCCCCTTCAGTCCGAGCATCCTCTCAGCTGCTTCATCTCTCACACACTGTGAAACACTGAAGCTGTAAGAGGGTGAGGGGAGACAGAGAAGGGGACACTCTTATTTCACAACGCAGTCCCCTCAACAAGATCCATCCCTGACACTGGCTGGTCCTCCAGCCCATCATGTCACATGCTGCGGTGGTGTGAGGTCAGCTGCCTGTCTGTCCATCTGTCTGACATGACAAGGGGGGCGCGCTGCGGTTTTCTGCATGGTCAGGGATTTCCTGCAGATAGGAATCCAACCAGAATGCCGATCTCATGCTTGTGTCAGGGTTTCTCTCAGCCTCCTCTGAGCCAAACTTAGTGGCTGATGTGAGAGCAGATACAAAGGCTCAGTGCAGAGAGCTTCTAGCTCACACTTCACCTCTGACCTGAACAGAAATACCCGCAGGTCACCTGGTGGCAGCCGTATGTCTCCCTGTGTGTCACCTGTGGGACGAAGGCCAATAAAGAGGCAACTATATTTAGGACGGTATCAGTGAACCAAGGTTGATGCAGTCATCAGCACGCATGACTGACTTATTCCATTCGGGCTGCAGAGGTAGCAGACAGTGAGTGTGTGTGTGTGTGTGTGTGCCTGAGTGTGTGTGTGTGTGTGTGTGCAGAGTAGTGGGGAGTTGTCCCACAGTGTCCCACAGTCTGAATCATGTATAAGATGCATGAGGTTCAATTTCAAATTATTGTACAGATTGAAAAGCAGATATGACTCAGAGTCACCTGCTGATAATAATAATGGACTGATTTTATAAAAATTTGCTTTAAAGTTCCTCCAGACATGTTTTAAGCTCTAAAATATAAAATATTTTGTTGGATATGTTTTGTGAAAAAAAAAGAAAAAAAGAAAATCTGAATCTGTTTTTATGAGACTGACATTGATCCACTGCAGTTTAAGGTGGAAACACTACACATTCATGGTGTTGACTGATTATTTCACCCATGATATGTCTCGTATTATATAAAAAACACCACATGGGTAAATACTTGATTTGTATCTGAGGGGGTCTTTAATGACTCAACTGTAATTATCAGTTTACATTTTCAGTGATTAAACTTGCTGGGGCTGCAGCTAACAATTATTTTCATGTTGATTAATCTGGTGATTATTTTTCAAAATTTAATCGATTAGTTGCTTGTCTAAAAATGAGCAAAAAAATGGTGGAAAATGCTTGTCATGAATTCAATGGCCACAACTGTTGCGGAACAAATTGTCCAAAACCCAAAAATGCTCAACTTTCTTTCACAAAGTACGAAGGAAACAAGAAAATTGGAACCAGAGAATTTTAGCTTTCTCTCTTAAAAAATCATTCAAAATGATTAACCCTCGATCAGGAATAGTTGGAAATTAATTTCCAATCGCTCTAATACTTACACATAGTAACACATACATTGTAAAACACTTAAAGATGTATTATGAGACAACAGGCCCTACACAGGAGTGAGACACCCGGACTGAAAGACATGCAAAACATATAATAAAAGGGCTGAGCTACTCTGGTCTTCTGTTTTATATTACTTTACTAATTTTACTGTATTTAAATGAAAAATTAAAGGGCCATCAGAATCTGTAACTTTCCAAAAGTGACGATCCCACATTCACGAATGTCGGGTTTTCACTCTGCCTTCCAGTGAACGACTAGAAACACTTTGGATTTCCTATGTGGTCTGACAGTACGCTGTGCAGCTATAATCTGAAGGAAAAAAATCAATAATCAGATTGGATTTGGTTGTCAGATAATCACTTCAAGAATGATAGGGATCAGGGGCAAAAAGAAAACACAGTTAGGACATCTCTATTTTTAACTGAGCTCTGTGGCTTTCGAGCAAGAGGCTCTGGTCCAGGGGCCCCCAGGGCTGTGCCCAGTTCAGTAATCCAATCCTGCATTTAACTATGGTCATGCCATTAAAGTAAATTTGAATATGACAAAGAGTGAGAGTGAGGACTCTCTCGATGACTTCATGCCATTAACTTTGTTTCCTTTTCTCTCCCGTAGTTTGTGCTTCTCCTCTCTCTCCCTCTCTCTGTCCTCATTCTGCAGGTATCTCTGCCTCGGGAGCAACAGGATCCAGATCCACCACTACTCATCTTTACTATTAACCACTGTTACCTGTCATTATTATTGATAACACCATTACCTACACAGCTGTTCCTGGTCTCTCTCTCTCTCTCTCTCTCTCTTCTCTCCCCTCTCCTCCCCCTCCCCCTCTTTCTATCTTCTCCTAAACCCAACCGGTCGAGGCAGACGGCCGCCCACCCTGAGCCCGGTTCTGTTGGAGGTTTCTTCCTGTTAAAAGGGAGTTTTTCCTCCCCCCTGTCGCCAAGCGCTTGCTCGTTGTGGGAACTGTTGGGTTTTTCTCTGTAACAAAGTAAGGTCTTGACCTTACCCTGTAAAGTGCCTTGAGATAATGTATATTATGATTTGGCGCTATACAAATAAAATTGAATTGAATTGAATTGAATTAAATACGGATGATGGAGTTTCATGCATTTGCTTCCTTTGACTAAAAACATTAGATCATATCCATGGATTGTTGTCTTACTTACTGGGTGATAATATCATCAACAAAATACATGTATGTGTATTTGTACCTGACCTGCAGGCACATATTAAAACTGTACAACACAACACCTCAAACATAGTTCTGGCCATTGTTGTAAATCCATAAGGCACTGTACCCCCGTTTAATAAATGTTTTAATGGACTCCAGTGTGTCCCAAGATAGAAAATATTCTTTGCCTCCAACCTATAATTTGGATACCTTGTTGCACAGTTTGTGTTATTTCCCTTATTAATACACATTGTTGCACAGACACCTTATCTGTATTTAAAGGAAGGATTTCCAAGCCTCATTACATCATGTCTAAAAGGGTCTTTAAAGTATCAGTGGCCTCTCCTCAGTGATGTGTGATGAGGTCAGGTCCATAGACAAAGGCTCTAACTAGTTGCTCCAGTCTCAGAAATGAACATTTCCCTCACTGTTACAATTTTAGAAAGGAGCTCCCATTTACCAAAGTGTTTTCATTAAGTATCCTTTGGACAGACCAGTAAGGTGCTAGTGAAAAGGTAGAGGGAAAGACTTTGGGAAGAAGACAGTTAGAGGCTGGATGAATCCTCTTCACCTCAGCCTATAGTTTTATTATCGGAAATCCACTTTAATGCGAGGGCTGAACAGGACCCTTGTGCTGGTGTGCCTGGGTAACACTACCATGCAGTTTGGTGTTGTGGCTTTGTGATGGGGCTCCTGTCGACTGCTTGGTTGTACACGTATATACTTGTTTTTAGAGGTTGAACACAGAGACACACAAGGTCACTACTGAAGCAGACAAAAAGTGTGCGAAATGTGAAAGTAGTGTCCTTTACCTATATGTGAAATATGGAGATCATGGCCAGTGTCCACAAGCTCAACCCTTGTTTCTATACAACTAAAATGCAGCAACAAATATGTTTTGTAGGAAAGTTATTCACTGGCTGGATTATGTTTAGATTATGTTTAGAGGCAACATATTTTTGAATGAATGAAGCTGCATTTCTTAACATCTGTGGAGGCACAAGGAGGTGGTTGAGGTGGATGGTGGGTGCTCAAGGCACATATGACTGTCACACCAGAGACCCAGGTTTACATCTAGGATCCTGTCAAAGCTCTTTGGTTAAGATTTGGGAAAGATGATGGTTTTGCTTTTTCTGTATTAAACCAGACCAGGATCCTTCCATCACCTGTGAGAGTCTGAATGGAATCATTAAACAGTTTAATAATGCTGTTTAATGAAGCAAAAACGTATTTCACTGTTTAGTGAAAGTGTGAAGTTTAATTGTATAGAATCATAATTTCTATCAGGCAGGTTTCTATTGTGGGGCTTCAGGAGTCGAAGTGGATTTTTTCCACAGAAAGTCTTTTTAGTTTGAGATTCCTTCTTTGCATTTACCTGGACAGTGTTTCCCAGTTGAGCCGCAGTGGGGGGACAGTTTCCTGTCTCATTTCACAGAAAAGCTTCAAGTGGTCAAATACAGGAGGAAACCAGGCCGGTGGCCTTCAGGCAATTTGACTTTGAAATACCTGGTGTGGATGATCTTTGTCAAGTCAGCAGAAAGACAAAGCAGAGAGCTTGTGGTGTCGGATGTGGTGTGAGGACACCACTTGGTTGGTGGTGGAGGGAGGAAAGGGGGGGGGGGGGGGGTGCAACGAAAAGCACCAAAACACCTGATGAAGAGGGGAGCTCATCTGAAGATGTGCCAAGAGCGATGTGCACAAGTAAAGAGCTTTTACAGATGCTGATAATGTTGTCTGCTGGATGTGTAAGTAAGGAATTGCTTGCTGACACATGATCCATTAGCATTAGCCACAGGTCCTGGCTAGCTGTTGTTCAACTAGCTTCTGTAACCCTGCATTCATGTGGTGTCGGAATAATCAGAAAAATTATTTACCAACCACGAATTCATGTGAATGCCTCTTCAAGCCAGAACAACAATGCAAAAATTTTGGTGCACAGTTTGACAAGGTGTTGACGTCATATACACAGAAACATGGCAGGCAAAAGAAAATGTCCAGTTGATGGTGAGAAAGTTTTGATTAATGGTGCAAATTCACTTTTTGCATATACATTTAATTTGTAATACAGTGTTAGGTTGTAACTGTTTGATGCTGTCCACATAGAGTGATCTAGATCAGTTAGAAAAGTTATGCATTAGCTTTAACACAAATACTGGAAACAACTATTAATGTGTTGTTTTAATGCTCTTATCTAACATATCTTTGTAGCGTCCATGTTGTTTACACATTCAGAATTAAAAGGACAGGATCACCTGAATGCAGCATAACTCAGTATGGTCTCCTGATGATTTCTCAACCTCTGGGGCTGAAAAAGACAGAAATGCTAAAAACTGCAGTTTTTTGAATGAGCACTAGAGCCTGGCTCCAACAGTGAGTCAGTCCCCGTAGACTCTCTTGTTAAAATGTCCAACTTTACAGCAGAAATAAGCACAAACAAATGGTTTGGTCTCTTGAGCTAATTTCGGGCGAGTTCGGGAGTTCGGGCGAGTCAGGCACTGGCAAGATGGTGACGGCGGAGCAGCTCAAAACCTCTCCTCAGAAATGTATGGGTGATGTCACGGAGGCTATGTTTCTGTCATGATTCTCTCTATGATAATTGGATTAGTATCAGATTGGACTCTGGCTCAATGTCAGCAGATGCCTAATTTTACAGGACTTGGATCAGGATCTGCCCCACCACCCACCTCCATAAAAAAACTACGTTTCTAGATATCTCTATCATCCACAGTGCCTCCCTGTCGGGTTGGGTCAGGCTGTCGGGACGCTTTCACACCAAACTCTGTGGTAGGTTCCTCCTCTGCCTGGTGAATCACCAGGTTTGGTATTTGATAATGGAGCGGTGGTGAACGTGCTGTGATTTGCCTTGCTCACCAACAGTTTGAGTTTCTGGTGAACTGTGGTTAAACCAAAGTAGAGACAGGCACAGCATGTAGAGCCTACATTGCAGTGCAGTAATTACCGGTTTCCCCAATCCATGATCTGGGATATCGTCTTCCAGCTCATGTTTAGTCACTGGTTTGGACTTAAGGTTTTACGTAACTCTCATGATTCAGCGTGCGTCATCAAGCATCAAATACATTCACGCTCAGCCCTTGTAGCGGTCGTCTATGTGTATGTAAGACAGTTATTTAGACGTGGATGTGGTCAACCATGTTTGTTTACCTCCAAGTCTTTTTTGCTGCATCATCATCTTTGATTCTTTGAGTCTTGAGCAAAGACCGAGACGGAAAAGGTTGATCAGAAATATCACTCCTCTAGTTTTTGATGAGCTGAGAGGTGCTGGATTAAAACCTTATTGCAACTGACCTCCCCTCTTTACGATGGATTAACAATTGTATTATTTCATTCTTATATGTTATATTTTATGCACATTTAATGGATTTATTGACAGTTGACAGTAGAGAGATCACAGACAAAGGGACAGAGACATTAAGTTAAAGAAAGCAGGAATTCTTATGTTTTTCAGTTATTATTAGCTTGAAGATTAATCCTCTTTGATCCACTGACTAAAAACTGTCTGCCCTCTATTTTTTAGTCAGTGGATCAAAGAGATGATGTGAACTGAGAAAATCTGATGATCATTTCTAGCATCTTGATTACTATTTTCATTCATAAGTAGATATTCTGAATGCTAATAACAAGTACATTTTTCTTTCATTGTATTGTCTTTAATTTCAGTTTTATTTTGCTTGTTGATATTGTTTAAGTTACATTTTAATTTTATTTATTTTAGCCCTGATCCTTGAATCTTTGTGGTTACACATGAAAAAGCTTCATGTTATACTCAACACAGTGAGTCTGCGGTTTGTGTTATGTTTTTCTGTTGTTGCTGTTTCCATACACAAATGTAATATATGTACTTTACAAATTCATATTTGCAAATGAAATATATGCACTTATAATTAATATAAATAAATGAATATATATTTATGAATCCTACCAGAAATTAGAACAATATATTCAATTATTGACATATATCTCTTGCCCATACAAATATGTGTTTATGTATGTATGCTTATATTGTACATATTTTAACGTACAGTATGAACATAAATATATATATATATATCCCAAAGCCTGCCAGTATATGTTAATATTAAATACAGGAGGGTCAAAAGTCTGAGAACACTTTCTCAGAACTGGAAGAAGACATGTTTAAAATTAATGAGAAATTGATTTGAGACAAAATAAACACCGATTTTTAGATGTATGTTGTTTTAATAAATCTACATATATAAATTAAATATATATTGTTCACATACATGGTCACAACATGTTATACCATATAAAAATTCATCATAGATATTTTTATGTACATTTACAAATTTTGTACAATTTTTTTTTACAAACATTTGTATTTATACAGATATATACAGACATATACATCATAGATTACATTTCTGTATGGGTTGTTTATAATGTTAATACTGTTCTGTTAAATTGAAAAAAAATTTATGAAGTTAAAAATGTTTTTATAATTCCTTATTTTATGGATCCATACTTTATGTATAATGTCCTAATAATGTCCAGCACATTTCCCAGTAAAAATGTTATTTAATTTTATGTTCTACAGGGAAAAGAGAGACGCTTCCAATTAATTAATTCTAATTAAAACCTGAAAACTTGAGAGAGTCTTAAAAAATGTGAATATTGTTTACAAACATGTGAGTTTTATTTCAAGGAAACATCTGTCTTCCCTTTAATTACAGAAACGTTTCTTTAACACACCTACAAAATAAAGTGTTACCAGTTTTTACTGTTTTCTAAATGCTTCTTTGTAAATGTTTAATGAAAAAATGCATATCTAAATATAGATACAGCAAAGGAATTAACCTTTTAATTAATTAAAAGGTTTAATTAATTAAGTAAAGTAAAAATTAAAACCACAGGCCATGACCACCACCTCTGAACTGGAATCACAACCCCACCTTCACTCCTCGTGTCCATCCTCCTGTAGGTGTGGTCTCTAAACTGGAGTTACTCCCTCAGTGCGTCTGGTGCAGAGGCTCTGGAGTCGTAACAGGAGCCTGACTTCAGCCAAGACCGTAACATTCAGAGAAATGAAGCCTGTCAGCTCGAGTGGAGCCTGGTTTTATCACAGACAGTGAAATGTGAAAGCCAATCTGTGTTTTTTAATCTTTTAACCTTTCTTATGATTTTATTAAACTAAAAAAAAGAAGAAAAAGCCTGAATGAGACTCTGTGGCATTGGAAAGTACTTTGCTGGAACAAGAACATTTAAAGGAAATTGACCTCTAAAATATCGGTGCCTGACGAGGACTACTTCTGCTGCCAAACTGCTCCTGCTTCCACTTCTGTGCAGTTGTCAGTTCAGTATGACTCATGGACCTTGAGGGATGTGACACAGGCTGTGTGCAGGGACAGTGCTTTTTACAGTGATGTGTACTGTACCCGAAACTCAGACCGCCACCTGAGAAACATCAACTTTGTTGTCAGTCTGATTCTGCTCATAAACCAGTATGCGGGATCAGAGCCACTCACCAGGAGGTGGTTGGGGTAGCAGTGTTGGGGAGGCTACTTTGAAAGCTACATATTACTTAACTTAGAAACTTAGAAAAATTTGCTTAAAATGTGAAACTGGTGAAACTGACAATTTACATGTGATATGAAATTATAACAAAATATAATACATATTTAATACAGTCATGTCAGTTTAGTGCAAAAAGTTCCTGCTTCACAGGTCATAAGATAAACCAAAAACATACAATACTCCACTATTCATGGGAAAGTGCTGGAACGTCAGCTTTGGTTTGGTAACAATTATTATTTAAGTATGCCCGTGGTGAGTCTTCCTCAGGCTGAGATTCAGGAGGTCCGTCCATGATGACGCTGTAGTTGTGTGAGCACTACACAAAGATCACGTGTGCCTGACAAATGCATTGCCTGGGCTGCCTTCACAGTGGTCATGATAAAAGAAAAAGGGGCGGGGCTGGTGAAAGGGGACTCGACTACAATAGAGAACCAATAGAGTGCATCACCCCCTGTTCCCTCAGCAAAAAGCCAATAAAAGTTTTACATTGTCTTTTGGATTTTTATAAGAATACAAGTCAGTGTATGACACCGACGTGTTTTATTTCAGCAGGATAATCATCACTAATGACACCACTTTATGATGTTTGAAGCTTAACTACAATCACCAGCAGTAAAAAGCTGATGTTAGGCTATGATGTTGCATTTCTTACTGATTCCTGTTTTCTATTTCTATTTTTTCTTGCTTTATAACTATATGTATTGTCTAATTTGATTTCCCTTTTTTTCACCCTTATTTTATTGTACTATTCCGTTTCTTATTGTAAAGCACACTGAACTACATCTCTTGTATGAAAAGTGCTCTAGAAATAAAGTTTATTATTATTATTATTATTAAACCAACCACACTGTGGTCACATGACTTCAACATCACCACCACTAAACCTAGCTTGTAGTTTGATTCAGCTCTGAGCTCTTCCACATCTTGAGCTTGTGTTAACCACAAAACTTATTTCAGCCATCTAACCAAAAATTTTAAAAAAATGTAAATGCTAAAATGCAAATTAATGTCCAGGTTTTAGGACTCATTCCTGTGGCACTTTATGGCAAAATAAATATTAAAAATAAATAGAAAAAATGTCCCCAAAAAAAATTATTTTAATAAATTGTTTAGTTGTAAAATAGTTTCCGTAGTTAACGACACAAAAATGACAAAAATGTACTTGAATCATGATGCACATATAAATGTAGCTGAACTACCAGAAAGCTATGGAAAATGTAGTTAAACTACAGGTTTAATTACATGTAGTTCAATCAGCACACAAAGAGCACGACTGTCACACCAGAGACCAAGGTTTTCATCCAGAGTCCTGTTTGTGGTTTAGGCAACAAAAACACATAACACTGGTTATGGTTAGAAAAAGTTTTTTGTTAAGTGGAAATAAACAGGTTATTTCTGAAGTTTTTCTATTTCAAACCAGGAGCTTTCTCTAACCTTAACCAAGTGCCGTGAGAGTGAACACAACCATCTTTATTACTACAGGTGCTGCAGGTTTGGAGAACAAATATGTTGTCTGTGAATATTTTAATGATATGTTCAATATCAAAGTATTTGTCACTTGCCAAACATACAAATTAACACCACATTCTCATGATGTTTTCTACAAAATGTATTTGAAGTTTCAAATTAGTTGTCTCAACTGTCTCTGTTTGACTCCTGTGAACCATCGCTGGATTTTCCTACATGTTTGCTGACGGAGACGGCTCAACTGTAGAGGTCACTCAAATGACTTATTACAGCAGTGACGCAGGTGAGACAGGGAGTGTGCGTTTGCAGCTCTGGGGTGAGAGGTGGACACTAGCTGATGACGTCACACACGCCAGCACCTTCACCTCCTACCCTGTCCTCCTTGAAAGCGTTTATATACGTGTGATAGAGGAGGACACACGACTCGCCCTCTCTGTCACCCCCCCCATCATCATCATCATCATCATCATCATCACCATCATCATCACTCTTTTTCTCAGCAGTCTGTTGTTCTGCATTCTGACTGTGTATGCAGTCCTTGCACCACGCACGTCATCAACAGCTTATCAAAGCAACAATAAACCGCCCACACTCCCCTCCCATTAGCAGCCACTTGCATTGTTGGGATTCTCATAGAGGAGAAGGTCCCACTGCATTCACACAGCTCATGTTGAACAGGTGAACATGAGGGAGTCAGTCATGAGACACAGATGAGACCTGTACTGATGATGGAAATCAGTCCCATGATTCAGAATGAATTCATTACAGGTGCTACAAACATTTTTTTTTTATTCTATGAAGCTACTGAACATTTATGAAGTCATAACATTCAAGCCTCAGCAGCTTTATTTTCTTGTAAAACACTTAGTCCTGCATTTCTTGTATGAATGGTACTGTACAAATAAAGTCTTATTATTATGATTATTATGATGATTATTATTATAACTTCTGTAGAAAAGAAATCATTCCAAACAATTTGAAATTTTTTTAAAAATGTGAAACATAACAAGTGAATCTTACTTTATATCAATAAAGAAAATAAGAAAATATCACTTTGTATCAAGTTAGGATCAGATTCCAGTACATATAGTTGTAGCAGTTTAGTTTTTCATCTGTTTTAATTTATAACATCCATGACACTGATATTCACTGATAAAATTATGTGGTTTGTAGTTTACAAGTTTTTAAGCTTGTTAACATCTACATGATGTTATATATATATATGTATAAATATAAGAAAGACATATCATGAGCGAAATAATCAGTCAACATCATGACTGAGAATATATCCACCTTCGAACTGCACTGAACCAATGACCAATGTCTCATAAAAAGAGAGAGCCAGACCATTAGCACAGCCACTAACACTGTGTTAGCCAATGTCAGTTACAAGCTATCAAACTACATAAACAAATAAAAGATGCTAACTACGCTAACTGTTCTGATACATCTGCTAGCCTCTGATTCTGGTCTCAACAGACTCCTCATCTGAGTCTGGGTCTGACTGAGGCTCCAACATGAGGCTGAGTCTCTGATGTTTCCTCCTCTAACCATCTTCATACTCTGCTCTTTCACCTGGACACCTGGAGCCAGCAGGTGGTGAAATATATGCTTCTTTTTTTTTTTTCTTGAAAATGACCAAAATGTTCTGTCAATCTAATAATCGATCAAGTAATTGTCTAAACTTTACTTGTATAGAATATATTTTGCCACAATGAGGACTGAGGTATTTGTGACCCATGGTTTAACACTGGAAATATAATAGAAAGGCACTGGTGTGTAAGCCTGTGTGGAGCAGAGAAAGGATTAAAGTGACCAGTAAGATATCTGTCTTTGATTTGACGATAAAAGAAGAGACCCCTGTTATTCTGACGGCCTGCTGCCATGAGGCAGCTTTACCTTTGGTTCCTTTCATGTCTGAGCTGTGGAGACTCATTATATGTTCACCTGTATGACCAGAGTCCGGCTGCAGGCCTGTGACAGGACTCAGAAGCCACCGCTGAGTCTCTGCTGAACACACTCATTTCCTTTGTGTTTTTTTTTATGTTCAGTTCACCTGCCTCTGCACTGCTGCTGCTTCTTTAGTCTTGTGTATGTGTGTGTGTGTGTCTGTGTGTGTGTGTGTGTAAAAAATTGAGAGGCTACCATCAGAAATAATCAGATCAAGACATACCAAATTACAGTGTAATTGTGTGTATCAGAGTAAACATCTGGTTCAGGGTTTTCCTCAAATGCTCAGTGAAGAGAAAACTAACTTTTGGATGTAAAAGTTGTTTTTTTTGTTTTTTTTTGCGGGGGTCCATGGACTTGGAGTAAGGTGTCAGAAAGTGTGTGACTGTCACAGCTGCACACACAGGTAGGGATGCCAAACGTCTTCCAAAAGCATTCTTGGTTTGTGTGACGTTCCAGTATAATCCCAGGTGTGTGTGTGTGTGTGTGTGTGTGTGTGTGTGTGTGTGTGTTGGCTGTAGGGAAGACAGTGCTGTTGCACTAATAAGGAGCCAGTCTGACAGCAGTCTGACAACCTCCTGACAGACAACGACCTGCTTTTGTGCTGAGTTACTAGAATATTCCTGGCATCTCTAGCTTGGGGTCAACTCTTGGGACGCAGAAGCATCACTGCGTCAAATTAGATTTTTTTTTTTTTGCAGATTCCAGATTGTGCAGACGTTTTTTTTCCTTGTCTTTCTCTTCAAATGTGATATTCAGTCTGACAGACGACAGCACGAGTCACTCAGTCGTATCAATGCAAAATACTTTCTTTTTATTGAATTGTCAGGGTCAGGCACATTGAGGCACATTGACTTGGAATAGATGAATACTTACCTTCTTGAGCACTGCAGGGTTATATAACAGCTGCTTATATTGCCAGCCAGAAACCCAGCAGACAATGTAGCTGTAGAATTGAACCACACAGAAATCTACATTGTATGCCAGGTTCAGGACAAAGCAAAGGTACGTCACTTCATCTCTAAGGCTTTTCAGACATGCTTCAATTAGCACGTTTCCTCCTTGTAATGTCAGCTGCAGAACTTTTATAGTTTCACTTTAACAGCTCTGACCAAGGACATTTATTACAAAGAGGACCTCACATAGCATGAGGCAGAAAGAGCGCGAGAGAGAGGCAGAGACACAGAGAATTAAAACAAGAATGGCGGAAGAGGAAGGAGTGAAAAAAAAAGCACAAAAAACCTTGACAAGGGCCCCTTGTGGAGTTGTGACACAGAGAACATCCTGTCTGTGGGGGTCACAGGATCTACCCCCCTCTGACATCGCAGCCAATCAGGCGAAAGGAATGTGCTACCAGCCAATGGGAGAGGAAAATGGGCACGCTTGAGCGGGAAGTAGGCCGAGCCGTCAGAGACCCAGTAGCCAGATGTAGCTGCTGATTGCTACACAGGATCTACACTGCCTACTGAGCAACTGACAGCAGCCAGAGAGCCGCGAACCGTGAAGGCCCGCCACCAGGTTCGGTCACGCCTGGGCGGGAAGGAAGGCTCCGCAGCTGTAGAGTCCACCTGAAGAAAGAGGGAAGAACAAATAACTCTATTAGAGACATGTAAAGAGGTCAGAAAGTGGGGAAATAAGCCGGGCAAATGAAAGGAAAGGCGTAAGAAAAATGATGACGAAAGCAAAGGTGTCAGTGGCGAAGATGGGGGTGATGCAAGGGTAAAGAAGAGAAGGGAGGGTATGAAGGCAGGCGAAGAGCTGATGGGGGGAGATCAAGCAAAAGAAGAAGAGGAGCCTGAGGGAGGGGAAGGATATGGGAGATTATCTGCTGACGAACATCTCCAAGCGTGGCATTATCAGTTGCAGATTCCTGTCATTCTTTCCCATTAGCCCCGAGGCGTGACAGGCAGCGGCCACCGCCATGCTGGCTCCAACACTTAGCCACACACATAATGGGAGCACTGACCCAGTCTTAACAAATTACGACCTAGATACAGGTGATGGGAGAAGAGGGGCAGAGGGGGGGGGGGGGGGGGGCAGCATGGCTGATCTCTCCCTCCTCTCTTTCTCTGTGGTGGCGAGTCTAGCTCTGCATACCTGAGGCCTCATGACCATATTGATCAAACGCACTCGGACCAGCTGATGGTCACTTGACTCCAATTTCTCTTTATTAAGGGAAATGTGCTGGCTACTTCCTCTCTTCCTCTCCTCCCTTACCCCCCCCACCCCCCAGCTTCCCACCCCCTCCTCCTCCCCCCTTCGCATTCCAGCTCTGTCACCATTGCTGCTCTTTCTCTCTGTCTTTGCCTCTTCTTCTTCTTCTCCCTCTGTTTCTACGCTGCAGCTGAGTAACACTTGTCGATGACAAAGGTAGATGGCTTAAAGTTGCGTCATTTGTCTTTTTCTCCCACTGCAGCGTCAACTCAGTGACTCACGCCACCTGTGAACTTATGGTTCAGGGATTTATTATTGAATGTGCCGCCCCTGCTCACGCTTTATAGTAGATGGGGTGTAAAGGGACGTGGCCTCAGGCTCTGTTCTTGGCTGGGGGGGATACAGTTTTTAGAAAGAGAGCTGGGGGATGAGGACGGTGACGGGGGAAAGAGATGAAAATAGTGTTTGTTGCTACAAAAATCTATTCTTACCTCTCCTGGGAATGGCGCTGGGAACACAGAGTTGTTTGATAGTGCCTCTGGAGAAATCCGTGCAGAATTTGCCAACCTGCAAAGAAGACATACCTGAGGTCAGAGACAATCAATCAATTATGCAGGATTTTGCATTGTAAAAACAAGCACAGCTGCATGTTAAAGCTGTCAACAGCACTACAAGTACAAGTGTGATATTAACAGGTCCAGACCAGCGAGCTGGAGATAAGGCAACAAAGTCTTCTATGTCTTATCTCTGTCTTTTTTTTCCATGCTTTGGTGATGCTGTCACCACCGCTCGGCAACTACAGAGGTCAAATGTACATAGACAGGTTGGATTTTTTTTTTTTTTTACTAAAAGCGAAGCGTTTGAGATACAGCGGACGAGGTCAGAGGCAGCGACAACGGAGGAACTGAAACTCTCTCATAGCTTAACCCCATTCATTTCAATGAAGTGATACCAGCTCATGTATTTTTAAACACACATCTCACAGCAGGATCATGGGTGCAGCAGTAGAGAAAAAAAAAAAGTTAAGTAAAAATGAATGACTGGAGCAGATACATGTGGTTAAATTAAAGGTGGTGTTCACCAGTGGGAAGCCAGTGAGGGATGTCACTGCACTGGAGATGATACTGGTTTTAAAGGAGGGATATGACGGACGTTCTGCATGTGATGTCCACACAGTAAAGCTAATCAAAGTGATCATGTGCTGCACAGGAAGCACATGTCTGTCAGCAGTGGACGCAGCAGTGACAAAAAGCAGTGCATCATGGTGGAAGCAGGAAGTAACACAGAAAAGAATGAATGAATGAGTGAATCTACGAGGAGTTTAAGTAAAGGGTGCAGAAGAGTGGAGGTTGAGGAAGGTGGACCTAGGAAGGGGTGAGGATGAGTGAGGATGGGTGAGGCGGGGTGAGGCCAGCAGGCGTGCCATTCCATTCCTGCCTGCACTGGGCAAGTCTATTCCTAGAGTGTGGTGTATGGCAGTTGATGTGGCTTTCCTCTTAGCTGCCTGGAAGATGACTGGGCCTGACCACATCCACATTCACACACACACACACACACACACACACAAACACACACACGAAACACATTCACAAAGTGACAACTGTGCACACATATCGAGCAAATATACACACAGATGAGTACACACACACAGACACACACACATTCTGAGGGAAGCAAAGAGGAACTGAATCATTACCCTGCCTTAGCCTCAAAGTAGGGGGTGACCACTGTACAAGTATGTGTGTATGTGTATGTGTGTGTGTGTGTGTGTGTGTGTGTGTGTGTGTGTGTGTGTGTATTTGTGCAAACACAAGTTGCACTTCTGCAGTAAGCGACATTGGTTCACTGGTTATGTGCATGTGCTGTTTGTTGCTCAAGTATGTGTGGGCATGTGTACGTGGGTGGGTGTGTAGGATGTGTGAGCTGGGTGTGGATGCATTCCCTCTCTCTCTCAGTGTCCCAGTGTGTGTGTGTGTGTGTGTGTACAGTATGGGCCTCGATCCATCTTTAAAGTCCCCCAGTGTTTCAGCTCAACTTGTTATCTGCAGTTATTCTTACAAAAAAAACTCTATCTGGAAATGTGTCAGTGTTTATTTTGGAATAACAAGAATTGGACACAAAACTCAAACACAATTTTGTCTAACTTTCTCTAATGGAAGTGCTCAGCAGAGGAGGACATTGCTACTGTCTTTGTTTTTGCAGGGAATGCAACAAGTTTTTCACATGTAGAAAGAAGCTGAAACAAGTTTAAATGTTCTTATGTGTCTTTTCAGCAAAAAATCTGTCAAAAAAAAAAAAAAGAGCCTAGTTTGAATATTTGAACTCATTTGCACAGTGTCGGCAATTTTGCTGGGTTCATTAAATGAAAATAGACAATCGGAGTTTGCACCAATCAGTGCGGTTTCACTGACTGAAAGAGATGCCTAGTTTGCAAGATGAGACAAGCCCACAATGCAGCTATCACCAGCAGATTGCCACCAATTTAGCAGTCGTTCCATGAGGGCCAGCGGCCAATCAGATATTGGTTCTCAGCTCCCCAGGTTCCATTAGAGCCCAGCCTGAGAGTCTGATTGGTTGTGATGGGCGAGTGAAAGCGTCCAACCGAAGAGAGGACGCCAATAGCTCAGATTCCGTGGAGACAGAGGTTATGGAAGCTCAGTCTTCCCTGCCACCTCTGTTCGCTATCCAAAGTCATTCCCTGTCCCAGAGTATTCCCTCGCTATCCAACGGATGGTCACTGCCAGACACACTGTTGAAGTCACTTTCCCCCCGTCCTCTCCCTCTTTCTCCCCCTCTCACTTTCTTCCCTGATTATAAACCGAAGAGATGAAACAGGCTCTACATGTAAAGCAATCCCGAATGGTTCCTTTGGGTGCAGCTAGGTAGCTGTCGGTTGAAGCAGCAGACTGAATCCACGCCTGAGATGCGGGAGCCAAAGAGCTTCTCCAGAGGGAGCCCCATGCAGCCTCAAATGCACAGCCTGTACCCCAGCCCCAGCCCCAGACTCAGCCCCAGGCCTAGAGAGAGAGAGGGGTGTCTGCAGGCTCTTCCAGGGGGCTGGACTGATGGGAAAGAGCTGGCAAGATGACCAAGGAAAGCTAACTCCCTCCTCAAGCTGCTTTATGAAGGCCTGGCAAATGTGCAGGGAGCAAAGAAAGGAGGCAGTCGAAGAGGGAAAAAATAGAAATATAAAGTAAGAGGAGGGATAGAGGGATAGTCCCAGGCCAGTCCTGTGTCCCTGTCCTGTCCATTGTTGGAGTCACAGGGTTTAAGCAGGACTAGCATTGCACCCCCGGCAAACAGCCATAAATCTGCTTCATTAGCCCCAACACAAGGCGACGTAGAGGCTTTAACGTCATAATGTCAGCTCTGTTTGAGAGCGCTACAACCTGGCTACTGATACCTGAACGGCCTCCACCCTGAACGCTAACACACTCATTGATAAATAGAGGGAGGGAGAGGGAGAGAGAGAGAGAGAGAGACCTAACTCAGGGGCTGCAGGAGGTTTTTTAGGACCAGATGTCAAAATGGCTGAATAATGTTTCTGGTTTAACCATCAGACCTTTAATCAAGAGCTCGATTCTTGATTTAATAATCCCACTGATCCACAGGAATCGCAGGGATTTTGTTCCACTTGTATAACAGCTACATGACCACAGATCCTTATTGACGTCCTCCCACTGCAGCCACTTTGAATAATCAGCCCGGCTGAGTCATTGTGTTAACTGATTACCTTTGGAAAACAAAAGGAACACCTTAAAAACGCAGCTCTGCTGGCCTTGCCCATTGATCCTGGTTTTCCATGACGTGCATCCGTCTCTACAGCCTCTTCCTTGCCTGCGCACACACATATACACATACACACATACTCACACACACACACACTGCCACTTATTGGAATTCAGAGTGGGGCCCAGGTAGGGGAAGCTTTGCCCATATATGTGCAAAGAGGAAACAGGCCAGGTGTGTGTGGTTAGTACACCGTTGGAACGAGCGCTCTTAAGTAGCCTACAGAGAAAAAAAAAAAAAAAAACGCACACACAAACTCGCGCGCACACACACACACACACACACACACACACACACACACACACACACACACACACACACACACACACACACACACTGTAACGGGCTTCTCCTGTTGTGCACATAAACCAAACTGCATTCAGCCCCCGTGACGTCTGAGTCGTGCCGCTCAGCTCTTAACTCTACCATCTGCCTGTGAGTGACAGAACCTGTGTGAGTGACTTGTTGCTGTATAAACAAAGACGTGTCACGCAAAAAGGAAAGTGGGGAGAAGAAAAGAAGGAATGAGTCAAGTGATAGTTAAGATTGTTCTTACGCTGCTTAACCCAGTTTTAGTTACATAACTCTGCCAATGTCGGAACGACTACGGTGTGTGACAATGTCTTACCTCCTGACAACAGCCTGTGTGTGTGTGTGTGTTTTTGCAATAGGAAAGAACTAAACCCTGCCACTGGTGACTTATGGCTTCACTCCCTTCAAGCTTTCCCACCTCGCTGAATCATCTGCATCTGCCTCCTTTCATTATGTCGACCTCCATCTGATGACTCAATAGGACATGACTGGACATTTAAAGGTCCCATATTTTACTCTCTTGTGTTTTATGTGAAGGGTTGATATCCATAAGAAGATATATTTGTGGTTTTAACAACCAAAAACCATCTTAATGTAGTTTTACATCTGCTCTCTCAGGCTAGTAACAACAGGTAGCAGTGACTGCTTTGTTGTGACATCACAAAGCTACAAAAGTCCTGATGGCTCGTTTTAAACAAGGTTAATATCATTAACTAAATGAATAAAATAACGAAAATTTGATATGAAAGAACATTTTTGTTAATTGAAATCAAAATAAAAAAAATTGGCTTTATAAAAAAAGATAACTAACTTGTGTTGTGTGTTTATAAAACTAACTAAAATAAATTACATTTATTGATAAAATGTCTTCATTCATGGGGTCATTTTTGAGTCTCATCCCTGACAAATCCCCCATATTACAACAAAAAGTAAAACACTGAAACTAACAAAAACTAAAATAAAAGTAAGCATTTTCAAAACTAAACTAAAAGCGCAAACCTGCTTTAAAAACTAATTAAAACTAAACTGAAATTGAAACAAAAAGTCAAAATGAAATAAATATAATGAAAAATCCAAAACTATTATAACCTTGGTTTTAGGCTCAGTTTCTGAATACAGGCTGTGTGTATTTCTCTGTGGACTGAGGCTTTGATACTTTCACAGGATTAATATAGAACCAAGACCTGCTTTATAATCAAAAAACACACGGACATCTACCTTTAACACACCACCACCTGCACTCCAAGCTTTTGTGTTTTAAATCAACATATTATTACACATCATAATTATCATTATATCTATCACTGTCATTAATAAAATAACATTTACATTGATTTAGATTTACTGGTTGTCACTTTAATAACATAAATGTTTAAGAAATGTTTAGGACATTGACACTGTATGTACAGTAGATACACGGATTTAATGTTGCATTTTCTGTGTGTTATAGAAATATCACAGTAAATACATTTTACTTTTAAAAAACTGATCAAATATAATGTTGAAAATAAAAACAGTCACTTTTAACAAATGGCGTTTGGCGGCAGGAGTGTGGTTGGTCTGCTCAGCTGCTTCCTTCCAAGTAGGACAGGGCAGGGTTCACTCTGTAGGCAGGGTGATAAGACAGAGGCCAGATTCCACACTAATCTCCACCGAGGAATTTAATCTCTCTCATCAAGATACCTGTGATGCATCTCACCGACAATCGCCCTGCTATCACACTCTCATGCCGGAAACGCTGCCCTGATAAGCGCTCACAGATCCTTGCGCTCCAACAGGACAGTTTACGGCCGGCTCCTTATCACCACTCCTCACTCTCTCTGTCACACACACACGGATGCACACACACATGCACACACACACCTCCTGGTGTCATAAACTACAGGATAAAGTCGTGCTGCGGTGGCCCACACTGAGGCAGGGGGAGTAAAGGAGCTGCTGTCGTTGTGTTACAGTAAAACAAAGAGACAGAGCAGGGTGTGTATTTGTGTGTGGCTGTAGGCTGGTCTGCTGTGACCGTGCACACACACACACCCACACAGAGCCATGCTGTGACTATGAACCCTCATATCTTGTCTGCGGGAGGTAGCCCAGCCTCTGTACTTGTTTCTTTAGAAGCAGCCGTTAAAATATCTCAGGATCTTGATAAGATCCTCAGATTCACAGCGTCTAACACACATTCACTTTTATACCATTTAAACTGTTTAACAGGAAACATTTGTGTCTCGAGTGATTCAGAGAGGAGCGTAATTCCTCCTGCTGGAGACCTGCCCTCTCATGACGAGTGAGTAAGAGTAATGATAGCTGGAGAGAGAGAGAGAGAGAGAGAGAGAGAGAGAGAGAGTCATCTTAGTCAGAGAGAGTGGGAGATAATTTGAAGAACAACAGCTGGGCCGAGAGCCACAACTTTTAAAAGTCCACAGCTTTGAGAAACACACACACACGCCTCGCTGTTCGGCTTGTGACTAAGCCCCCTTAGACAAACACATGTAACCCAGAACCACTACACTAGCACTGATTCACACAACCCCACAAACACTCTCTCTGTCTCACACACACACACAGACCGATACATATACACATGCGGCAGCACTTTAAGAGGTGGTAACCAGGAGAGACGGTGGCGACAGCAAAGGGCAGAGCAAATCTAAACCTCAAGTCCCTGCTTTGCATCATCATCATCATCATCATCAGTCGTCACTCTGCTCACGGCCAATCACATCAGCTGCCTGCCACGTCCATTCATAAAGAAGCCACACTGCGCTGTCCGTGCTGTATGATACTGTACCCCCCCCCCCTCCACAGACAGACACACACACACACACACACACACACTCAGTTCATTCATGCCCTCTGCTGCTGAGCAGAAATAGTTGACTGTGCTATCTGTGTCAAAATGAAGGGGGGGGGGGCAGCAGCATGACTGAAGCAGAGAGAGGAAGTGTACCAAAAAAATGGCCTATTAACTACAAAGATCTATTTTTATCACATGGCTCCGGCTCACATCGGCTCCGTCGTCCAGACATTGTCAGATGAGCCTATGTCAGGTATATAATTACAGCGCAGACGATAGCACATACCACACATTGTGATTCCCGTCTAATTCTGGCCGTAGTAACGCACGTCAGAGTGTGACCCAGACCAGTGGACTATGTAACAGTGAATCAGCTCCTCTGCGATGTGAGGTAACGCTCACTCCGCAACAGATGACCATTCAAACCCTGAACATCCTCCTCAGAGCTAAACCTGCCGAGCGTGATCGTAAAGACAGGTTATGTGACTGCACAGCTTCACCTTCAGTTCCTCACACTCAACACACAAATGTCTTCCCCTGGTCTTCCTCTCCGTCCTGCTCAGCCTATTAAGGATCTGGGAGCAGTTTCTCAACCTTAACTTGTAACATATGATATCCATCAACAGCAGCAGCAGCTCTACTTTCTGAGAGTCTCTTTCTTTTCTTTTTTTTTTCCTCTTCTCTTTCTTTTTTCACTTACCCGTCTGGGGTGAGAGTAGTGTTTCCTCCCGGCACTGAGTTTGGAATGAGGGAACCCCCCCCCCCTCCGAGTTTCTCTTTCACTGGTCTCTCTCTTAAAAGTTTTTCTCCATTTCTGGGTGTCCACAAACCGGGTTCTCCTTCACTTCAACTTTGCTTGGTCCAACAGGGAGTGAAAGAGAGTGAGAGAGAGAGAGAGAGTGAGAGACGCTATTGGGTAACAACCTCTCACCCACGTCACTGTCCACGGCTGTCACACAAAACTTGTTGGAGCCGAACTCCTAAAAGATTTCATCCTTACATGTCTCCTCATCTCTTTCCCTGTCTTTTTTCCTCCTCCCGTTGCATTCTTCTGAGTGTAATCAGTAACAGGCTTAAAGTGACAGCAGCAGCACTGCAGAGCCGGCTCACTCTCTCTCTCCCTCTCTCTCGTTTTCTCACGCACACACACACACATTTTCTCACACACACACAGACAGCGTGTGAGGCTCCCTCTGGGCTAAAGGTGCTTTCCCAGCGCTCTGGAGACACTACAGCCATTAAACTCCCTATAAGCCCTGCTAGCGTTGCACTGTCACATGTTTCCACAGCAGTCTCCCTCTTCTCTCTCTCTCTCTCTCTCTCTCTCTTTTTCTCTCACCCTTCGCCCTCCCTTCCTCTCGTTCAGCCCCTGACTGACACTGTCGGACATACTCTCTCACACACACTCAGCACCCGACGCTGCACTCTCTTATAGTGTGGCAGTTAAAGAGGGGGCTGAGCCTATTGCAGTGGAGGGCAGTGTCCTGTTACACAGCTCTCAATTGAGGTTAGGGAGAGGACATCCATTCAGAAAAAAGAGAGGAGGGAAGAAGGGAGGGGGAGAGGGAGGAGGAAAAAAGTAGGGGCAGCCTCGCTGTCTCTCTCTTGCTCTCTCTGAATGTGTGTCTAAGTGTGTGTCTAAGTGTGTGTGTGTGTGTGTGTGTGTGTGGCCAGGTCTTCAAAAGCAGGAAACTCCCCGGCCCGAGAGTTGGGGCGCCTGCAGAAAAAGGAAAAGGGACCGTCTCTAAATAAGGGAAAGGAGGCAGGGACATAAGCAACCCCCCCACCCCCCCACCTCAACTCGGCCACAGTAGAGTGGTCTTTATGACTTCCAGCCTCACTGGCAGCACTATACTCCCCACCCATACACACATACACCCACATAAACAAATACTATATGTGCATCTTGCCTCAGCTTGTCTCAGCTGCTTCTTAGATTTCGGTGTGACAGTTAATCTCGTGACACATCAGAAGTGATTTCAAAAACAAAACAAAAAACAAAACAAAACAAAAAAAACAATCCATGCATGTATACGTGTGTGACAAAAATGTTGTGGTGTGATGAAAAAGACAGATGTGACCACAAAGAGAAAGTACCAGAGTTTACAAGAGCAGACAGGCCCATAAACAAACGAGTAACCCCGTGGTGACCACAGCCACCAAACAGAAAGTACCTGAGTGTACCGGCACACAAGCAGACAGCAGAGGGCAGTTACAGGTAAAAGGTGTGACAGCCGGAGACTTGCTGAAGGTGATGGGGGTCATTACCATCTGTTGACCCTTCACCTCCAATCCTGACCTGAAACTGCCCTCATCCTGTCCCTGGTCCACCACCTCTCCCTCCTGGATCCCTGTATTCACCTACATCCTGCTATTTTACCCCACATCTCCTCCCTGCCACGCCATCTCTGCCAACCACACCTATCAACAGTCCCGTCCTACCCCACCCTGCCCCGCCCCTTCCCTCCTCCTCCTCCCTACTGGTGTTTAGGGCGAGGGCGGGCTGGGGTTTTTTGAATGGGAGTCTCGAACGTCAGGAATTGCATAGTTGGTTTGTTACTCACAGGAGGCCATGTGACTCATCAAAGGCCATGCTGCACCCATGCTACGCTCCCGTTACACATACGTGCATACACGTACTTAGTGGAGCCAGAGAACCGCCTTTGTCAGACTCCATTCATAGCTATTTAAATAACAACAGTGACTCATGGAAGGAGCTGGGTTAAGTAATAATTGACCTATATACACACAAATCTCTATGCTGCATTGTTACCCCTGTGGTCAGAGGCCCCACACCTTTTTGACCTGTGACCCCTTGATATGAAGCAACTTGTGACCCAGTTGTTTTACATGTCTATCAGAGGTGCAGGGAGACGGCCTCACATCTCAGAGGAGTATTTTTAGTGAGTCATGTGGAGGTAAAACTATCTTATATTTCACAAGGAGAAAAAAAGCCAAGGATTTTCTTTTTCCTTTTTCCAACCTCAGGAATGATCTCACAACCAATAACCACTGTTACTTGTGATATGTTTTGTGATGATCCTGATGAAGGCCACGAGCCAAAAAGTGTTGTTTGCTGGAGTTTTTGACCAGTGTGGACGTTTTTTTGTGCCAGAAACTTTACTTCTTTGATTATAAAGCAGGTCTAGGTTCTATGTTAATCCTGTGAAAGTATCAAAGCCTCAGTCCACAGAGAAATGCACACAGCCTGTATTCAGAAACTGAGCCTTAAAACCAGCCGTCAGGACTTCTGGAACTTTGTGATGTCACAACAAAGCAGTCACTGCTCTCAGCCAGGCCTCAAGCCCCGCCCACCTGGACCCACCATCCAACCTTGCAGAATTTTGGTTTCTCTTAGTGTTTACCTTAAATCTGCTATATTTTTTTATTGGATTTCTTAGAAAACATTAAGCCAATCAGAAGAGAGGCTCAGATCCTCTCTTCTGATTGGCTGACAGACCTGTTGTTACTAGAGCTCCAGAGAGAAGCCTGAGAGAGGAGATGTAAAACTACACTGAGATGGTTTTTGGTTCTTAAACCACAAATATATCTTCTTATGGAGATCAGCACTTCAAATAAAACACAGGAAAAACGTAAAATATGGCACCTTTAAATATTTTTTTTACGCCAACAAGAAGAGGAAGTCTTTAAAGGAAAAAAGGGAGATTTGAACATCTATAAGAGTGATGAAGCTCATACTGTATCATATGACTGAAAGCTCCAGAGCAGCTCCTGTGTCTCTTGAGGTGAGATTGTTTTGTCTAACATCATAACATGGGTTTAATGGTCTATTTTTACCACATTTCCATCCATCCCCATAACTCCGTCTCACCATCAAAAGCATCAACCTATATAACTCTAATGCTGGCTGTGTGTGGACAGAGAGTGAGTGGGTGTGGGTGAATCACAGCCTGTCGTGTGTCGGGACCAGTGAATGGATTTCTGTGTGTTTCTCATTGTGTTCAATTGGGTGCCGCCGAGCCCCAGCAGCAGGCTGGGCTCAAGCAGGGGGATGACTCAGGGTGAGGGCGGCTAAATGACTCCAGACCTGCCGACAAACCTGCAGGAGCCTCCGAGAGGACGTAGAGCACATTAAAGCACTGTCCTCTTTTCTGACTGGGTGCACGCTCTCCTCTCATTTCATCCTGCAAGACAGAGCACTGTTCTGTGTTAATTTTATTTCAGGTGGCTCTGAAAACAAATTTTATTCCCGCATGGAGCTATTTCGGTTCAACCATTTCATTTGGCGTTTGGCTGCTCTCTGCCAAAAGCAGCAATCTGACAGATTACTCTTCATCTTGTTATTCAGCTGCTCTGCAAGCCAGATTCAATGAGTCACTGGGAAAGAAATGATTATTTTTTTCTTAACAAGGGGGTAATTTCATGTTAAAATGAAAACAGTGATGCAGTTGAATGTTTAATCTATTATTTCACCAGAAAACAATTTAAAATATTAACATTGTAACCGATAAAAAAAATACAAATAAATTGGTTGTGTAGCTATGTATTATTTTTTGTTGGATTGAAGAATGAACTGTCAAAATGATAACAAACAAATCCTGCTCCATGATTTGAGATGAGATTTTAGGTGTAAACAAATGTGCACTGCTGAATAAAAAATAAAATAAAATAAAATTTTTTAAAAAATGCAACGTTCACAACATGCGAGCCACAGTCTGACATTAAAGTTTGTCTTAAAGAGGAAAGTCTCACAGTAACTGAGAGGTTTGCCATTTTAGAATGTGACTCAGTCTATTGTGGGCACAAACTGAGCACCGCCTGCTCACTTTCTCTGGGTGGATGCAAGGGCGGAGATGTGTTTCAACACACATGCACAGCACAGGCGGGGGCCTTTCCTTCACGCACGTGCGCGCGCGTGCACACACACACACACACATACACAATGGAGATTGCGGTGGAAAGGAAGCTGGGGATTCCTGAGATTCCTGTGGAAAAAAAAGGTGTGAAGTCAGGCAGCCGAGCAGCCTGGGAATTCTGCTGGGTCGGCGTGAGAGGCAGTTTAATGGCTGACCAGAGTTACCGGTGACACACAGATAGAGATAAAACAACAGAAGAGACAGAGAAGAGGAGGCAGAGAGGCTAAATGTTTAGATTTGACCAATCATTTACAGCATCTAATCGATAAAGTAACACGTCTTCAATTTAAACAGTTTGAGACAAAAGAGTAGGAACTACCTGTGAAACGTAAGAGAAACACTGTTCTTAATCTGCATGTGTTTTTAATGGTCTGTGCTAATGGAGGCTAAATGCTGTTACTTTAACAACATTAACAACTGCATTAGTTCTGCCCAAGTAAACATGGTCAGAGAGATAGTGGAGGAGGGAGGGAGGGAGGGGGGGGGGTGACAGCAGCTAAAATGCAGTAAAATGCAGATACAGCAGATTTTCTCTCAGCTGGATGAAGTGAATAAATTGTCTCCCTGAAGGTAAAAAATATATATACAGAGAGAGAGAGAAAAAGAAAATATTTAATTCAGTTATCCAGCTGAAATTTTAACACACCAAATGCTGTGTGGCCGTACAGTAAAGGTGTGTGTGTCACATGTGGGAGAAGGTGTTGACAGGAGCTTTGTGGGCAGATGTGGGCAGATGTCTCTACAGAGAACATCATATCAAAGAACACACAACACTACTGCTGCTTTCAACACACACGCTTCCATCAAAACCTGTGGCTAAATGTCTACATATCTAAGCGTTAAAAATGTTCTATAATCAAAATTGAGGAAGTTCTTCATCCACACACACACACACACACACACACACACACACACACACACATTGCAGAGGCAGGCATAGATGCACCTGTTTCATGATGGACAAGAACAGACGTAACAGTGACGTCATTTCATTCACTAAAATGCCACGCATGCACACGCACACACGCACACACACACACACAGACACACACACACATACACACACCTCTGAAGAAACACATGCTTGCAACCGACCAAGGACAGAGGATGGAAATATGCCCCCCCCCGCCCTGCCCCTGTGAGGAAGTGTATGTATCTGTGTGTGTGTGTATGTGTGTGTCATGGTCTTCACTGACTATATTAGGCCAGTCTGTTTCCAGCACGGGGACAGTGAGCACACAGATACAACTGTGATGTCACAGTCACGCTGAGGAGGCATGACTCTACGTCTTATCTCTGTGCACTGTACTTGCTCTACATTGCTCTCCACTGCCCTGCGGTAACGTGTGTGCAGCCGCCTGTCTCTGTGTGCGCTCGCGCGTGTGTGTGTGTGCTGATTACCCTGTGATAACCCTGTGCTCTCAGTGACACACACAGGGATACCTCAGCAGCCCTGGTGACAGACACGCTCCTCGGAGCTCAGGAGAAACATCCAAAGCAGCTTGAGTTACATTTTTCTAACGCTCCAGTTTTCTCGTACTTATGCAAGTGTCTAATTACATCACACACACACGCACACACACGCACACATGCCTCCATTGTGACGCAACGGTTAACCATCAGGTCAAGCTATATAAAGTAAGAGCTGTCATAAGAGTAGTATTAGTAACAGCAGAAGGAATAAAGGGTAATTCCTGTTTGTTGCAGCTTCATTTTATATTTTACTGACAACACTACACTCACTAAAGTCATTTATAAAATCTGGGAATTTTACCTGTCAGCTGGGTTTTCTCTTCTAAACAAGTTTACTTCAGTGTTTGCAACCAGATGCTCGAGTTTCCTGTGTTGCTCCTTTTTAACAGAGCTCAGTAAACTCTATGAGCATAAATTTAATATTAACAGCAGTGGAAGAAGTGTTTCTATCACTTACCAAAACAATAAAATTACTCCTTTACAATGACTAACCTTGCATTTAAAGTTTTACTTAATAAATACAAAATTATGGAGGTAAATTTATTTAAAGTTATTATTTTTTTTAAACTTTTGTATCAGTTTAAAATGATACAAACAAACACTGAAAAGCATTTTAATGTTGTAATGTTGACATTTTTTTTGATTGTTCGATATTTTACATTAAGTAAAATAATACAGCAAATTCACAAGACATCATATATTTTGCATGTAAAAACAAATGTTTCACTTCCTTGTCCTATGTATTTTATTTCTTTTTATCATTTAAAAAAATATATCTTATTCTATTATAACTGATTTTATTTTGGTTTTTATTGCAGTTGATTTTTAATGTCATTCTAATGCTTCTATTTGCTTCACATGTGCTGTTAACATTAAGCTGCATTATAAATAACTGAAGTACAATGTTTAAGTAAATTTAGTTATTTACTTTCCACTGCTGATTATAAACAATAGAAATGATGACCCAGAGTACAATAATAAGACAAGAATAATAATTATAATAATAATAATAATAATGATAAAAGTATAAAATGTATGATGTGATTAGCTCTTCTCTTAATGACAGTAACACTGAGGCGTTACCCATACATGTGCGTGTCTGTGCTGTTAGAAGTTGCATGACAGCACAGTGACTCCTTTAAAGGAACCCACTGGTGTTCTGCTCCATCCTGTCATCCCTTCCCTCCTACCCCCACCTTTCCTCTCTGCCCCCCCCCAACCCCCACCCCTTTTCCTCTTCCTCTTCCCTTCAGAGGCGTCAGAGGAAAAACAACTCCACTGTGAGACGCTCTCTCTCTCTCTCTCTCTCTCTCTCTCTCTCTCTCTCTCTCTCTCTTCCACAACCGTACAACGTGGGCTGTGTGGAGGCAGTGGCTCCGCGGCTGCTTGGCCCACTCACCCTACCAAGGCAGTGAGGGGTCACACTGTGGAGAAGGTGTGTGTAATAACATGCAGTGAGTGTGTGTGTGTGTGCGTGCATGAGAATGACTGTGTCACACTAGCTGGTAGCCGTCTGAGCAGGGACACCACCGACAGCAGCCGCCCTCATCCTGACACTCCATGGGTGGAGAGGGCTTCTTGTGAAACATTCCACTCTCCCCCACCGCTGCTCTGACCAGCGTTTCCTGCTCTCACTTCCCTATCCTTCCCCTCCCACCCCTCGTCTGTCTTCCTTTACACCCGTCCCACCCCCACCTCGCCTCCACACGCCAACGTTATCCTCACGCGTTTCCCCACCACCCCATGTCCTGGCTGCTCCACGCCCCTGGGCTGGTCCCCCTGGCTCCAGGCCCCCCACGCCCCAGACTGGTGGACTCCCTCTGGGTTTCCTGGAGAACCACCTTCCATTATCAGAGCGACCGACCCAGCCCAGAAATACGGCTGCTGACCTCACTGGGTCATTGCAACCCCCGGAGCATGACCTCCATCTGTGAGGACAGATTTCCCTCTGAATCAGCCTAATCACACTGATATTGATCCTCCAGTAAAAATCTGAATTTAATTGGTCAGTCAGCACCAACACAACCAACGTGATGAGGCACTATCTGAAGCCTGCAGTAACACCTGCTCACAACAGCAACCTCACTAAATAACTTCATTAGGATGTGTTTTAATGGAGTTCTTTTTTCTTTTTTTTTTTCGTCCTGTGATGATTTCAATTAGAGCTGGAACCATCAATCAATCGGTCAATTGACAAAAAATTTAGGGGCAACTATTCTGATACCTGACAAATCATTTGTCATTTGTCAAGCATGAGTCCACCTCATTTCATCATTTAACTGTGAGGCTTTGCTTCTGTCGCTTCTATGTGACCGTAAACTGAACATTTTTGAGGTTCTGCACTGTTTGTTCAGACAAAACAGGCAGACTGAAGATGGCACCCTGGATTTATGGGGTGGAAAATGTGACAGGCTTTTTTCACCATTTTCTAAATGATGTTTCAGAGAGTTTCTCACTGCAGAAATGAACACAGTTCTACAGGACAAGGCAGGCTACACCAAATATTTTCAAATTTAAATATACAGAGAATATTTAATTAATAAACACTAATTTTAGCTTTCAGAAACCTGTGTTCATTCATAAGGTGTGAGAAATGTCCTCTGTATGATCAGACTGAGTATCCAGGGGTGAGATATCCACATGTACACAGCAACAGACACGTGTTAAGACAAAGCAAGTCCACATCACATCTTTTCCTTTTAACAGCAGCTCCACTGTAGCAACACCAACTGAGGAAACTCAGAAATGATTACCAGTAAATAACATAGAGCAGAGTGAGAGACACATTTGTGTAAACTCCAACACAAGGAACAGGTTTGTCAACCCGGCACAGTCACCCTTTGATGATCACTTATGGCTAAGGGACTAATGCAAATGCATATGTGTGTGCACCAGTGTGGACTGTGAGGAGAAGAAATGGACCTGCAGCATGGAGTCCTGCTCTCACAGCTCCTTCCTTCAGAGACAGACAGAGTGAGGAAGAGTGAGGAGCTCCAGCAGATGGGGCTGGGTCTGATACAGCCATCTGTCTCCCAAGTGCAAGAAAATGAGTAAGAGGGCTAGGATTCTACTCAGCAGAGCCTCTCTATGGTTATTTGGGAAGATTTAAGGATAAAACACACAGGTTTGGGCTCGGGAAGTTGCAGTGATGCATGCAGCAAAAATTGTATTTTCTAATACCAATGAAATTAACCATTGAAGAATTGTAAACCTGCATCTCGAAAATACAAAACAAAGAAGGTGCAAACGACACCCTGGTGTCCTGCGCCATCTTCTGTGTCTGCAGCCTCACTCAGTGCATTCTTCTGCAGAAGCGTGACACTTTCTGAGACACTTTCTATCTGCACCTTTAGCAGCTACTTCCTCCTCTCTCACTGATTCTCCGGGACGAGTGAGCTCCTCATAATAGACTTTACTGTTTCTTCAAATGCTGGCAGGGAAGAGTACTTCAGCAGTGTGCTCCTTCCCTCAGCGGTGTCTTGTCTGGGGGCTCCGCAGCAGGCTGACTCACAGCCCCAGCCCACTCTTCCCTCCCACTCCTCCCTCCCACTCAGCCCCAGTCGTACCCCAGTGTGGGAGGCAGCACAGCCCAGGACCAGAGCCTCCGGCTGGGCACACACACACACACACACACACAACCAGCACGGGCCCACAGCTCTGGAGCTTTTGGCTTTCATCCCCCCTCACCCACACAGAAACAAAAACACACACACACACACACACACACACTGCCTACCCACATGCAGTGCCCACACTGATTTTTAGAGCACCTCTTTAATGATGTCATGTGCCTTACATCTGAAGGGAGCAGAGGCAGAGGAAACACGTGGGAGTGTGTGGGCCGTTCATGCTGTTTGTGTGTGTGTTTGTGAGTGAATTATGCTGCCAGATTTTTTATTTTTATTTTTTTGGTTTACATTAAGTACACTTTTTTTTTTTTTTTACGTACACATGTACTGCTGACTACTGCAAGTAAAGAGCTTTTAACACGGCTCAGCTCTGGAGGTTGCACTTATTTTTATATCGCAGCTACAGGGGAGGATTTTGGACAATGACGAGCGCGATGAGGTCTCCTCAGATGTAGTAGCTGCACTGGGTAGTGTGGTATTTTACGAGAATGGACCCTGGCAAAGTTTTTTCATCTAAAACTTTTACTAACTCATGTCAACCACAGCAAAACTGCATCAACAAATATCTCCAAAAAAAAAACCAAAACTGGTTGAATTCTTTCTGCATCAGTTAAAATCATAGATAATTTGTGAATCTTACCAGAAGGACAGGAGCCATCAGCCGCCAGTCTGTGCTGCCTTTTCACTGCTGTGCATCATGACGAGTTCAGGCTGTGAAAACAGGTGGCAGAGGAGCACGTCACTCACATCATCATCCTGAGCCTTCTCAGATATTCTCATCACCTTCGTCCAACTGAAATCTACGAGACATCTCTTACAAGGAGACTTGCGCGGTGTCACACGTCGTAGGATGCCTGCAGCGTGAAGAGGAATGATATTCAGAGGGGCCAGATTGCTCATTAGAATATCTCACATTTGTGTGTGGGCGAGCTTTTAGCAGTCCTTCTCCCTTCTCTAGTGCCCAGCGCTGTTCCAGAAACACTGTTCTCTGTCCAACACCAACCGGGATCCTAACCTCAGTCTGTCCGTTAAAAAAAAAGTAAATCCAAGCACTAACTTCTGTCCAAGTTTCACATACAGTACGTGACACACACACACACACACACACACACACACACACACACACACTCTCTGCCTCTTCACGCACACACCAGCTGCACCGAAAACCTGTAAGATGCTCAGTCTGTGAACGATGCAGTTACATGTTATCGATCACACTGTGGGAATCTATCACAGCAGAAAAATCACATATGTCCGGTCTTGACTACACAACACAACAAGGTGACAGAGCATCATGAGGCTGCACTCACAGGAAAACAAACCAGCATCGCATAACACAATGTTGATAACCAGTGGAAACCATGTATCTCCATACAAGATGATTTTTTTTAAATTTTCAGATAAACATGCAGATTAATTCTCCTGCTTCATTTACTAAACTATCCTGGAGAATGTGAGGGATGCACAGTCACAAATGGAAAAGTATGCAATGTGACTGTTTAAAACCCATTAATCATCAAAGCAAAAAAAAAAAAACTAATAAAGCTACAGTTTGTAAATTCTAATTCTAATTTCATGTGCTTTCACATGTGATTAATAGTATTTTTTTGCAAAATCAAACGAATAAAAATGTGTTTATTTATTTAAAATAATAATAATAAATGTTAAATTGTGAATTGATATAAATGGTCCAACTCATTATATAAATAACCAGTGAAATACATGTGTCACAAGTGCCCCCTGTTGGATGCAGCATCACAGTATCTAAAACTGAGGGCGCATGGTTTTAATTATGGTCCTCTGAGAGGAAAATAATAATAATAATAATAATATAAAAAATAATAATAATAAAAATCAAACAGTAAAAATGTTATAGTTTATAATAATGTTGTATCTGCCACTTAATTAGAAGTAATCCCTACCACCATTTGCAATTAGCGCCATACTTGCATTACACAGCACCACACCACTGGTTTCTTAGAAAGTCAATGCAATCACAATAGGTCAGACACTCTCTCTCCCTTTATGTCTCTCTATCTCTCTCTCTCTCTCTCTGCTCCCCTTGTCTATCCCGAAGTCACGGGGTCTCCCCCGGGGTAAACGCATTCCAAAACACAAGAATTTCCTCCAGCCCAACTCACATACCACCTCTCTCCTCTCCGCTCCCCCCTTTTCGCTCTCTCTCTCTCTCACACACACACACGCACGCATGTGCACGGACTTGTGAGCACGATCACATGAACACACGCAAACACACGCGCGGAGAGTGCACGACAGAGAGAGGACCACACACTGTTGCAGTGCCCTGTTCAACACACTGCTGCACAAGCACAAACAATGCCAGCGCGCACAGAACTCACTCATTGTAATTAAGTAATAATCATAATAATAATATTAATCATAAAAAAACTAAATTCATTCTTTTAAGATAAGAGGAAAAAAACTTGTCTGTAATCAGCGTCCTCATCCTGTTAATCATAATTTGATTATTGTTTTTAAGGAATAATAATAACATCTGAAAATATCAAATGATAATTAACAGTGTTAATTATTAGTACCTGTGTTCTTTAAGTTGCAGGAGAAAAACGGCCCGGTTTGCAGACCCCTTCCTCGACAGCAGCGCTGCGGGGTTTATCCGAACAGAAAGACGCAGGAGGCTGGAGACTGAAACAAAACCTCACCGAGAGCTCACAGCAGAAGTGTCCGTGCGACGAGCGAGGGCGGCCGCTCATATACGCGGCGGAGAGGAGGAGGATCGATTCATCACGTCTCGCAATTTGCTGCTGTGATATTCTGCTCTATTACTCATCTGATGTGAGAGTCCCTTCTTCTTCCCCTTCTTCTCCTCCCTTCTCTCACTCTATGTGTTTTATCTCTCTGCCGCCTGCCTCAGCGCCTGCGGGGCTTTTCACTGGATCGCTCGGAAATGCCACTGCCTGGCCCCGCTGCGTCGGAGTGAAAGACTCGGGTTACCCAAACTCCCATCAGCCGGCCGCAGCTTCGTCCCCGCGCCGGCCGAGAGTCGACCTCAGCCCGCAAGAAATCCCCCTCCGCTGCCCCCTCAGGCTCTGGGGACCGTCCCCGATGCAACCCAAGCCGCTAAGAGTGAGAGCTGAATAGTGATACTACCTCTGTCGGCAACAACAGCTAAAGGTGCATTTAAAGAATAGAACTGAAAAAGAAGAGGAAGAAGGAAGCGGAAATTTCTGTTGTAGGCTAAGACTAATAACAGAAAGGAGTCTTCTAAATCAAACCAAAAACCCCATCATGCACTACAGTAATGCTAATTCTGTGAGGTAAATTCACAAGCCGAATATTAGATATCATAATCATATTTTTCTTCAAATAAGAGCAAACATCTGAAGAGATCATGTTATTTCTTAAGTTTCCACAGCAAATAAATCTTCAGTTTTCTTCTTTTTCTTTTTAACAAGATGATCTCAAGAATAGAAACTATGACAACATGCAAAACAAATTGCAGGCTTTCCAATTATAAATGAACATTTCTACCTTCAGCTCTGGACAGAAGCAGATGCACATTTTTCTTTTTCTTTGCTGTTACGCTTGCGGAAATGGTTCCCAAAAGTTGGGGTCCAAGAACCTCCAAGAGGTCCTTTAAAAATTTCCAGGAGCTGAGCAGCAAACTGAGCCCATGCAGGTGAATTTCACCTCAGTCGAGCAGGACAGGTGAACTGTGGAAGGGAAGGGCTGTTCAAAGGACAGACACCGTTCTCAAATTATCTGCATCCATTCAGTCAAGGATTCAAGAAATGTTTTTTTTTTTTTTCGTTTTTTTTTTTGGGAACCACTCTGTTGCCGCACCAAAGGTTCACAAACAGTCACTCCTCACAGGCGCTTTAAAGCTTTTAACAATGTAAGAAATGTCACAATTTGGCATTATCATAAAACCCCTGAAAGACCAGCTCCTTTCTGCAGTGGCATTTCTTTCTTTCAATCATGATTCCTCACATGAAAACAGAAGAATCACACTCAACAAAGCCTCTTAACAAATGAACTAAAAAGCACAAACTGGCTCTGTGCACACTGCGAATGTTTTTACTGTCAATTTTAACGAAACACTAAATGTGAAACATTTTAAAATCATAACTCGACTGAGAACCGTGTCTCTCTAGAGCCACACACTCTCCCTTTGGGGAAATACACCTGCAGTGGGATTGTACCTGCTCGGTTAAATTTATGCATCTACATTTGTATAAATTTCCTGTGAAATGTGCAAGATGATGTGTTATTGCTCACCTGCCCCCCCCCTCCCCCCCTCCGCCCCTGGCTCAGCTCATCGCTCTCAGTCTGAGAGTGAGAGTGATTTTGCTACAGCGATCTGGGAAATTAACAAATGTTTTCACTGCTTGTTTCCTCCCTCCACTGGCACAGGTTGAAGAGGTATGAAGTCTCTAAACCGCACTGACAATATTACCAGCATGATGACTGGGGTTCATATTGTGAAATTCCCTGAATAAATTACTGTGCCCACTCTTTCTCTTATCTGGTTATGAGTACAGTTATGACCTCAGTTTCTGGTATTCAGGATGGATGGGTATTTCTTCAATGTAAACTTCCCAGAAATATTTCTGTATTAACAGCTTTTTCTGTAAGCCCTGTGATCAAATTAATTTAACCCTTTGCTCGGCAGGTTGTCTCTTCATCGAGGACAGACAACAGCAGAGGCTGTGGTTTTAACCCTGACTGACGTCTGAAAGGAGGAAGCAGTGGCAGGTTCTTCATGAGCTGCGTTTTTGATTAAATTCACTCAGTCAAACTTACACAAATTGAGGCAATTTAAATTGCCTGTTAACATTGAGGCAGATAAGCAGGAACTCAACCTGTATCTACAGTATTTTTCCCATAATGAATTCAATAAATTAATGGCAAATAATTGGACAAAAAAAAAAGGAAGAAAAGAAGCTCAATAATTAACTCATAACTGTCAAAACAATCAGTCGCTGCAGGACATGCAAAAACAGAGGTGATTGGGGATAATCCCACACCTTCCCCTTCGTGTTTCTCAGCAAGAGGGACTGTGTTTTCGTTTCTGCGGCTGTATTGATCTGACTGGGGAGTGAGCAATATTGATTCCAGGTCAACACCACACATCATACCCACAGCGAGCATGCAGCAGGACATCAGAGGCACCGGGAAAAGGTTGACCTGTAATGTCCACTGACCCCCCCACCCCACCCTCCCCTCTCAGTCTGTAGCCTCCACCAACACAGACGACAAACACCTGATGAAATCTTCAACTTGGGAGATACCGCGCCGGCTTTGAAGTCAGAGATACAGACGTTGGCAAAAGGGCACGTTTTTGTGTCAGAGCATGTGATAATGTATTGTTTCATTATGGCAGCAGCAGAAGAAAAAAAAAGGTTTCAAAATACAGTGAAAAAAACACCTCAAGGTTCTGGAAACACTGCAAAGTTTGACATTAGTGGAAATCTTAGCATACTTTCCACCGCTAATAGAGTTCATAAAGTGCCACTTGAGAGTCGAAATGCTTTATCTGAAACGTTATAACGGTAATCTTCTTTCATGACTTGGCCAATTGCAGTTTTACGAGCCTATCTGACAACTCAGCCCTGGTTGATCTTTTACACATGAAGCCTACAAACCGAGCCACGCCGCTCTGTCATTCTTTGAGAATTTGTCACTTGCAGAATCACCACCCCCCACCCCCTTTGGAGCTATTGGCGGTTTTCAGAAATTCAAGTGAACCAGCGTGCCATTGAAGTCAATGGTTTACCATTGAAGTCGCTGGTGTACCGCAGTGGTAGTAAAGGCTGGCTGTACCTTCATCAGTGTGTTTCAGTGCTGGTATGTTGGCTCCCAGGCCCAGTGTGTATAGGCTATGAAGGCAGAGGTGTAGTGTGTGTTTTCACTGTCTCCTCCCTGGGAATTCCCCTCTGTTCCAGGCTCTAACAGCCTGTTAGAGCCGCAGCTGTATGCACATATGTGTGTGTGTGTGTGTGTGTGTTTGTGTGTGTGTGTGTGTGTGTGTGTGTGTGTGTGTGTGTGTGTCGGGATGTATACACACTACAGAGTTCAGTTATTCGCATTTCAGTGTGCATGTAGGCATGCGTTAATGTAAGCGTGTGCACATGTATGTGTGTGTATCTGTGTGCGCGTGTGTGTGTTTCCTGCCTGATTCCCAGGGTTCTGCGGAGTTAAACCCTCTTAAATGTCCCCCTGGCTTTTGTCCTCACGTTTCAGCTGAATTTCCCCACATTCATCCCACCATTCAGGCTCTGTGTGTTCGAGCACTCAGGAATGCACTGGGTTTGACAGGCGCCTGAACTGTGTGTGTGTGTATACGTGTGTGTGTGTGTGTGTGTGTGTGTGTGTGCGCATGTACATGCGTGTAAATGAGCATACAACAGAAAGAAAGACGGAGGCTTGGAAGGAGGGGGGTGGATTTTTTTTTTCCTGTTTTTTTTTTTCCTCCACCTCCTTTTGATGCCAAGGTGCTCAGTCGGACTCGGAAACACACAATCACCTTACCTTTGCACACACATACTTTTCACCTTTCTACACACACACACACACACACTCAACACCCACACACACACTCCGAGTCACATGTGCTCTCACTCAAAGAGAGCTCTGCACCCACTCACCCTGACACCCACACAACCACCCACACACTCACGTGCACTGCCAAATAGCTCTCACTCTTTACCCTCCCACCCTATCCCCTCTCCACCCACCATCACCACCACCACTGAGCACACACATGTACACACACACACACACACACAAAGTGCGGGGCATGCGCATGATCTGGTTTCCTCTTTGCTTTCCGAGCGACCCGCAGTGATAAAATAAACACAAATACGTGATAATCACATTCCAGACATTTCTCTCCTGCAGGTGGGAAGTTTCAACTGGTTTTCTGCAAAAGTTGAT
The DNA here is from genome assembly GCF_046630095.1 of Trachinotus anak. Classification (NCBI taxonomy): domain Eukaryota; kingdom Metazoa; phylum Chordata; class Actinopteri; order Carangiformes; family Carangidae; genus Trachinotus; species Trachinotus anak. The sequence continues at coordinate 21,317,785 of NW_027273852.1, read as the reverse complement.
TTGACTGTGTGTGTGTGCATGTGTGTGTTTGTGCGTGTGATGTGTGCAACCCCGGAGAGAAAAAAGGAGAAAGAAAATGAGAGAGAGAGAGAGAGAGAGAGGGAACAAAGAGATCTCGGGCGAAGTCTCACACATTCCTTAGTTCTGCCAATATCCTACCAGTATACTAGACCGTCACAACTGAACACACACTTGGACGCACACACACACACACACACACACACACACACACACACACACACTCTCCAACAGACCGCCAGATCTGAATAAAATCTCCTCATTTGCACTACATCTGTGGCACCAATCTGACATGAACAATTCCACATTTGCAAATCATATCATGGAACATTTAAACAAAGCAAAAACTCACACTGACAATGGCATCATCAACCAGCCCACCCCCCAACAAAAACAATATATACATATATAAATATCAGCACTGCATGGGGGTTTGAACCCTGGAAAAGGTGAGTGAGAATACATACAATAGAAAAAAAATGTAAAAGCCTCTGGATAGCAGCAGGAGAAGTGCAGTCCTACCTTGAGTTATTACTGACTGACTGTTTTTTGGTGGAGACAGATGCAGGGAGACAGACACGGCTGTAAATGAGAGTCGGACGCTTGCGGTGAAAGAGTAGCTGTAGATGGGACCTACCTGAGCACATGGCCCGCATGGCATGCACACTTCCTCAGTCAACACGCTTTGTTTCTCCTCCTCTTTGCTGCTCGCTGCATGCCTCTCCTCCATCTGTCTGTCTCTCTGCGTCTCTCTTCTTGTCTTACTCCCCCCCTTCCCCTCTCTCTCTCTCTCTCTCTCCCTCTCTCCTCCCTTCCCGTGCTCTCTATAAGCCCTCTTCTTCTCTCACTCTGCTGCTCTGCTTTAAACTTATCAGCTTTTTTCTGGAGGAAAAAAAAACCAAAAAAAAAAAACCACTACACACACTACAACTTGTCCCTGGTTTTGCACCTCACTTTTCTTCTCAGGCTCTTCTGCTCTGTAAAGTTGTCCCTCTTTATGTAAGTGAGAGTGATCCATGAAGGCAGTCTTAACTAGAACGTCTCTCTCCTCCCCCCACACCGCATGGTGTGTGTGTGTTTGTGTGTGTATGTGTGTGTGTGTGTGTGTGTGTACATATATGTGTGACTGTTGCTTCCTTGCCAGTCATTCACCTCCACACATATGTCTTTAAACACTTTTCTCACTTTCTTTATTAGTCCACCTTCTTTTTTCCTCTGAATTTCTCCTCATTCACACACACACACACACACACACACACACACACACACAGACACAAACATCTTCTACATCGATGTACAGTATTCAGTCATTGTGCGGTTGTCAAGCCTTTTCATGCACGGCACGATATATGCCTCGATGATGATGAAGTCCGACCTTGTCTTATATATTTCTGTCAACAGAAAAAACCTGCACGTACAATACAATGAAAACTGGGCTGTTTACACTGACAGAGGCAATAGATGGAGAATGTGGAGGGCGAATGAATGGAGGATGAAAAATTGGTCGCATGCGCTGCAAACAGCCTTGTGCAGAGCTCATCTGGTATTATATGGTAGGGGGAAAATAAAACTGGTGTGGAAATCTGTGCAAACATTGCTAAGCAGTGCACTCTGCAGTTTAGCAATGCATGCGACCGTTAAATTAGCCTGCACATTCATTTTTAAAGCACGACATCCAGAATCGAAGCAAAATTAAATGTTTGTCATCCTACTTAAATTAATGCGAATACAAATGGTAAAATAGTGAAAATATCGAACATCCAACCTGAAACATTGCATTTATAAGTTACTAAATAGCTGCATGAGACAGCAACATAATTGCGGCATTAGATTGTTTGCAGTCCAAAAAGTTCTCCGTCATCAGAGCGCAGGGAGTCAGGGATATGAAAGCTCTGGACTTTGACACCAGACACAAGGGTTCATGCCCTGCTTTTCACATGTTGGAAGTTTTAGGCAAAAACTTAACACCAAATAAAAACACTTTGGTTCAGTAAAGACTGTATCTTTAGTAAATACATCATATCTCAAGTCACCATCTATGTTTAATATTTAACCAAGACCACCAAAGTCCTGCGAGTTGCCAGAACACAACCATAAAATGTTAACCGAATCTTCGCTGCCACGTGCGGATATTGTTAGACAAAAGAATAAAATCACTGATTTTCCAGTGTGCCACGATCATGTGTAAAAAACAACCGCGACGATCAAAACGTTCCAGTGGAAATTTAATATTATTATATAATAATATTTCATTCAGGCAACTTCACATTTCTGTCAAAACATGTTTGCTGTCGCAAATTAGCAGCATATCAACATGATTCTAAGGATAAAGGGTTGTAATATCCTGAATGCTATTTCATATACTAAAAACAAGCACATCACATCACCTGATGTTATAGCTCACCTGGCTGAAACTTCATCTTTCACTTATAAATTACGCATTAACAATAAAGCAGGACTTGCACAGTGTCGCATTTTAAATAGCATAATTATACCCTGCTTTGATTGGCTGATTGTCATGCTTTCATCTGGACACAGTATAGCGTTGTCGCTGTATTTTGACACAACTATTAATTTTTGGTTTTTCATCTAACCAACTCAGCCCTTTTATTTTGAAGGTCATGGCGTCTATACTTCCAAGGTTTCATCTTCTATTTTTTTGTCACCAGTTTATTCAAGAACTCACAAGATACCTTTTTTCTACTGAATGGCATCTGTTCATCTCTGTACCCTTTGAAGGTCCCATATTTGTATTTGTTGATATCTATAAGATAAAGAAAAAAAATAACATCTCAGTGTAGTTTTACATCTCCTCTCTCAGGCTTCTCTCTGGAGCTCTAGTAACAACAGGTCAGTCAGCCAATCAGAAGAGAGACTCTGACCTCTCTTCTGATTGGCTGACTGTTTCTGAGTGATGGAATAAAAATATCGCAAATTTCAGGTAAAAACCCAGAGAAACCAAGTCCTCCAAGGTTGGATGGTGGGTCCAGGTGGGCGGGGCTTGGGGTGTGGCTGAAAGTGGTGACTGCTTTGTTGTGACATCACAAAGTTCCAGAAGTCCTGACGGCTGGTTTTAAGGCTCAGTTTCTGAATACAGGCTGTGTGCATTTCTCTGTGGACTGAGGCTTTGATACTTTCACAGTATTAAAATAGAGCCTAGACCTGCTTTATAATCAAAAACACATGGACATCTACCTTTATATAATATGGGCCCTTTAAACCAACCAAGGAAGCTTAATATCTGGACACTCTTTTCTTCTTTTTATGTAAAGCAACAGACTGTATCACTGTGTTCATTGCACAGTGTGACAATAAATATTACTCTAACTCTACATCTCCCTGTGATCCGACAGCCACGACTTTCCATGCACTGGATGCGGAGAAACTGAGAAAACACATACGCGTGTTGACGTTGCAATCAGAAATTCCAAACGTGGTTGAGAAGGAGCAGCAGCAACCTCAGTGAAGCTCAGTGGGCCGCGAGAGGGGATGAATGTTGTCCATAATCTGCCGTTGTCTTTTCCATTCCCCCTCCAAATATTATCCCATGCTTCCACCGGCTCCATAATATTTTGGAAGGGAAGTGGATGGGGTATCTGGGTGCTTTTGCATGTGAAGGGATGACAGTCACGGTCCATACGAATGTGTGCCTTTTTTTGTGAAGAAAACACGCCGTGTTGTTTTTCCTGACACAAATTATGGCCAATCTGACGTCTCAACAGAGGTAACTTCCTTCGGTGTGCTCCGTAATGTCACATAATGACACAGGCACACCACAGCGACTGCCACCGTGCTGCACATTCTCTTGGAGGCTAGAGACTAAGAAAATGAGGCAGGCAGGTTGATTTGTAATGTTTAATTTACCCACGAGGCACGGTGCCTACTGCTCGAGCCCACGCCCACCCGACAATCAGGGCTCGATAAGTGATTTCATCTTGCTTTCTGCTTTTGTGCAGCAGAATAGAAACTCTTTGGGAACAGCCTTTCTACTGAATGACCATCCTGCGTGCCCACCTCCTCTTCGCGTCCACCCTTCTTCACCCAGCTGTGTGTGTGTGTGAGTGTGAGAGTGTGTGTGCGTGGGAGTGTGAGGGTGAAGGAGGACCACTCTGCGTGGGCTGAACAGTGCTCGGGCTTTCTCTGCTGTGGTGTTAATAGGCCTTTTTCTCCCCTCAGCGGGACACAGAGAGCTGTCATTTACATGGAGGTAATGGAGTGATGGAGAAGTGGATGGAATATGTGTGGGCGAATAATGATGAGGGCCTCGCACCTCTCTCTCTCTCTCTCTCTCTCTCTCTCTGTCTCCCTCACTCATTTTTTCCCTACTCTTGCTTTTTTCTTTAGAGTCTTTCTCTTCCTCGATGCGAGCCTCATTCTCTCCCTTTCTTATATTACTCACCAAGAGGTTGTTGTGATCGATGCCAGTTCTGACACCAGAAAGCAAACATTAAAAAAAAAAAAAAAATCCTGATCATGCTCTGATTTGAACATTATTTAGTCTGAAGTCTGATCCTGCACGAGTGTAACATGAGAGCAAGTTAATAGAATTAAAAGTCTCTGCATACTAATTGGATATTATTTCATAACATATTAACAATCATTTGGTTATCAAAGATTTTCTTTGTTTGTATGTGTCTTGCTTGGCTGTGGCACCATGTCAGTGCCTGAGCTTGAGCGCCATCCAAACACATGGGAGAATGAATTCACTCTGTGGGAGAGTAAAATAGCCTTTGTGGAAGGGAAGGCAATCATCCAGCCAAGCTGCTACCACAAATTTAGCTGTTAAATGACATGAAATTTCAGTGAAGGTGTCTAATCGCTTTGTTTAGTTTTTTTTTTCTAGTTGTGTCAGCAGTTAAACTGAAATTGAATAATCAATTGAAAACTTGAAATATTACACCACATTCCCTGTTTCTGCTGCATCCAAACAGAGATGGAAATATTCATGAAGTGTTTACCAGCGAAGAAAATAAATATGTAAAACAGGTTTCAAAACCAGTCATTATAATGGAATGAGATGAAAAAAAAAAAGAAAAATAAAAGCTCTCTTCCTTCCATATTGTTGGTTTAAACAATTACATCATGAAGTCAGTTTAGTTGTTGTGGAGCTTTGAATCCTATCATATGATATTTATCAACCGAGATGGACAAAATCCACAGCTCTGTTAGTTGAGTCAAAGTTTAGGTCCTCCTGGTCAAACACAGGTGACGGTTGTTCAGTACATTTTTACCTGAGTTAAAGTACCGGAGTACACAATTTTAAAAATACTCACATACAATATTTAAGTATTTTTTTATTATGTCAACAAATTGTTGTATTGTTCCACATTTACAGAGCCTAATGACTCTGGAACAACCTACTGACTGATATGATATAGAACCCACAGAAATGGACATAAAAACAAAACTGACTGAACAAAAGGAGCCATTAGGTGTTTCTCCATTTACCTCCTTAGTCACAATTTGAAATTGTTAACAAGACTTGGTCAGAACCTAGTGTATGTCTGAACCACCCACGTCAAATCCTGATTTTATAACCATGACGTTGTCTGACAAAATCACCAAAAGCATAAATTAAAGACAAAGACTTATTGTTCTGTATTTACTGTAACATGATCACTCAGAGAGGAAGTTAGGAGAAACTATCTTTATTTATTTCTTTTTTTAAAGTTATTATTTCTTTTGCCTTTATTACAGTGAGAGAGAAAGAGGATGACACACAGCAAAGGGCCACAGGCCAGATTCAAACCTGGGCCACTGCAGTAAGGACTAAGCCCTGCCCCAAGACAGGGTGTCTTTAATCCACAATAGTTTAGCTCTCATTTACTTCCAGCTCTAGAATGTGACAGACTTTTGTTAGTGGCGGGTCTGTATGTCTCACTCTCTCTGTTTGATGTGTAGAATTGGTCATCACTGTATTTTAGTGTGAATCCTTGCTACCGATGACTTCTCTCCCTCCCTCCCTCTCCCCAGCTCTCTCTGCTCAGTGTGTCTCATGTTCAGTTTTTCCTCTGCTTCCTTTCATAATAATAATGATACATGCAATGAAAGTAGTTTATTTGCTGTAATGGAGGTGATAACTCAATGACAAGGCACTCCAATGATCAACCAGTGATGGGAATATGATCAGTCATTCAGTCAGTCAGTCAATCAGTCAGTCAGGGACATTCCAGATTAAAAGTCTTTTGCTGTTGTTGTCCAGCCTAAAACAAATTTGAACACTTGCAGGTCATTTGTCAGACAACAATATTCCACAAAGTTGAAATGGAAATGCATCCAAGTTGTGGCGCCTGGTGACTCTTTCTTTATTTCTAAAATTTCAAACATGGACTTGAGATAAGGTCGAGGTCTCTGGTGAAGAATCTTCTGCCTCCTCTTTATCTAATGTGGCATCATTAGGACACTGACAGGTTCAACTGAGCTGTTCAAACATGACTGACAGTGGAGGAGTTGGCTGTAATTGGTTTTTCCTCCACAGCATATGCTCGATCACATTTTTCAAAATTCACTCTGCTAACTAAAGCTCTGCTTCAAAGTAACAAATAGTCACAAGTTTACAAAGATAATACTCAAGTAAAGTACAGGTACTGGAAAAATACATTTCAGCACAGTGCTCAAGTAACTGTACTTCGTACTGAGCCCTTTAATCTCTTGTATGTTTTTCATGGCACTAGTATATTTTGTGTTCATTATATATCTGAAAGCTGTGCTCTTTTCCTTTATTAAAGTATTTTTGCACAACTAAACAACACAAAAGCATAAAGGAACACAAGTCATGTGAACAGACAAAAATCTGCATTTGTCTGCAACAGACAAAAATCTAGAAGATGATTATCTTCACATCAACTGGAACAAAAAAAACCTCCAGTGTTTTGAATTTTGGAGCTAAAGAGCAAACAGCTGAGAGGAAACAAAGCAATGGTTTTTTTTTTTTGGTCTTGCAGAGAAATCAGATATTGTTTGCGCACAACGTGTTCTGAAAGCAGGGGTTTCTTTGCCAAGAAAAGGTACTTTTGCTTTGCTTGTTAATGCCGAGGCGTCGTGCAGCTGAGATCTTTGATGAAGGGATTGTCCATGGGAAAGTTTGGGATGATTCTGGTGACAGTAAATGACACAAAACAGCGTGAATGTCTCACGGCGCCCGCTTCCGCGGGTTTATTGTGATCATTTCGATGTCAGCAACTCTAATTTGACAGAGAAAACACAATAAGGGAGAATTTCTCAAAAAATGAAACACAAATTATGCAAACAAGTGATGCCTACGAGATAAGTAGCATGAACCTAATTAAACAGGGCTTTTTAACCTTTTCCATTAAAACTATATAATATATATACTATTCCTGCTTGCAACTTTTCATTGAAGCTGTTACATTGTTTGTAATGTTTTTATAGCTTCAGATTGAATAATCTGGATTGTTGTGCATCATTATTGAAAAAGTTTCCATATTTGAAATTTTTGGAAACTTTGAGCCTTTCCAAAAATTTAAAATAAGGTTGTGTGGGTTTCAACAATGCTTGGCTGTGCAACACAACTTCATATGGTGACAGAATAAATAACTGTTACCATGAATGAGAGACTATAATAATAATAATAATAATAACAGCTTAATTTCAGAGCTAATGATTCCAAATGGAGAGAGAGATAATGTGCGGAAGCAGTGAGTTTAGTTTAGTATCAGGAGACACACATGGAGGATCAGGGGGACGTGGGGAGGGGGGGGGGGTTCTCCCCTCCTCTTCCGAGAGAAGGGTGGTCCCATCAACTTGTCACTGACAGGAAACACTCACCACAAACCAACGTCTTCTCCCACCCAGAGCAAACACACTCACACACACACACACACACACACACACACACACGAACGCATGCACACGCGCAATTACACACACCTTATATGGACCATATGATTGTGACAGCCACGTAGCTTACACTTATACATGTGCTGTAACTGCCTGAATGGCTGACAGTGATGGGGAAAAACAAAATAAGACTTGGGTGTGCACATGCATGTATGCATATGTGTATCTATGCATGTGTGTATGTGTGTGTGTGTGTGTGTGTGTGTGTGTGTGTGTGTGATTTCCCTTCACCTTGGACAGGGAATTCCCCTCAGCTTTCTCTTCTCTGCAGAGGGACTCTCTGCCTGTGTCCCGGCAGAGTGCACACCTCTCACTCTGAGTGCTGGAAACTTTTCTGAGCCTCTGTTCTCTACCTTTCAAACCTCCGTCTCATCCATATCTTTGATGTCTCATCTTCATGACGACGGCTTCGGCTCTGTCACATATTTGCTCCCAAAACTCTGCCTTTCAACTTTTTGAGTTTATGACATAATTACCTCATTGACATGCAGGATATGATGGTTATCAAACTACACAAAGAGTTTTTGTTATAAACCATGTACAGCAATTTTACATAAGGGGTCACCAACGTGTTTGTAGTTTGTTTGTTTTTTTTGTCTGTCTTTTGGTAGACCGACATCAAACTGGATTTTATGTCAATAATAAAACCAACAAACGCTTGTGTGTGTGTGGGGGGGGGGGGGGGGGGGGGTAAAACTGAAACTAGACTATGATCCAAAGTAACCAAAACAGCTTTCTTCCACCTCAGAAATACTATGCCCATTTTTAACACAAGATGCTGAGAAGCATTTTGTTGTGGGGCTTTTAAATATTCCAAAAGTCCCCCCAAATAAAACTGAAATATTACAGGGGCTGACATCTGTGAATGACAACTATTCAATTTAGCTTTTAATTTGCTCTTAGTTTTTTTTCTCTAAATTATATATTTTATTATTGTTGTTATTATTATTATTACTTTATTTCATTCATTTTTAATGACTTCCCTTAACTCCCTTTCTCCCCTGATATTTGTCAAAGCTCTTTGAGCTGCATCCTGTGAATGAAAAGTGCAATACAAACAGTTTATTATTATTTTTTATTAGAGGCTAAAACTACCTTATGATTACTACATACAATATTATTTTGTTTAAACTAGAAATTTTCCTTGTTAACAACATGTCACTTTAACTTGTGATGTCACATAACATTCCCATTAATACCCAAACTCAATGTATCTCATTAAAACCAACAATTGGATGGAAGAAAAAATATGCCAGAAACATTTCAAACTGAAACAGCCTGAATCAGAAAATGTTCAGCAAAACTGTAAAGTAAAATAAACGTAGAGGAGTTTGGACAGTATGTGAACATGAATGGTTGTAAATATTTTATTTACAAGCAAAATTTTAAGCCAGCACAAAGTTGTCAAATTGAATTGAATGATTTGTGTAGCACCTTTCACACAACCTAAAAAAGTGCTACAGCTGTTTCAAAAACAGCAAAAAAAAAAAAAAAGATGTGCTCATTTTCTCATTATCACATGAAGCTTTGTCTTTCAATGAGATTCTTGTCATATTATAGCAGCCAAACATTTTCTTATGATTGCGATGATTATTATGATTATGATTATTCTTTTCATTGTAACTTGTTGTATCACACAACATTCCCATTAATACACAAATTAGTATCTCATTAACACAAAGACCTTCTCTCATTAAAACATGGTTTGTTGGCTTGTACACTGTCATATGTTAAAACAAATAAAGGTTAATACCTTAAGGGACATTAGAGACATTATATATTATACCTACTGTCAAAATGGACAGTGACTGATTTAGATGATTTAATCAAGCTGTATTTCAATTTGTATTGACCGTTTCACTGAATTAGAGAAGCTTAGGAGGGTAAAGATAAAGTAATTCAGTAATTCTATATTCTATGTTAGTTCTATATTAATACTGTGAAAGTATCAAAGCCTCAGTCCACAGAGAAATGCACACAGCCTGTATTCAGAAACTGAGCCTTAAAACCAGCCGTCAGGACTTCTGGAACTTTGTGATGTCACAACAAAGCAGTCACCACCCTCAGCCATGCCCCAAGCCCCGCCCACCTGGACCCACCATCCAACCTTGCAGGATTTGGTTTCTCTGAGTGTTTACCTGAAATCTGCTATATTTTTAATTGATCACTCAGAAAACAGTCAGCCAATCAGAAGAGAGGCTCAGAGACTCTCTTCTGATGATTCTCTCTTCATTCTCTCCTCATGTTGTTACTTGAGCTACACTAGCAGATGTAAAACTACACTGAGATGGTTTTTGGTTCTTAAAACCACCACACTTCAAGTAAAACACTGGAAAAGTGTAAAATATGGGACCTTTAATGTTTACTGTCCCTCTGAGTTTTACACCAGTCTTGACTGATGTGTTACCTTTTTTTTTTTTTTTGCCTACCGTGAAACAGAGACTCAAGTGTCCTTGTCCCTGCTGATCCACAAGCACATTATGATGCAGCTAGTTGAACCATCACCACTCTGATGGGGAAGGCACTAGAGAAAAGTCAATGAGATGTTCTCCCATTTTAGGGCAGGACACAGAGAGGTATTACAGAGCTGAGTGACATTTTGATTTGGATAAGTGGATGTGGTGTGTTTGCAGAGGCTAAGACTTCAAAATTCAGCTTTGGTGGGGCAGAGCTGTGTCAAGCAAGCTTTTTATTTCTATATGCAGTAAGAAAGATGTGTTGTTGTTCTTCTTCATGTATTCTCAGGGAGATCTTTCAGGGAGATATATTTTGTAAAGGTGAGAGATGATATGGATGTTCAGTAGGGAAGAAGATATTTGGAGCATTAACAGATTTTTATCAACCTCTTTCCACTCCACTCTCAGATGAACAGCATCACATGGCTGCTGGTTGGTGCAGACATGAGTTAAAGCAACAATGTTGTTTTTTATTTTTCTTGCGCTCCACCAGGTCTTTCCATCCTGTCTGAGGTGAGTCTGGCTCATTAGAAGGGGACTCCACCTGTCCCATTATATTACCCTTCACAGCCCCGTGTGAGTGTGTCATCATTTGTGTGAATGTGTGTGTGTATGAGAGAGAGACTCCAACAAATAAATACATGCAGGTGGACAGGTGTGTGTTACCGTTGATGGAATTCCCCGACCTGAGTCCTGACAGCTGCCCACGAGTCAACTGTTTTTGCCTGAAGCCAAGAAGTTAACTGTCTTCTTCACCACAGCAGCATTTAGTCCATTTAGTTGGTGACAGTAATCAAAGCTACAAATCAGCTTTACATAGATCCAACATGTTTTACAGTGGAGGTGAGGTAGTTAAGTCCCCAGCATTCAAGTTCTCTCTCTTATAAAACCAAAAAATGCTGTTTAAACAATTACAATAAGGCATACATTTCACCTTTGTGTTGCTTTTCCACATTTGTGTGAAACCCTGTGGCTGTTGAGGAAAAAACAGTCAAGACACCTGTGGTCCTCACCAACTATCAAATAAACACCAGTGGGTTTTCTTCCATCCTCTGGCCTCAGGGGGCAGTGGTGAGAGCTCAGCCAGACTGGAGGCTACAGTGAGTGGCTATCGGAAAGTGATGAAACAGGCCAGGGCTAGCTGGTTAGCATGTTAACTTATGAAGAAGAAAAGATGTAATAGAGACAAGAGTTAACATTGGCGTTGCTTTCCACCACTGGAGACAGCCCATGGTGAGTAAAGGTATGAAGTTTGATGCTGAACTTAAAGCATTTCTTCTAGACTGGTACATTAACAGCTGTTAATGCTAACGTTAGCTATGTAGCAATAGCATAACTTGCAAATAGCTCCTTTAAGGACGAAGACTAACTCATTGGTTTCACAAATGTACATCTGGTTGACCACCCCACCTCCATTAAAGAGCAGCGCTTTTATCCCTGAGATTTCCTATGGCACTTTACAGGACTGTCTCACTTGCAAAACAGAGATCATCCAAATGTCAGTCTTATGCATTTATTGTTTTACACAGCATGGAAAAGCTGCTCCCAAATCCTCCCACATATTTAAGGAACAGATGGATGAAGTATGTAGTTAAAATATGCAAAAAATTAAATGTCACAGAGCATGCAAGGAAAGACAAGCAATTTTCCAAAAAAGGAAAGAGATGAGCTATTGCAAAAGACATGTGATTATAATCTCCCATGTCTGCATAACGTTCTGCAGCCATCATCTGCCGCCATGTTTGCAAATGTGTCGGTGAGTGGAGCACTTCACCTGTGGCCTTGCTTACTTCACACACTGGGTCTACTTTACCTACCACAGCAGCTCAAGTCCCTGAAGCTTGTGATTTGCTAAGGTTTATATTTACTGACAATTAACGATTTAATTCATTATCATCATGTTTTAAAGTATAAATGACCAGTGTTGGGGAAGCTACTGTGAAAGCTAACTTTACAAACATCCAATTACTTCACGCTGGAAGAAGCTGAACTACAGCAAAGCTATGCCAGGGCCAAATCTAGTTTAGTTTACTGAAGCTACATAGAAAAAGTAGTACAAAAAATGATGAAACAGACAATTTACACATAATATGAAATCATAACAAAATATAATACAAAACAGTCATGTCAGTTTAGTTCCTGTGTGTCCACAGGTCATTATGTAAACCAAAAAACTAAAATACTCCACTATTCATGGGAAAGTGCTGGAACATCTTTTGGTAACAATAAGAACTTAAGTATGACCGTGATGATTGTTCATACTCGGAGCTCAGCCTGCAGACTGCCTGGCAAATGCATTGCCTGAGCGGCCTTCAGTGGTTGGGGCTGGTCAAAGTGGGCTCAACTACAGTAGAGAAGCAATGGTAAAATTATATATATATATATATATATACTTTTATGGCCCAAAATTGCTTCTAGTTTAAGTAGTTAATGTAGCCGAACTTCCTGCAAGCTACTGCAAAATGTAGTTAAACTACTAGTTAAATTACATGTAGTTCAGCCACTCCCCAACACTCCAAGTGACAAAGATACTTTTTCCTTTTTTTTGTTGATGTCACTTCTCCAAAGTCTGTGAAGCAGGAGAAAAGAAAATCTGCAAATATTGCCACTGATAGCATCCAGATATAAAATTAAGTTAATATGGGTGAAATGCTTCCACCAGGCAACTGGCTTTAGGGTTTACAGTTATGCAAAGCAGCTGAAGAGGTGTTGGTGGGTTTTACTGACCGCAATCAATGCTTGTAAGTTTACAAAAATTGTAGGCTGTTACCAGAAATGTATGATAGTTAGTTATAGTAATGACTAGTATGACAAAGCTAATTAGGCTCATGAGTGATTCCTGAATAACTCTGAATAAAGAACAATCTTGTAGATAATCATAATTTCATTCAGATGACAGCAGGCTGCTATGTATCATGTAAATGAATCAGTCCTGAATTATTTAAAAAAGATGCTGATAATCATAATAATTTACATAAATGAGCCAATCACAAGTCATTGTCTTTTAATCACAGATTCAGATTTAGTTTCAATTTTTGTGAATTACTAGAGTGTAGTGGTGCATCGTACTTAGTTGTTGCCTGAAATGCATCACTACCTCATCACTACTTGCCCTGCTTGTGTCCCTGCCAGTAGAAAGTCCCCTCCCCAACCACTGAGCTTTGAGCCACTTAGTTTTAATTGGGAAATCACCATTAACTCATCACTGACTCAAGCCAGAGACAGGAACTTACACATTTATATTTACATTGTTTGCATATATATTTCAAGACTATTAGTGGAACCACACAACAGCCTGTTAGCTAATAATAATATAACTATAGGTCTATCTTTTCCGGGCATTCTTCATGTTTTTTTTTCCTAAAAGCAGTATTAGTATTACTCCAGCTCTGAAAATAAAAATGTGAATGTAAATATGTGAAAAATAGTATATATATATATATATATATATATGTGTATGTGTGTGTGTGTGTGTGTGTGTGTGATACATTTTCAATTAATTTATTAGTTTGTGTCTGTGAATTTCTTATAAATGTTAGCTGATTTTATTGTAGTGCTGCAAGGTCAAAGTGTTGTGTTGCCTCAGTTTACCTGATTCTGGACCTTTAAATGTACTGAGCCCTGAACTCCCAGTCAGTGTATTTGGCATCCTTTGGCATATGGGCTGCTGTCCGGCATGTACAGGAAGTACTGAGGGCAGCAATCTGTACAAGAGCTGTGCAGCAGCAGGTAAGTCACGTATATGACATCGTTCAATTCAGTTCAATTGATTCTTATTTATACTGTGCCAAATCATAGCAAAAATTATCTCATGACACTTTGTAGGTTAAGGTCAAAACTTTACAATATTATAGAGAGAACCCCCAACAGTTCCCAAAATAAGCAACGCTCAGTGACAGTGAAGAGGAAAACTCCCTTTTACCAGAAAGACAACCAAGCATCAACCTCTGAGGCTGAAAAAAAAACCCCAACACTTAAGTGCTAAAAATTCTTCTAACAATTCTTCCAATAGCCACATGAGACTGACTCCAAAAACGAGTCAGTCCCCATAGACTCTCAGGTTAAAATGCTCGAATTTAAGGCAAATCAAAATTCTGGTCCAGAAAAGTCTCCATAACTAATTCCCCCCTTCATAACAACTGTATGGAGGGGTGAATTTTTATATAACTCACAGGTGGGTGTGCTTATGCTTGCCACAAGCTGGCATGTACCAAAGCCTCAGCTCCACACCTCTCCTCCACCTCTTTACCCATTTTTCGATTAGCCGGGAGTTAGGTGGAGTCGGACACTGCCAAGATGGCAATGGCAGGGCAGCCCACGCTGAGCCTCAAAAAAAACTCTTCAGAAACCTGTGGGTGACATCACGGAGGCTACGTCCATCACTACCTGCACTGCTTAAAGCTAAACTTGGTCACACAACACTCAAGTGAGGTTGTAGCACTATTTAAGGTTTCATTTATATATCTGGCAGTCAGTTTGGTAAAAGCTGAGTGGGTGGTAGGAGGCGATAGCTTTTGTCATGTTGGACTTGAGAGCGCAGCATATGGCTCATTTCTGGAGACAGTAGGTATCACTGTAGCTCTGGTACATATTCAACACACAAGAGCACAGAAGGAAAGTTCATTTTTGTCTAGTACTACTTTACAGTACCCTCTGCCTTTTTGAGTGTCCAGTTTCAGAGATTGAGATTCATGCTCTAGGTAGAGCCTCAAAAATCCCAACAATCCACACCAGTGTCTGCTAACAATGATTTATATTTGCCCCAGTTCTCAGTTTACTGTTTAGTATAGAGGAAACTCTTGAGTGTCAGTTACACAGGGGATAGTTAATGAGCGAACAAAGGATTTTGAGGTGTGATATCTCACTGTGTGTGGTTCAGCTTGGTTCCCTTTCTTCTCAGTGAAAGCAATGATGTGATTGGACGAGCTGACTGCGTACACAGCTATAAATGCACAATTAGAGCCATTTACTAACAATGAAGGGCTAAGACCTGAAACATTTGGACGTGTGCTTCTCTGCTGCTGCTGCTCAGAACAAGACAGAAAAAAAAAACAGAGGAACACCATATTGTGAGTACAGAGCTCTCCTTTCTTCTCGAGTGATGCAATTGATCTCTGCTCCTGTGTAAAGATGTCAGCACGCTTCAAAAAAAGTGCTTGTCAGATTGTCAAAGAGTGTCTAAACCCCCCGCTGCACCCACACATATCCAACATTGGACTCGGGGGGGGGGGGGGGGGGGGGGGGGGGGGGGGGGGGTCTCTTTCCAAAATTGACAATCAGATAATCATACCCACTTAAAGCTGCGATTCCTCAGGTGTGCGTTTTTCCACATCAGGCACTTTAACATGTCATAGCATGAAAGCTAATAAAATGGAGCCATTAATAGTGTCGATGCTCCAGTTTCAGGGTCCTGGTTCTTTGGCAAGACGTAACTGTGACAGAGCCATCATTCATTGTATCTGTGCCACCTTTCATCAAGTCCAAACGCCTGCTGTGAATAAAGGCCAGATTATCATACTGACTGTAGACAGTAAGGTCGTAACACCATAGGTGTAGTGCTGCTGGAGCACACCTGAACCATCCTCAGCCACTTTTTTAATCCAAGTGGTAAAATGAAATATCTGCAGTTCACACAATCCAGATCAAATTTATATACATTTTAAGAGCTTGAAGATCCACTCATCACTATCATGTATGTCATGCAAGAGGGCTAATAAAAACAGATGAAATGGTCAAAGTTGTCATATTGTCATTGAAAGTGTATCTATTGATTTTCAAATGTCAACCATGCATTGAGTAACACGCAAGAAAACATTTCACCTTGAAAGTTTCCCGTAGCCTCTGAACTGCACAGTGAATTAAAGGTCTTAAGATTAAACTGACCAAACATGATGCTGATCTGATGAAGTTCAACCTCCAAATGGCAAAAATGGCACTAAAATTGCACAAATTGTGAAAATCCAAAATGGCTGACTTCCTGTTGCGTTTAGTTTTCTGGGTGCAAGATGTTTTCTTGTAAGTCTTGGTATGTTGCATCTGCATCCCGAATTTTGTGCATGTGGGTCAAATGTAAGGCAAACAGTGTCACTATTGAGCCATTTTGCAACATAGAAAGTACATTTTCACCAGGCCTGACACGTTTGTTTGATGTTTAGGCCTCAAAAAGGTGATTTATTTTTAGGAAGAATAATAATTGGTAAAGATGAAAAGGCAGGAAACAGTTTCATTCATCCTTCACTCCTCTGAAGGTTTCTTTATCTGTGATGCATTTACACAGAAACATGACAAACACTCGGACAGCTTCAGCTGCTTCTTCATGCTACTTCATTTGCTCGACACAAGTCAGTAAATGAAATAATTCCAAACACAAACTACCAGTGTTCATTCACCTGCTGCTTAACACCACGCTAATTACAAGCTAATACATCCATGGTATCGTCTTATATCACTGAGCTGGATGTTTGTCGGATGCTGCGTCATATTCTCATCATGATCAAACTGTTCATTAAGTCAGTCTAACATTTGATCATGTGATCATAGTTGACTGATGTTTGTAGACTTACCACTGTAGGAGCAGTGATTACATAACCTTCGAAACGAGCCAAAACTTAGCTAGCGCTACACCTCTGCACTCTGCAGACTCGAAGTTGACCTCAGGCTGTCACCTGTTGTTGTAGATACGACATTGTTGAGCGGCAACACAAAGCATCTGTGTCTGCTTTCGGCCTATTTTTTTCTCTCCCCCTTCTTGTGTAACTACATGATTGTCTAATGAGATGTAAGCGCCGTCAAAAAGCTTCCAACTGCACAGCAGCGCCTCAGCTCAGCAACAGCAGATCTTTCAACAGTGTTGAAAGGGTGTTATTTGTAACCCCAAGCTGATGGTTTGGGGGACATGAATACAGTGAAAATGTTTCATGTTGCTCAGATTTCTTTTATTTTGTGTCAGTTGCTACCCTGTGAATCTAGGAAACACACACAGGTAAGATTATGTGTACCTGCCCTGTGTTTCTCATATGTCAAAACACCTGATGTTTAGGATCTGTTAAGAGTAGTCCCATAATGTTAGAATTCAATATACTGCTACCACACACACACACACACACACACACACACACAAAACAAACTTCTCCCCCCGCCTCCCCAGGGTTACATATTACTCAGTATAATGCTGAATTCTTCTCCTCCCCCCGTGTACTTAACCTTGTGTCTCACCTGTGTTTTCTGTGAGTCAACAAAGATAACAGCCGGAGAAATCCCTGCTTCGGAGGCCAGATGCTGCAGGGTTCAGCCGTTCTCTGGATGCATATGGAGGAGGCAGAGGACTCAAGGGAAGACTTCTCCCTGGAAATGAAGCACCGTCCACCTTTGTGTGTCAGCTCTGCCTCCTCTCCCCCAGCTGCTTTCACACCTACGTCGTCCTCCACCCTCGTCCTTCCCCTGTCCCATTG
>NW_027273852.1:20525000-20695000 GCF_046630095.1 Trachinotus anak | reverse complement strand
CAGAGATAGCAGGGCTGTGGTATAGGGAGTTTCCTCCCGGCCCACCACACATCTCTGAGTCATTTTCAGACGGAGGAGGCTGTGGAGAGGAGAAGAGGATCTTCACTGCTCCAGCTATTACACCCTGACAGGACCACTGAGACCCAGACCTCTGAGGACCACCGCAGCACACGAAGCTGAAGTCTGTGAATGAGCTGGAAGGGACCCACACCTCCTGTATGTCCATGGACGGATTGTGAGACAGGCCCATGGGCACAGACATGTAAAAGGCCCCCTCCCCTCCAAAGAACTGAAAAAAACACTTCTCCTTGTGGTTGTTTTGCATCTTTTTGTTGTAATTATGAGTCTCTTGGTAGTCATTTTGTGTCTGTTCTCAGCAATATTGTGTCTCTGGTCATTTTGCATCTTTTTGTTGTAACTTTTCTTCTCCTGATGGTTGTTTTGCATCTTTTGAGGTTGTTTTGCATTTGGTCATTTTATGTCTCCTCATGGCAATTTTGGGTCTTGTTGTAATTTTGCATCTCTCCGTACAGTCTGTGTGTTTATTATTGTAACCATGACAACCAAAGTCCGGTACACCTGCCGCCGTAGGGACAATTTCAGGGTCGTATCACAGGGTTGAAAACTACCTGTGTGGCTGTTCAGGTTGGAGGAGTTGATGGTTTATACTTTTCTTATTTCACTTAATTTACATGTGACATACATTGTATTACAAATACAAGTATTTCAGTAGATACAGCCAACATTTCCAATCTCAGGATTCAGCACTTTGACAAGTAAGATGTTCATGTGCTTCAACATTGTTCAGCTCATGTAAGTAACTCTGAGGATCTCAGGGTCTGATCAGGGTGTACACAGTATCTGGTGACTGTGTGTGACCCTCTCTATGAGATGTGGTTCTGAGAAGAGTTATGTTGGGGATTTACATCATCCACAAATAATATCTTCCAACCACTTGTAATTACAAACTGTAGAGCACATGAGGGCAGCATTGCCTCTTCAATCACATCCCTCTCTAAATCACTTTTTATTACCCAGAACACTCACCAGCGCTCTGAGGAGTTTGTGTGTGTGTGTGTGTGTGTGTGTGTGTGTGTGTGTGTGTGCAGGAGCCTGCACGCCTGCACTTGCCAGTTGTTGATGCAGATAAGCACAGGGATCACACTTGACCCTGAGTGTAATGACTTGTAAGCGTAGCTGCAGGGTTAAGAGAAGCACAGGCTAAAGGAGGGCTAATTGAGCAATCTGTGTGTGTGTGTGTGTGTGTGTGTGTGTGCGTGTGCGCGGTGGCGCCAATGGGTGTTTTGACCTGCTCTGACTCGGCAATGTGCTTGGTTAATGGTGCCTGACCTGTAAGACACAGGGGTTTGTAGAGAGCGCAGCTCCAAACGAACGACACCGGATCCTGACTCAGTGCAGAAGTTGCAGTCGTTTCCCAAAAATGATTCAACTTTTGACAAAATTTCAAAACATAAAATATAAATTCTTGATATCTTCTGGGAAGAATGACAACCTGAGCATTAACACCTTTGTTATGATTTAATGTGAAGTCTTTGCAGTTTGCAACACATACTGAGGTGAGGGCATTTTACATTTTCTTCAGGACTCAATCCAAAATGCAATTTAACTGAATAATATTTTACAGATACATCAGTATTCTGATGACAGCCCACTTCATGTGAAGAGATTATGTACACATTGTTTTCTCAAAGAGCTGTTATGAAGACAAACTGATCTTCGGGAGGAAATAATTGTTGAAATGACTTATTATTTGGAGCCTTAGCTGTATGAAAAATTAAGGCTTTCATATGGTTATAATTAACTGACACAAAGGGATGATGTTTGGATGACTTTTCCCCTGGTTGATTGAATTTATTCCATGATTTTCTTCTGGCAAACTAAGTTCTCTTTTTAATAGTCCATGAAAATAAAAACAAATAATGAGATTTTTCTTTCTTGCACATTCAGGTGTGTGAAAGACCCTGCAGATGATTTTTGTTGTGCAATCACCTTAAAATCCATGAAAAGTCAAACGCTGAGAACATTAATACTTCTATCATAAAACTGAGACCTTTAATGGGGAGACAGGAAATTGGAAACGTCACCGTCATGAAGTCTGGGTTGAATTTTATATCACTGAATCAGGCAGGGCCCAGATTGACAGGTTACCTCCTCCCCTACAAGAGCAGCAGCAGCAGCAAGGATGAACTCAACAGACAACAAATGTGTGTGTAGTTATCAATACTGTCAAGCACCAACACATGCCAAGGACAGGGAGGGGGTGGGGGGTGGCGAGGAGGGAAAAAAAAGGACTCTGCCCAAAATAAGAAATGTTGACGGACAAAGCCTACAATTTGTGGGATCTGAGCATAAAGCAAACAAAGGGCAGCTTTTGTAAGGAATAATGCATGTCAGCCGTATCCTTATCCCGCCACAGCTTTGAACACTGCTGGGGACGTCCATTGCTTCACTGTGTATGTCGTGTTGCTATATTAAAGCCAGTCACCTCAAAGGGAAAAGCCTCAACTATTCAACAATTGAATGGTGGGGCTCTCATTATGGCCGATGTGGGCAGGAAAAAGTGGCTTTGGGGGTTTTCAGTTCAGCGACTTAAAGCCCTCCTGTTAGCTAGGACGAGCTGCTGTTTATCCCAATGCCTTTCTGGGGGCTAAACATAGTCAACTGTCATTATGGATCTCACTCTCTCTCTCCTTTTCTGTCTGTCAGTCCCTCTCTCTCCTCTGTCCTCCCGCGCACTAACATTTATTTATTTCTCTCCCAATTTTGTCATCTAATGACCCATGTTGTGTTGTTGTTTGAAGGGGGCCAATGGCTCTCCAGTCTCCCACATCCTGAGGAAGAGAAGGGGTGGCTGGAGGGCGAGCGCAGGGCAAACAGTGCAGCAGACCACCTATATGGATGAAAGCCACAATGCCTATGTTACATAGGCGAGAGACAGACAACAGGCTGCGCTGTGTATGCCCTGCTTGTATGTTACAGCGGTCTGTATATGTGCTGGATATGCCCTCCAGTAATCCTTCATATGAAAAACGCAGCTTCACAGTTGTCCTTTACGAAAGCACTTTTATCCAGCCCACCAGTGTCAGGGGCCTGGATGGTTGGCAGAGCAGCTTCCCAGCAGTTCCAGGGCCACATGAATGGGGCCATATTAGAAAGACTGTATGCACAGTATATGAAATGATGTAAATATGTATTAGTGCGTGTGTGTGTGGATGGGGGGGGTCAGGAGAGTATGTGGTGGAGTACAGAGGAGACTGGGGCAAGGTGAAAGCGGTCTTTGTGTTCACAGCAGAGCCCTCTGGTGGACCCTCCCCTCGGTGCGGGGTTGCCCAGGCCCTGTGGTGGCGGATCACAGTTAATAACTGTGCAGCGGGCTGTCACAGGCACTTAGCCTGACGCTGGGCAGGCCGGGCCAGGCCGGGCCGACATACACAGCCGTGTCTGCCTCCTGAGCCTGGACCAAAGCACTCAGCCATGAAGGAGAAGAGACAGAGAGAGAGAGGAGCTGGAGACGTATACATTGATTGAGATTGGAGAGGATGGGGGACATGAATGAAACAAAACAAATATGAATACTACAAAAAAAACAGTGTGTGTGGATCCTTTTTTTAATGTCTAACAGACAGGAAGAGAGTAAATAACTGGGACGAGGCCAAGTTTCCCAGCCTGAGCTCGGCCAACTTGAAGGCAGGAGGAGGCTGCAGCTTAAAGGATAACTCCACTTTTTTTAAAAAGTCTGTCTTAAAACAATACTCACATGCACATATGTGCCTCGCAGCAGTTTGTGGTTGCTCTAATTGTTGCTCCTGTCCACTGGCCGTGACAAGATCCCTTCCATACATGATTCCACTGTAAGTGACGAGTGACAAAACCCGCAGTCCCTGTTCTGTGCAGGAAGTTAACCTAATATAAGACCACTGGGTTAATCAAATCAAGTTGTTATCTTCCAGTGTTATGGTGCTTTTAGTGGAAAAAATCCTTCTTAGTGCTTCTATCTCACCACTGCAGCTCGACATGAAATCACAGTCTGTGGGTTAGGAAAGAAGGAATTTGGTGCTAAAAGAAGAAACTGTAAAAAACGAGCCCACAGGTCGTCTGTCAGCAGGTTATTATGACCCATAGTTAGGTTTTGTTGCTAGGCGACATCTAGTGGTTGTAGTAATGATGACAGGAGCAAAGGGAAAAGTGCGGTGACGTAGTTCATAGAGCGACAAAGTCCACGTCAGGAGGAGTTTGGGGTGGTTGGATGGGTCAACAAAACACAGGAATATGACAAAGGAGAGTGATGTTCGATTCCCATACGGAAGTAGCAGCTTATGTTTTTTCTATTATCCATGACCGTTCAACAAAGTTAACAACGTTATTATTGTAACCATGACACCCAGGGCTGGACTGGGACAAAAAATTGGCCCTGGCATTTTGGTCCAGACTGACCCACCACATACAATCACATGCAGCCCGGCCCAGTGTCAATTTTAAAAAAGAACCAATCGGCTGCTGATTTATGTGATTCATGGGCCTGTGCTGACTGTTTTTGATGAACGCATTGAGCCGGCACAGAGACCAAGGAGGAAGGTGTTTAAATATGTGATTGGCCAGCCTGAGCCCAATGGGCCGCCAATCTATGAGTCTTATGGGCCGGTCAGACAAATAAAAAAGGCTGTATCAGCACAATAAGCACATCGGCCCAGCGGGAATGTTCCCAGTCTGCCAGATTACCAGTCCGTCCCTGATGACAACAAAGATCGTCTGATGTTGAGGAAAAACTTATTTTAACCCAAATCACCCTCTTTTCCTAAGCGTAACCAAGCCATGGCTGTTACTATAGTAACCATGGTGGCTCTTGGTACAGTCCGTGTGTTTATTATTGTAACCATGACAACTGAGGTCTGGTACACCTGCTGTAGTGGGGGCACGATTTCAGGAGACACTCCTGTGGATTGTATCAGAAGGTTGAAAAAATGACTTATATGGTTGTTCATTTTGGAGGACTGGTTGTAAAAAGACTTTCCAATTACAGTTGTGGTTGAATTTCTGTTGCAATTTTTGCCCCAGAAAGGACATTGGAATTGTAATCACTTCAGGGCCAGAATGGACCATCTACAGGAACCAAAAATGTTTTTAATGTACTTATAAGTATGTGAAAAAATATGAGACTATACTTTAATCAATGGAAGATGCACATC
The DNA here is from genome assembly GCF_046630095.1 of Trachinotus anak. Classification (NCBI taxonomy): domain Eukaryota; kingdom Metazoa; phylum Chordata; class Actinopteri; order Carangiformes; family Carangidae; genus Trachinotus; species Trachinotus anak. The sequence goes on along the minus strand of NW_027273852.1, from coordinate 20,689,793 downwards.
TACCTGGCAGCCAGTTGGTTAATTATAAGAACGCTCCACTGAAGCACATCCAGAGGGACCACAGCACCAACTCCAATCATCAACACCAGACGTTATCTGATCCTCAACAAAGTACCTCCACAAACTCTTATCTGATCCCCTGCTTGTAAAGCTCGTACTACAAATGAGGACTGTCATGGGAATCGACCAATGAAGACTCGTCTGATGCGTTTTAGATCAGAGTGGCGTTTTATTCCAGTGCCAAACAATACTTGAGGACAAACTGCTCTGTCTGTCTGTGAACTCCAAAGTCCAGCTCATCCCTGTTGACTAGATTAGATAACCTGGTTTTAAAGGCAGGGGTACTGTTTGCTCAGTGACTCGTCTCTGCCCTAATAGCGTCTGATCTAATGGGAGATTGCAGGCTGCTTGTTGACAGTGCAGACCTACACAGTGTCATGGCAATGGCCAAACAACACAAGGAGACAAAGCAGGGCTGGGCTTTAGTACCTGTAATTACTGGATAAATATCAGCTCCTCTGCTTAAAACCAGCAATAAATATAATATGCTGCCTTAATTACAGCTATTATATTGTCTGCATTGCTTAAAATACGAAGGGTTCATGGAGACTGGACTAAGGTGGGTTGCTATCTAAATGTATTTCGGTTCATTCATTCATTGGTTATACATCATTACAAGGTATATAACACAATTACACACTGAAGAAATCACAGCCAAAACATCTGTACCTTCTGCCCCTGCACAAAATTCTGACATTGAAAACAAGATAAAATGAACAGTGTAATTGATTTGGCTGTGCAAACCCTTATTGTACACTGACTTAAAAGGGCCTATTTGTTTTAGTTTTCTCTGCTGGGAGCTGGTTCTGGTGATTGTTGATTGACAAGCGCATTGGACATTGTTGCATTTACAAGACAAGAGGTTATAATATGCCCTCTGAGGAGCGCTGTGTCTTCAGGGCAGATTGGAGGCTACAGTGAGACGCTATTGGATAAGTGATGAGATGGGCCAGTGCTAGCTGGTTAGCGTGCTAATGTAAGTAGAAAAAAAGGAAGTGATAGAGACAAGCGATAACATTGGTGTTGCTTTCCACCACTAAAGACAGCTCTTGGTGAATAAGGAATGAAGTTTGATGCTGACCTTTCTTCTAGACTGCTAAGTAAACAGCTGTTAATGCTAACATTAGCTATGTAGCATTAGCAAACTTACAAAATAGCTTTATTAACTGTAACCACCCTAGCTTTCCTTCTTGTGCCTTGTTTTCCAGGTAACATTTCTGCAACCAGATGTGTCAGTAAATGCAGCATCAATCAAGTGATAGCTTTAAACCTGCAACCGTTTTTTTGGCCTGATTTATTATCAAAGTTATTAAAGGAATAGTTTGACATTTCAGGAAATACATTTATTGGTTTTTATGTCAAGTTAGATGAGAAGGTTAACACTACTCCCGCTTCACTACTGTAAATATGAAACTACAGCCAACAGCTGATTAGCTTTGCCTTGCATAAAGGCTGGGAATAAGGGGAAGAAAATCCACCACATGGAGTCTACGTCCATTTTTAATTTAGTCTATGGCTGAAAGACATTAAAAGAAAAAACTCCTCAGAGCTGAGAGGAACTGTAAAGTCGGGGGATAATTCTCTGTAGGTTCATCACTGCTAGCAAAGCTTTTCACATACAAGCAGTTATGTGATCCATTGTTGATCCGATGAAATATTGATTACAGCCGCTTTAAGTTAAATGACTTTGCACTGGCGACGTGAATGTGAGACATAATTCAAAACTTACCTGTTCCTTCCACTGTGCATATAGTTTCAGTGTGAGAGAGAAGGAGGGTAAGTGGTTCTGGTGCTGGCGTCTGTGGCACTCTGTTTAAATCATCACTTCCTGTTCTCAATCCCCACGTCTGCTTATCCATCATTTCATAAGCATGCGTGTGTGTGTGTGTGTGTGTGTGTGTGTGTGTGTGTGTGTGTGTGTGTTGATATGCTCAGGGTCCTATTGCACCTACTCCAGCCTCCAGCCTCCCCTGGGTGGTGGCGCTGGGTGAAAAAGGGGGCTGCTCCTTCAAGACACCCCTCAAATTATGGTCTAATCAGTTAGCCCCAAGAGCAGGCCTTCCACAGCTCCCAGACAGACACACAGACCCCCAGCCCTACAGCAGCCTCATCTTACCCCCCCTCCCCATCCTCCCCTCCTTCTCTCCCAGCCACACAGCACTGAGCCTGGCCTTGTCCCTGCAGAGACCTCTCTCCCTCTTTCTCTCCTCACACTGAGATAAAACAGGTCCCGCTCCAGTGTAAGAAAAGTGTTGGCTGTAACTGTCCCTCACTTATCCACTCCTCTTGTCTCGTCTACCAGGCCCTTTCACCTCTCTTACACACACTCACTCACACACAGCCACATGCAGACATACTGTACGTAGATGTAGTAGTAGATGTAACTTCACAGTTTGCAGCCAGCTCTGTTTTGCAGCTGAACCAGAACATTTGATCCACAGACACTGTGATCTCTGATGTGAATTTAACCCGTGTGTCCTTTTAAACACATACACTGAGGTCCTCAGGGGACAAAAGTGCCTGCATTAAAAATCCAACATTATTATATATGTATCTTATTTTCTCCTATATTCACTGAATTATTATTTTTTTATTCAACATGAGTCCTGATCATAACAACCAAATATTCAGTCATTTTCAGGATTTTAACCTTTTAAATGCCAGTTTGTTTACATCATGCCACTATAGTTTTTATGGGAAAAAAACACAAAAAATGAATTATTTTCCATATATTAAATGGTAAGTGGAAATTCTTATAATTAATTTTTTGTAATTATAATAATCTTAAAAAATGTATGGATTACCACAGACTAGGATATGTCAGTGATTACCAACAGCATTGATTTTGATGCATTATTATATTTTATGCAATGTCAGAATTAAAATGAAAACTCACGCTCCTGACCTTAGGGGACACATCAAAAACTGTAAAAAAAAATATTATATATTAAATTTTTTTTTTTATTGAATTTCTCAATACACACATTCACATCACACTCTGACACCCACATCAACACACCCACACCACAACAATGTCCCCAGTGAAAAACAGTAAAACATATGTATTTGCTGGTACCAGGACTTTAGAATGAAAGTCTAATAAAATAGATTGTGTGATGTTGTGCTGTAATGGCAGAGAGATTAAAAAAACTGCAGTTTTAATAGACTTCTTTTTTTTTTTTTTTAAGTTATTTTTTTGGCCTTTTTAATGCCTTTATTGGATAGGTCAGTGAGAGAGTGACAGAAAGGTCAGGGAGAGAGGGGGGATGACATGCAGCAAAGGGCCACGGGTCGGATTCAAACCCAGGGCCGCTGCGGGTAGGACTAAGCCTTAATGGTATGCACTCTACCAGGTGAGCCACCGAGGCGCCCCGATAGACTTCATTTTTGTCCTTAAGATTAAAATTCCCCAAAAAATACACAGCCTTGGGAAAATGTATGCCATTTACAAGAACACAACCAAAATGATCAAAAAAATGTCTTGAAGGACACACAAGGGTTAAATCCTCATTGTTGGTGCTTTTTCACCTTTTTTCTTGATTTAGGTTCATCAGCTTAACTTAAAACCATGAAGCCAATTCCAAACACAGTGTATAAAAAAGACATGTGTGTTGGTTGGAAAGCAGACTATTTTTTGTTCGTATTCCTGACACTAGAACTAATTTCATGTGTAGCATGACTCTACTGTTATAATTACCATCATTTCTATTACAACAGCCAAACAATTGCTGTGGTGTTTCTCTGTGTTAATATTTTCTGCTGCTGCAAAGTGTTTTTGCATGAATCATTTTGCAGGAACCAGTTCCAAGAAAGCATTGCAGTCATACTCAATAATCTCTTGGTAATAGAAGAAAAATAGCAGAAATAAAACAATGCCATGATATCACTTTGGCACCTCAGTTTATGTCAGCAAGTATCTGGCTTTTCCCTGGATCATTAATCTACACACACACACACATACTTGGATCCACAGCACTAATGTGATGCTTTGTCAACTAAATCATTGCAGCTCTACTCGGTTAATCAATGACACATGGCAGGTTCTGGCAATGTCAGGCCTTCACTGACTCCATCTCACCATTCCCCTCATCTGCCTTGTCGTTCCCACTCCTCTATTACCACACACACACACACACACACACACACACACATACACACATACACACACCCGATGTGCCAAACCAGACCACTCACCATACACACTAATGCTTCTGTTCCCTCTGAGCAGCTCCATCAGTCATGTTCACCTCACTTAGGATTCCCATTTGTTTTCATTTCACAGCAAAACACCACACACACACAAACACACACACGTGCGCGCACAAACACAAAAACAGGCAACTATCTGCATATGCATGCAGACATTTATGCACATAAACTGGCATCTACTATCACCTCTCCTGAGACAAATTGTTTCATATGCAAAAGCAGCAAAGAAGAGCATGGAGGGAAACAAACAGGTGCTCGATCACCTCAGGAAAAGAATTAGATGCTGGGATTTATTAGAAAAATGGGGCATGACTGAGCTGGAGGAAAGGATGGAAGGATGTGAGGGAGAGAAAGGCAGGAGCCAAGGACTAGTGATCCATATCTGGTATCTGTGCTGTGATTATTTGAACAGCAGTTATAAAGCCATAAGGCCTGGCCCTGGTTCCTGAACATGTTGATTTTAAACCTCCCTGGACTATAAATAATGCCTGATGAAGTGGATACCCTCTTCTTCTTTCTCTCCCTCACTCTTTGTCTCTCTTACATGTCCAGCGCTCTGGCCCCCCCAATATGTTCTGTATTAGAGGGTCTTTGTTGAGTGTTTGAAGTATGAAAATTAAGGAGGTGGGTGGGCAGCCGCCCACCATACTCAGAGGAGACCTGTGACGCACACAGACCTATCCTCTGACTCCATTAGCATACCTCTGCTGGCACAGCTACAGTCGCCATAACTGCCTCCACAGCTCTCTTATGTGGCTGCCATTATATTTGTATGGAGGCTGCACCACAAAAGCATCTCCAGGGTACGGCCTGTCAATTAATATATATCAAATCCTGACTGTGAGGATGTCCATGTGACAAAACACTTGAAATAGTTATCACTGATAGAATCTTATCTCACTCAGTAGGTAAGAATACAATGAGCCAAAGTCATTGTATTACCAAAGTCTGACTCAAACGCTGTTTATAGGAGCCTGTCCTTCTGTAAAAAATGAGCCCACAGGTCGTCTGTCAGCAGGTTATTATGACCCATAGTTAGGTTTTGTTGCTAGGTGACATCTAGTGGTTGTAGTAATGATGACAGGAGCAAAGGGAAAAGTGCGGTGACGTAGTTCATAGAGCGACAAAGTCCACGTCAGGAGGAGGTTGGTGTGGTTGGATGAATATGACACAGGAGAGCGGTGTTCGATTCCTGTGTGAAAGTAGCAGTTTATGTTGTTTCTATTATCCATGACCATTTGTTGTTATTATTGTAACCATGACAACAAAGGTCATCCAATGGTGAGGAAGTACTTATTTTAACACGAATCACCATCTTTTCCTAAACCAAGCCATGAGCGTAATTATAGTAACCATGGCGACAAGGTACAGTCCGTGTTTATAATAACTGTGATACGGGGTGGTGGTAATCAGAGGGTAGAAAACAACCTGTGTGGTTGTTCATGATGGAGAAGACGATGGTTTATACTTCACTTTTACATGTGACGTACATGTTTTCACATTCATTTAAAATTCCTGGTCATACTGAAGATGAAATATTACATGTGAATAAAAAGTTTCAACATGTGATGACATGATTTACCTGAAGGTCCAGATCTATATCTATATATGTTTACCACATGAGAGATAAAGAGATATAAACATGTCAGATTTGTTAGGGCTATTGCTTTTTATTTATTTATGTAATTGTTGCTTGGTCTATTGAATCTGTGCTGGAGATCTGTGTTTTTCATTGTGTCTAATGTGATTATTTTTGTGAATATGTTCTGTCTCCTTATGGCAGAATAAATTCAGACCAGTTCCATAAATATAATAGACAACAGCGCACCTGACAGTTTTTATTACATTAAATCAAACTGATGATCCTCACAGTTGGAAAGCTGCAGTGTCAGTTAAGAGGATGCGAGAGGGAAATGTTGAGTTCTGTAGAAAACTGAGTTTGCCAACATTTTTTTGTGAGTTCGTAGCAACTGTTTATCAGGTGGTGTGTGTTAAGGTTGACTTTTGTCTTGGCAAAACCTAATTGTCGTCATTAACCTCCTAAACTCTTGCTCTAACAACTAATGCCTCTTGCTGTGCAACCATTCAAACTGGTGAAAATGTGTTTTCAGTTTTTAGTAAAGATCTCAAAGTTTCCAGAGATAGGTCTCAATATGCTGAGTGTAAACAATATAAAACAGACTGTGAAGGATGATGTCACACAGTGTGATTATTATTTTCATTTTAATAATTATAACTTCAAAGGTTGATTTGTAAGTTTAAAAACCAGATTAATTCCTCTGTTACTGACCAAGTTTAAGACTTTTCTTGCTTGAGGGGAAACGTAAATCAAAACCAGTCTGTGTTTCATTCTGTGGTAAAAACTTGGTTTAACAAGTTCTCCACTGATTTATCACTGTACTCCTCTGAAACTAAACCTGATGGACAGTTTTTTTAGGGATAAAAAAGAGATATCATCCTTTTTTTTCACTTTTCTGATCTGACTCTCTCACTTGAAGACATTTGTCACACAGCTGTGGAGACACAAAGGTTTCACACAGGTTTGTTCACACCTGTCAACAGACTGCTGCGTGAAATAGTTCCACATGAAGTCGAGATTTCTTTGAAAAACTACAGGTAACTGCGATATTTAAAAAATGAAATATTGAATGTGTTAATAATACACATGTGATAATATAGTGATGGCAGATGTTCGGCCTCGTGGATCTTTTGTTTATTAGTTTATTTATCAGTTTATTAGTGGAGAGTCTTGAGTCTAATTCATTTGACCAAAACGAGACAAAACACACACTAAAAAAAGTTAAAGATGAATTTGACTTTTCTGTAGATATCATTATAATATCGTGATTTTGTTTGGGCACAATAATCATTTGGTGAAAATCTGATCTTGTAACAGCCTCATGTGAAATATTAGAGAAAACAACAAAATTTCTTACCACCAGAAAATGTGTATTACCTTCAACCAAGGTACTGTAATAAAGATAAAAGATATTAATGCCACATCCCCCGATGCTGGTCTGAGCTCCACAGTAACATTCAGATCAGGGCGTGTTGCTCCCCTGCACGTGCAGCGATAGAGAGCAGCGGTGGACTGGGGCCGTTTGGGCTTCTGTCCTCCCTGCAGGGGGATAACATTTCACCAGTTTAGATTAGTTCACTCAGGGCCCATCAACACATGTGGAAGTGACCCTCAGACGCCTTGCACAGGCCCGGTGACTGAGCAGTGTCTGTATGTGTGTGTGTGTGTGTGTGTGTGTGTGGGAGGAAGTGCACAGACCAGCTGATGCAGTGTGTGCTATGTTAACCCGTCCAAGGGCAGCATAGCAATAACAAACACAAGATCACAGCAGGGAGGTCACCTCTGACCCCGCAGCCTCCACACAGCCGGCCAGATCATTATCGCTCTGACAGCCGCTCACACACACACACACACACACACACACTGAGTGGTCGACAGGCCAATATGGGTGTCCCCTCGATGCATGTTTTCAATCATTGACTGCCTTTAGACGACTCAAAGGGATTTACTTTGGGAGACAAAAGCTTCCTCATTGGTGTCTGACAGTAAATGATTGACATTTACGTTGACTGCATGGACTCCGCCCACCCAAGGGGGGACCTGCAAAGTGAAACCATCCACTATCCTGCACCCTTGTTTACCCGCAGGCCGTTTCCTTGTCTGAGCCCTGGCGGTTTGAGGAGCTGGAGGCGAGAGACTTGAAGTTTGGGAAGTCTGTGACGCCGACAGTGGACGACTGGTAACCTTCTGGGACCAGCATGCTTCATGGTAGGATCTGTGTGTATGTGTGTGTTCATGTGCATGTTGCACACATCCTCCTTGTCCTGCTTCTCAGACTCAATAACGTGAACCATCAGCTCTTTTTCTTCCTGCATCACCTGTGACCTCCCTTCATGAAAACATAAAATCTCTCCTTATTTCTCATTTCCACTCTCTCCTCTCTCATATCTCCAGTTTTCTTTTTTCATCCCTTACTTTCTCCACCAGAGTAGACGCTTTCAAAACCGTATCAGTTTCCATTTCCTCCAAACATCAGCCTCTCTCTTGACATGAGGTATAAGAGGCCGGCTGCCTGGTTATTAGTACGGACAGCTTGACATGGGGAGTGTTTGCCAAGGTGATTGTGTCAGCCTTAGAGGAAGGTGACCGGTCGGAGTGGAACGGAGTTGATTTTGGAGCAACTTTATGGTGTGTCACTGTTGCCTGAATGATCTTAGAGCCAGAGGGTGTTTTATTTTACGGACAAGCTTTGTGTGTGCTGCTCTTAAGACCGTCCTGCCTGTTCATCTGTGGAGTGTAGATGCTTTTAAGAGGAAAAACACGTCTCTATCAAGGAAAAATTTCATGCTATAAAGAGTTTAATTTTATTTCACTAGAGCTGAATATTAAGGGCCAAGTAGCAGGATGAATTAGACTCACCTTTTTTTGGTTTTTTTGATGAGCTGACCCTATTTGTCTGGGGCACAGTGAGAAACTCAGATTTCCACATTTCTTAATGCAACAGAGGGTTAGTTGGTAGTGAACGCCTGGACAGCTCAGCTCAGCTCAGCGTCTGGCACTGGGTCCGTTTGGAAGACAATACCTCTGGCAGGTCAAGTAAACCCTGGCCCCCAAAACACTGAACACACTTTCCAAACCTCATTACACAGACCTCCGCTGTTTTGTTGCTCCCCAGCCTGCCTGCCCCCCCCCCCCCCCCCCCCTCCTCTCTCCAATTCTTTTCCAATGAGAATTGAATTTCTTACTCTTGTTTTTTTTCAAAGTGTTTATGTTATCATTTGTAAATCTTACCAGAAGTGGACCATGAGCACAAGAGGGGAACTCATACACAGTTTAATGAAGTATTTACAGATAATTCCAACTGTCAAATACTTGTGCCCGATGACATAGTGCAGAGTGCTGACGCTCACAACCGCCTCTCTCCCTCCAACTCGCTCCTTCCTCGTTAAGCAGGCGGATTTGATTTCAGGTAAGAAGTTTTTGGGAGGAGGGAAAAAAAAAAGGCTGTGGGGACTGCCAGCGGGGGCCACGGCTTTTACCAAGAAGGAAAACAATCCTGTGTGTTGCATATCAGAGCTCAGGCGCTGAGAAGCTGAGATAGGCATGAGGACATTAGAGCTGATAGACACAATTTGCTCAGAAAAATGAAACCTCTGGAGTTTGTTTTAGACATTCAAGGTCAGACTGTTATTGCCAAGTGTATCAACTGCTTTTCATTTAACTTCCTCCACATTTGTGTCTCTGAAATATAACTGCTGGTGTGTCATAAATCAGATTATGTGCGGCTTTTTTTCCATTTACTGTTCTGTTAATCTAATTTTATTCTGTTAATCTAATAATAACAGTGGGGAAAAAGGATGAAATAGAAAAAAGGCACCACTTTCTAATAAGACAGCCTTCATTAAGTGTTAATGTGAATGTTTTATACTTTTTTTACAGTTATAATCAACCAACAAGAACAAATGTGGGGTTGTGAAAAATCATTTTTAATCATTCATTTGGTAATAATGCAACTACAAATGTTTGTAATCCATCAATAAATGTTTAAGAAGCTGTGAATTTCATGGATGTCGGTCCATATCCTCTGCAGCTCTTTTAGACCATAAAGTCCAATCAATCAGGCTGATTCACAACCTGGCAACCAAAAAAACTCTTATTAATAATGGCTTATAAATGTAATATTTTCTAAATCATTTATTACCATTAATAAAGCATTTAGTTACAACTTTGAACCCTTTGTAAATTGTGTTTTTATTAGAAAGTGGTAACCAAAAAAATTAAATATATGATCAAGGTCAATATTTGACATTTGACACACAGATCAAAACCGTTTTTGCCTGATAGATTCTACAAAGACTAAATATCATAACCTATAGGCCTAATTGTTAATCATATATCTACCAGGATATTGAGCATATTATGGCCTATTGATTCCCATTCACAAAATAAAAATACCAACGCAAATACATTATTATTATTGTTATCGTTATTATCGTTATTATTACCATTATTATTGCCATTATGATTATGATTATGATAATGATTATTGATTATATTGTTATTGTTATTATTATTATTATTATTTCGTAGAGGATGTTTTTAGAGGTAGGAGCTCTAACTCATCAGTTAAAGTCAGGATCAGTCTCCAGTCTGTCGCAGAGAAAAAAGAGAAACCAGTGAAAAATGGTGTGAAGGAGCAATAATGGAGCCGTAAGTCGTGACCTCTGCATGGAAGCAATTTGGAAACAGCCTGAAAGTGCCGTAAAGACAAATTAATCCTCCACGGAAACGAGATACATCCTTTAAAAACAAGCCATTTGGGCCGCTGTGGCCCATCAGCTCCTCTTTAACCTTAAAGACCAAGCAGACACAATAACACCCAGGTGAATCATACGTTTAGTGCTGGAGGGAAGTTACATGGCTCCTTAAACCTGTGTATTAACGCACAGAAAACAGGCCTACTGAGATAAGTGGGTTCACAGACTTTAAGCTTTACATCTTCGTTTTCCCCGATTGGCTCCGATCAGGCGGACGGACAAACAAACGCGTGAAATAGGTGCTCTGCAAAATATGCATTTATTTTCGTTAGATTGTCTGCTGTTCGTTATCCCTTCGTTACTTTCGTTTTCAATTAGAGCTGATTCCAACCATGGGCCCTTCAGTTGAGCGGAAAACCGGAAAACGCAGCAATTAGAAAACGTTTGCCTCACTCACAGCGGCATTCTCCATAATTCTAATAATAATAGTAATAATAATAACAATGATAATAATAATAATACTGTGGGTAACATAAACAAATTTGCCCTCTAAAATGTCGAATTAACCTATTTATTATTGTTGTTATTGTTATTATTATTGTTATTACTATTACTATTATTATTGGCGTTGGAAGTATGTAGCCACTAATTTACTAATTCGGTCCGTTTTCATTGTTTTATTCATCTCATTAATTTCACAAAATTACATTATTATATTGTCAAACTTGTTTCCTGACATTTCTGTTATTTACGAGATTTGTTTTGCTTTGTTTTGTTTGTCTAACTTCCGGTGGCTCCTCTCTCCGGTTCGACTAATTTGGCCGTGAGTGACTTATCTGCACAGTTTGGCCTCGCAGGCCTTTTTTTTTTTGTCAGGACTTGTGTCCCTCATCATCTGAGGGGATTTCTCCCCACAGCAGCTCAACACACAGCTCACCCACGATCAGCGGGAAACTCACACACATGGATAAATGATGTTTGTGCCTCCATCCGTGAGAAGGATCATTAAAGCCGATTTCAGTCTTTTTTCTCATCCTGTGTGACACAGCGGCGACGCTGAGAGACGGGGGTGTCTGGCACAGCAGCGGCTCAGGGCGCAGCCAGAGCGCGGCCAGAGCGCGGCCAGAGCGCGGCCAGAGCGCGGCCCCGCTTCCTGTTGGCAGCGCGGACAGCTCCTGTTAATAGGCTACATGAATAATTTCCCTTGAAACCCGCTCACCAACATGATTTACATGTGAACGTCACAATACAATAGTTCCCGCTGTTTCTGATGAACAATAAAAATCTTAATAAAACGTGCCATTGTGTAGATTTGCTTACATTTGGATGCATGCAGCTCATAAGAGCATAAAGTTTATCAGGTTTCCAGGCAACAACCTGTTCCTGCGTTACAGTCCTATGACTGGTTCTGCAGGAGAACACTGTAAACATGTGAACAGAATCATTTACATCCAGTCCCTGTTTAAGAGCGGGAGGGGGGGGGGGGGGGGGGGGGGGTCTCACTCTGATCAACTCCAGCAGCGAATCATCCTGAGACTCGGACATGTGTCACTTCACGCTTTGCAGCACTGTTAATCCAGAGTTTGGTAAAGCGGCCTCCTCTTCCCTGTGCTCTCGGGTTTTTCTGCCTTTTGCTCTCCACCACAGAGCCGCGCTGTTTGCACAAACGATGCTCCTGCTTCTCTCAGGCTCACACTGCGGAGGTGGCAACAGGCGTCTGAAGCCTCCTGGAATAAACCCGCCTCAGTGACGGGCACATGAAGGAAACGCGGAGTGAGGGATCAGCTCAGAGCATGAGCTCAGAGTCGCACATGATTTATTTCTCTCCCCGGTGTCTGTCATTAAGATAAAGGTCAATTCTTGAATAACAAAATTAGAATAAATGAAGTTTCATTCCGCGTCATTTCGCCTGCATGCTCCCACAGTGTAAATTCAAGACCGAAACTCAGGTTATTTATTAATGTTTCATTTTCCCTGCCTGATCCAGTCCAGATGCATTCTTCTCGGAAAGATTCTGCTGACTTCTTGAATTTGAAATGAGTGTTGTGTTGTGCCGGAGGTCTGCTCTGCTTAAACTCACAGGATCACTCTCTATAAATTGCTCTGCTCCTTGGATGTGAGATAAATAAAAGCATGTTATTCTTTTCTTTTCTTTCTTTTTTTTTACTGGAGGGTGGTGGTGGTGAGGGTTGGAGAGTGGGTAGGTGGTGCTCAGAGGAGGTGACCCCCCCCCCCCCCCCACACACACACACACACACAACTTATTGTTCTCAATAATTGTAATTGCCCCACATTACTCTCCAATCACTATCATGATGTTAACACGGGCTTTTTGCAGAATCAAATCCATTATTCAGCCCCCGCTCCTCCGAGCTTGTTTTCCATCGGGGCTATTTCAGGGATCAATATTTCATTCTACTTCACGGCACCGCGGAGCGCTTTACGCTTGTTTGGATTCGTTCCTAGATTCCCAGTTCCCCAAGAAATGGAGAGTAGACAGAGGGAGAGGGTCTGCAGGCTGACGCTTCCCTGCCGGGCTTCAATAATTCACGGTGCCCGCTGCAGCCGAGTGTCTTTGCATGATGAGCTGAAAAGCGCAGGATGCAGTTTAGTCAACAGACATTTCTCTGAATAAATACAGAGCAGTGATGCGCCCTGTCCCCCTGCTTGTTCATTTTCCTTCAGACAAAACTCTGAATTTATCTCCACAAAATGTCTTTTCTCCTGATCTGAGAGAAATATTTTTAATATTTAAACACGAGAGAAAGGGGACGAGTTTGACTTTATTCTTATTTTGTATTTTTCGTGATATTTTAGTTGTTGACTTGTGCGCCTGACCCGGGCATTAGAACTGCGCTGATTCAATATTGAATCCAAAGTCACTTTAACCTGGAATCTATTTAAAACGAACTCACACGCACGATGCTGCTCTAATCTTCGCAGACACTGAAGAGCAAACACAAAACGAAATGTTTCCTCCGGGAGCAGTTTACCAAGGTTCCGACAGTCTGTTTAATTCAAAGACAATTGTCTGTTACAAATGAAAATAACCTGAAGACTGAAGTGTGTTCTGCTCCAGCAGCGGGAGAAGTTTGGAGCCTCACATGTGCGACCCGCGCACTCCGGGCTGAACGGGCTTCATGGTGAGAGACAAGACGCTGCTGTCACGCTCTTATTTCTGCCTCTAACCAGTCCTTCACGATTAAAATCAACTCAGCAGAGACTCGTAAATGTCGCTAAGATAGAAGCTGTTCATTTCCCCACACATTCTGCCTGTTCCCGCTCACACACACACACACACACACACACACACACACACACACGCTCTGCCATCAGGCCTGTGCTTCCTCCTCTGCAGCAGAATCACTCTCATCACCATCACCACCATCAGCGTCATTATCATATTTAATACTGTGGAACTGGAGGAACTGGCTCAGTCCGCCTCCAGCTGCGGGGTCGCCAGGTGTGGACCAGGTGAACAGGTGAGTCCCGGACGTGGTGCTCCACACTGACTGTGTGACACTGAGACGAGGCTGGTGGGGGACGGGGGACGGGGGGGGGGGGACGGGGGGGGGGGGGGGATGGGACGACAACACTCGGACGCACACACTCGGACGCACAGCACCAGAGCTGCAGATGTTACAAACCTGTGGCTCCAGTTTACTGTGAGCCCCGGGGATTCTGCTGAGGGCAGAGGGGAAACAGAAACAGGGCTGTCATAGAAAATAATTTTCACACCGCACAGTATTTACTAGGCCTACTAACAGAGCTGTTATAAGGTCCATCACACTTCCGTCTTACTTCTATCAAAACTTATCAAAACTTAACAAATGTGTCAAATCAACTGACCTTTTCTCAAAAACATCTGCTTTCCAACTTCAGTTTCTTTATAGAGCGGCCTCCCCTGAGGACTCTCTGCTGCACACCTCACTTCACACAGCGGATATTTTTAATATATTTCATTTATTAATTCATGTATTAAATGTTACTTTGCAGTCAGAGAATATTCCGTATTTCAGTGTGATTTGACCCTCGATGGCTTCCTCATCTAATAGACACCACGCAATGACATCTGTCTGTCACAGGTTTATCATTGACAGAGAGACCACAACACTGATGACGAGGGGCAGAGAGAGAGAGAGAGAGAGAGAGAGAGAGGGTGGGGGAGAGAACTCACCCCTGACTTATTATTAGGCTACTTATTAACGTGTATCGGTGCATGGACTTCAACTTGGGTGGATGATATCTGCAGGATGATACCGAGAGTGTGAGAGGGAAGCTGCAGCCGCTGATAGCAGCGCGATAAGTTACATAATATTCTAACCATGTGTCTCTTTCTCTTTAATGTCAAAGTACACATCATGGCCCAGAGGAGAAGATCCCAGTGAAATATGATTTATTACGGGAAAAAAACAAAAAACTGTTTATGTTGCAGGAGACAGAATTTAGTCAAAACAGAGTTTTCTGTTGTTTTTTGGCACCGGGAACAGTTTGATCCCACGGGCCGTGAACTCTGTGTTTGCTGTCGCTAAAAAGGACAATTTATGGACAAAAAAGTTTTGTTGGACACTTCTGAATCATTTTATTTTGTCCTTATGAGAGAGATCCGTCCCACAAAATGTATTCGTGGGTCAGATTTGTTTTTTGACGCCCCCTCTCCTCCCTCCCTCCCTCCCTCCCTCCCTTCCCTCTTTCTCTTTGTCTCTCCTCCCTTCTCTCCTCCCTCTATCAGTCAGTGCGCCCGTTGGCACAGGAAAGATTGAAAGTGACACAGTCTGATTAGAGCCCGGTCCTCTGCACCGTTTCAATCCCGTTTATTCCCGTGACTCCGGCAGCCGCGGTCTGCGCTGTGCTCCTCTCTCCCGGGTTGTGTGTGTCGGAGCGCTTTCTCGCTGTGTCGCCTTATTTTTTTCTTTTCGCTTTTCTCTCTTTTCCGAGGATGAAGCGATGAGCTCAGAGGAGGGAAGAGTTCTGCCCTGAAGACGCGTTTCTGAGGCGGACACAGGCTTAAAGGGAGGACGAGAGAAAAAGTCCAGACTGCGTGAAAATACTATCAGGTGTGTGTGTGTGTGTGTGTGTGTGTGTGTGTGTGTGTGTGCGCGCTCCGGTTTGACACGAGGCTCCGCGGCTCCAGGACAGACCACTGCCGGTGCTGTCAAACTCTCCCCCCTCTGCTTCCCCAGAGACGCGCATCCTCCGTTCACCTCCAGTGTCCGACATTCACTCTACTGCTTTGCTATCGTCGCCCCCCCCCCCCCGACCCCCACCCCCACCATCCACAAACAGACACACATACACAGACACCCCGCTGCCACCGCCACTAACTGAAAGTTTTTTCCGTGTGGATCTCCGTCCCGACCCCGAGTCCAGATTCAGCTCAGTAGCAGCGTGATCCGCCGCCGTGTGTCCGGGAGCCGAACCCAAGCCCAGCCCTGGATTCAATACTGCTGATCAATGGACAGAGCCTCCTCAGCGGCCAGCAGCGCTACAGACACGCCGTAAACAGTGAGTGTCCACACACACACACACACACACACACACACACACACACACACACACTCTCAGGCTGCATGCTCATCTGCCCGCACACAGTGATTTAAACTCGCTGTAAATGATCACGAAGTGAATACAAATGATAATAAAGTCAAATAAAATAAAGTATCAGAGACGCTGCTCGATTATCAACCTGACAGAAAGATTTGACTTTAGAGCAGAATGATTGTCCCTTCAGTCAGTTTAATTAAATAAATCAACTATACACTGTTATCGTCATTATTATTAGTAGCAGTATTGGTATTAGGCTTATTATTAGTTTAATAAAAATATATAGCCAAAGACCAGCAATATATTTAGGCTATAAGTGTAATTACGGTTATTGGAAAATTAGTTGAAATATATTTCTGTAATAAACCAAATTATGAATTGTTATAGTTTTTAACAACACCCGCATATTTACTAATAATGTTCCCATGTGTGACTGAGTTGAGTTTCATGGCTCTGTGTTGTGTGTTCAAGTGAAATCTATTTCCTTTAATATTAGTATTTTTTCACAAGTATTAGTTGCATCTGAAGCGTTTTAAATATTGCACAAAGTGTGGCATAGATGCGTCAATAAAATCACATATATTAGGCTCCTAAAAACTGTCTGGAAATATTGTGAGTTTTTTATTATTTAGTATAATTTATCATTAGTTATTTCACTTTACTGGATCCTTGGCAAACGCTGCAGGTTTATAACCACACATTCAGAATAATTCACAGCAAAGCTTTATCACTGCAAGTTGTGTGTGTGTGTGTGTGTGTGTGTGTGTGTGGGTCAGAATAAATCCTGTTTTCACAAAACAAGAAGACGTCTCTATATGCGTCACCACATCTCTTCAGCCCACGCTGTAACTTTTTAACTTTAAAAAAAAATAATAATTAATGACCAATCACTGTGTGAGCTGTCGCTGATGTTACTAATTAACGCGCCCGGAGCTGAAATAATCGCGTCAGTTTTACGCCGCTTCAACCCGCACATTTCACCGGTGACCGGGACGAACGATGAATAAAACACAGCGGAGGGAGCCGAGGGGGCGCGGAACACGGTGCAGTGTTTCGGCTGCTACACGGGCCTTTAAGCCCTGTCACACAGGACACAGTGTCCGCGGAGGCAGCGGCCGCAGCAGCCTCGCAGCGCACACGCCTTCACTGTGGTTGCAGGCTGAGGTCCGAGCGGCCACCGAGCAGAGGTCCCGGGCCGAGGCCTGCACACCCCGCTCCCGCTGCGGCCAAGTGCGCCCGGAAACAGTCCTTCCGCAGAGGCAGCAGCGAAAACACAAAAGCTGTTTGTGGCCATGAAACCAAACCTCCATCACCCAGCCACGTTTTACAACGAACCCTGAATTTAGAAGAAATAAACAAACAGAAGTTTTAATCGTCGCATGCACAAGTCCAACAACAGGTCGCGCTGACAGAAGCCTGCTGCAGCTTAAAGGGCTCTGTGTTGGTGCTGTGCATGAACACAGGGCCTCGTCATCACGGTGACAGCAGCAGCCTCGCAGCCTCGAACCGGAGCCCGGCGTCCCCGGTGACCTTTCCAGACCCAGCAGGCTGACTCAGCTCCCCCCGCTCCTCCAAACCACCACTGCGCCTCTCTCATAAACTCAGACACGTGTGAAATGTCAGCTTCCGCTCACACAAATGCCTTTTTTTTGGTTTGTCGTCGTTGTTGTTGTTGGAGCTGATTTCTCACCTGTGCAGGTAAAATGCGGCTCCGGCTTTAGACTGAGTAAAATACATTTCTTTTTACACGTATCGGTAAATTGTACCGGGATTGTTAGAATTAAAATAGACCTAATAATAAATTAGAAAATAATCACAATCCTGCGGCCTGGTCAGCCAACATAAGCTTTTTCTCTTTGAGGCGTCATCACAGCCCGCGCATAAACAATAAAATAAAAAAAACATAAATAAAAAAATGAAAAATCATCTGGGCTTTTTCTGAGGAAACCGCGAAGAAACCAGATTGGTCTCAGCCGGTGTGATGGTTTCTGGCCCGCTCCTCCGTGTAAAGTTTGCTTTACCAAAAAAAAAGTTGACGGGCCGCGCAAAGTCTGACGGGACGTGAAAAGGGGCGGTGGGAAAAATGGTGAGAAAGCCATATTTTCTATGACTTTCACTGAGCTAATTTATTTATTTTTTTCATATTTACATCGAAATGTGGTGCAGGAGGTGAAGGTTTGGTGAGGCACAAATGATTTCTGGTCTGTCACGTCAGGCAGATTATCACATTGTTTGTCTTGACTGCAGTTTCTGCTTCAGCTAAAAGAGGATTTTATTATATTATTCCTTTCATTCTCGTTTCAGGGAACTTTTAGAAAGTTTGAAAAGATAATCAGGATTTATTAGATTAATAATCTGACCTCCTCCATTAACTCTCCCCCACTCTCACGGCCTGTCTGTGTGAACCCAGTTATCTGTTCATACATGAGATGGGTGTGTCAGTGTCATTAAACAGCAGATTAGGCTCAGTGGGCACAGAGAGAGAGAGAGAGAGAGAGCTTCACTAATGATGCTCTGCACACTCACATCACTGTAACATCTCATTCAGCTGTGTGTGTGTGTGTGTGTGTGTTCACAAACCCAAGTTGATTCCCAGTGCGGTGAGGCTGGTGCGCTGTGGCAGACTGGTTTGGAATCAGTTTGTGTACATTACAGTAAAAGTTCAACTTGTCACCAGGCTGCTCCGTGCACGTGTGGGTTTGTGCGTGCACGCGCAGGGGTGGACAAAATAACAGAAACCTTATAGTGTCACAGAGGTTGCGTCACCGTTGTGGGCACTACCACTGTGTCCACTCTCAGTGCTGCACGTGCACGTGTGCGTTTTTGCTCCCCGTGCTCTCATTCGTCCCCGCTGTGTGTGAGTCAGTGTGTGGTCCCTGGAAGTGTTAAAGCACAGAGTCTGTGTAGCGTGCTGGCTGTGGTTTGTGTGGCTTTGTGTCTGTCTGTGTGCGACTGTGTGCGTATGGATGAGTGTGTTTAAGCAGGCGTTGTGCGTCCTCTATAGCTGGAGGGGCGAGGCTATAAACGCCTAACTCTTCATCCTGCTTTATCAAATGAGATGTTTACCAGGGAGACAAACATGTTCGCCAGAAGGCCTCCGTCTTGCCCCTTCACTCTGTGTGTGTGTGTGTGTGTGTTTGAGCATGTAGACCCCCTCCACAGCTACAAAAAAGTTGTGTGTGAGTGTGTTTGTGATGAAGGTCCCTCTTTCCCCCTCACACCAACACTTCCCACATCACACCGCTCTCTGCAGTAACACATCTGATGGCCATAAACGGCTAACTCCACAATAATGTAACCTGCACTAACAGCAATCATTTCTCATAAACGGCCACATAAAAAAAGTTTCATGTTGTTCCTCATTTTGTTTTCAGACTTTTAAAAAACAGATTCTGTGAATCAGAACTTTGATACTTCCCCCCTGAGTTTTATTTCTGCCGCTTTGGTTGCACATTAAAGGTGATGGAGGAGTTGCAGCAGGCATTTCAGCACATCCCTGCTTCAGTACGTCTGTGCATGCATGTATGTACATTCTGTGTTTCTTTGACAGCAGGGCTTTTAATATCTCTCCCCCTCCCCCCCTCCTGCTGTCTTTTATCTGTGCTGCAGAGCCAAGCATTAACCAATAGCTTGATAACCCTGCTATAAAAGTGGATCTCGAACGGGAAGAACAGCCGTATCTCTGGATATTTTCCTATAGGTGACGCCTCTCCCATTCTCCCCTGCTATCAGTGCTAATAATGCCCTCATAGGTCACTCTCTCTCTCTCTCTCTCTCTCTCTCTCTCTCTCTCTCTCTCTCTCTCTGTCTCTCTCTCTGTCTGTCTGGTTTGCATGTTAAAGGCACAGCCTTTCGTTAGCAGACACGTCTCGTAACGGTTAAAAGAGATACTGGAGAGGCAGTTAGAGCAGGCGATGGAAGTTTTCCCTCTTTAAGCGTCACGCTCGCTCGACTCTGCCGTGTTAGAGGTCAGTTGTGTTTCTTACTAACACTTTCACAGAGTGAACATCTGATCCCGGTGACTTTTCGTTTTTACTTGAGGTGTGTGTGAGTTTCAGAGCTGCGGTGTTTACTCCTGTCTGTTTTCTGTAGAACTTGAATGTACAGTGAAGTAGTGTGTGTGAGTGTGTGAGTGTGTGTGGGTGTGTGTGAGGGTGGGAGGCAGGAGCCAATATAAAAACAGGTTTCTTCTTCATTACATCTTAAAAACCGTGGAGCTGTTTTGACTCCACCTGTCGTCGCCTCTGATTTTCTTTTTTTTTACACTTTGTGCACATTTGACATTAAAACAGCTTCATGCAACTTTTTCACAAAACTAAAGGCACAAGAGAGAGTGACTGAGATGAAAAAAAAAAAAACTAAAACAAAGTGCAGCTTTCATGCACCCGTCATTATACCATATGTATTCAAACAGATGGGACTACCAATCAGAGTCTGTCAGCCGTCTGATTTGCAGAGTTTAGACTGGCTTTGAATTACATGTTAGCCTCTGTTTGTGTGTGTTTACGTCTTTGAGTTGGACATATTGTTTATAGGTGTGTTTGTTTGTCGTGTCGTATACTCTTCTATTTCTTTGGGTGTGTCTGCATTTTTGCTCTGCAATCTTGTCTTTGGCCCTCAGTGTGTATTTGTTATGTCTACAACGTGTAATAATGTGGAATTTGATAGTGGCTTATCATCAAAACACGAGGTTGTCCCAGAATCAAACATTATGCGGGATAAACACAGCAGAATGCTTTTCAACCTTTTACTTCAGGAGTTCAGACTGTGTTCTTTGTTTTTTTTATGGAAAAGAAGCAGAATGTATCTGTTTATTTTCATCTGTGTTGATCATCATTTCATTGACAGGCTTTTAAAAGGAAAGCTTTAATAATTAATTGTACACTTTCTCTGAGAGCTATGACAGCTGCTCAGAGAAGCAATAAATTGGGAAATGTGTCTCCTTATCAAAAAGACATTACATTTGATACCCGTTTCCATGGCAGATAAATAACAGCTCCTCTTATCACTTCTTTATTAACTCCTTTAACTAACACACACCTTATTCAACAATGCGGTTCAGATGAATTTCGGATGGTCCCGATAACGATCTCCTCGTTTGAACACTGATATCTGTGTTGCCAGACCTATGACTTTAGTGGCAGAGCCATTAACATGTGATGTGCCTGTATATACCATCAAACAGTTATCAAGTCCAGTCCGCGTTTGTTTAAAGACGGTCCTCATGACAAAAGGCTCTTGCTCAACACACCCATAGTAATTGCATAAAACAGATTAGCATTTATCAGTCTGTGACTGTGGATGTTTATGTGATAGTGTGATATCTAGGCACGCACGTTCACACTCCAGTTAGTGTTTACATGCCAAAATTCTGCACCCGTGTTTACAATGAAAAAACAACAAGAAACAAAGAGAAAGAAACAGGGAGAAAACAGTAATGTAAGAACGTTTTCAATGAATCAATCAGTTAATCAATCACTTCCTCATATTTAACTCCAGTGATACAGTGTACAGCAACAGGCTCCGTGTAAATATGAAATTATGTCCTGCAGATCTAGAGGATATAATTTCATATTTACACATTTACATATATTATTAAAAAATCTATGTTGCACAGTGATTTACTGTTGAAATAAGATGCCAGTTGTAAGAAATAATAAAAACCAAATGTTTTTGATCTTTAAAGCAGTAACTCCCTTCTTACTTAGACTGAATTATATCATACAGCATAAATCACAACTACAGTGAGGGACTGTATGAAAATTACAGTGGTGGTGGGGGGGCTAAACATTATATTCACTATATTCACTATATTGGATTGTTTGTTTATAAAAATATTCACAGTTTCCTGAAGCCTGAACTGACACCTTCAAATTTCCAGTTTTGTCCGAGCAGCAGTCTAAAAACAAAAACATGATCAGTTCTCATGGAAAAGCTGAAAATCCTCAGTTAATCGATTATCAAAACAGTCGCTCGTTAAATTTCTAGTGCTTGACAAATAAATTAACTTTACTTTTCAGTTCTAAGTCCTGGATTGATTTTACTGATGCATTGATGCATTTTACTGATGCAGCTGCTTGAGGTTGAGCTCAACTGGACAACTTTAAATACAGGTTGTGGTTCCCAACCTATGGATCAGGCCCCTTCAAATGGTCCCATGATAAAGTGTCACAAGCTTAAAATGTCGGGAGCCACTGCTTTAATATTTAACAATGTTTTGTATTTTATAAACTCATCAATATGTTTTCTTAGAAAATATAAAATCTTAATCTGAAGTGGTAAACACTGTCAGATAAATGTAGAGGAGTAAGAGGAACCATCTTTCCC
This sequence comes from Trachinotus anak, assembly GCF_046630095.1. Classification (NCBI taxonomy): domain Eukaryota; kingdom Metazoa; phylum Chordata; class Actinopteri; order Carangiformes; family Carangidae; genus Trachinotus; species Trachinotus anak. The sequence continues at coordinate 20,667,377 of NW_027273852.1, read as the reverse complement.
TCTGAAATGTAGTGAAGTAAAAGTATAATTCTCAGATAAACTACATGTAGCATGAAATTTAATTCAACCAGAGTGCTTGAGTAAATGTACTTAATTACTTTCCACCACTGCAGCCTCCTCACAGCATGTGAGCACGTCACTCCTCCGGTGCACCACCAGCGTACACGTTAACAAAACCCTGACGCAGAGACAGAGCTGTGAACCTTTATTAACCACGGCACAAGAGTACTTTTCAGATTCTACTATTTATGTATCATTTGCAAACACGTCCTAAAACTCTACTTAAGGTCCCTATTTGTAATTTAGCATTTGTAAGTGGTATTAAGTATTTAATACAGTGTTTATAATACACTATATTGTAGTTGTAAGATAAACTAAAAACATATAATCTGTTATAAAATTACTGAGAAAACACAAAGATCCTTATACACTTTAATACTAAACAAGTCCTGCATTTTAAATGGCTTAAAAGTAAAGAGAAGGAAGTTTATTTTTACTCCATTAGACTCAGGAACAGCCGGAGTGTGAGAAATGGTCAGACTGATAAATGCACTGACACCTTTGACAGTCATTACATTCGTCTGAATGTAATGACTGTCAAAGGTGTGAGTGGTTGTTGCCACTGCTACTGCTTTGTGTATTGCAGCTCTTTCTGACATAGTTGTGTTTTTAGACTTTTATGTGTGCAAATGAATTACCTCAAGTTTCCCTTTGAGGGCTAGTATTTAAGTATTTAAATCAAACTGATATTTAAGTGTTTGTTAATGTGCGGCAATTTTTTAAATTATTACAACTGAAAACTATTATTATTATTATTATTATCATTGTGATTTGATTATCTGTTGATTCAGTAGCCTCCACCTCTGGGGATCCACAGGAGCCAAACACTTATATCTGCTTACAACTACTAGCATGTTGATATGCTGCTTACACATGCTGAATATGGGACTTAATGTCATTACAATAAAAAAAAAAAACATGCTTCATCTGACCGCACATGACTTGGTAATGATCCGATGTGGTGATATCTGCTGTTGCTATGGTGGGACATCGTCTATCTGGGATGGCACTAGGTGAAAAAAATGCATGGCATGATAACATTCTTCATCTCTTGGATTAAATACCAAATGAAATGTAATTGAAGCAGGATGTGTTGAAAGATTAGATGATGCTGGGAACCTGTGAGTATCTGTTACAGTGTGTGTGTGTGTGTGTGTGTGTGTGTGTGTGTGTGTGTGTGTGTGTGTGTCCCAGGTCAGATGGTGAGATGTCGGTGAGGGCAAGTCAGATAGGGATCGTGGGGCAGGACAGGACTTGATGGTGATAAAGACAGATTCTTTGGAGGATAATTTTTAAACAAGAGGTGAAAAATGCAAAATTAAATAGTCTCAGATTTGGTTTCACCTCTCCTCGTTAACTAGGCAGGTAGAGAGTCACTGAGGAGGAGTGTACTGGCTGTAAACTGCAGCTGACAATAGCCAGTGAATTTCTTCTATTGTTCTGTTATATTCAGTTGTTCTTTATTGTAGCTACAACATTGTTAGCGGTTAGATTTATTTGCAAAGCCTTCCCTTATCCTCAGCGAGCCTCACATTGTGAATTATAGCTTCCAATGTACTCACATTTAAACCCGTTGCTTTCCACTCAGTGTAACCCTTTGAACTTGTTTTCTTTTTTTTAAAAGCCATTTTTATTAAACTCTGCCACTTGCATTTTTTGGCCTTTGTCTCCCACATTGTTTAATCACATCAAAGCTAATGTTTTTCATTTATTATTCATTTTGAAAATTTGCTCGAACTTTTAATGCTTCTCAGATTGGGTTGTGTTTTTTTGTTTTTTTTTGTCTGTTTGTGGGATGTTTTTTTTTCCCAGGCTGTGTGTTGTTGTGTAAGATTGAGAGTTGTGTAGAAGGTAGAGGAAAGGCGAGAAGGAAAGAAAGAAAGAAAGAAAGAAAGAGGAGGAGGAGGAGGAGAGAGAGACACCACCACACCGAACGCTGTGTGGGTTACGACAGCTGCAGCAGTAAAAGCTGCAGAAATATTAAAAAGTGAGGGAGGGGGTTGGAGTTTCTAATCAAGCCACACTCAGACAATAACCACGGATTCTCCTTCATTTGTTCTGCTGACTTGTTGGCTAGTGACACTCAGCACAGAGACCCTCTGAGTTTTTCCACTCCACTGATCTGGTCACTAACTTGATTTCCATCCTCTAATAGAAAAACCTCCCATGCTCTCCTCTCTGTTTTTCCACAGACAGTGTTTCTAATCTCTCTCTCTCTCGAGTGAGCGAGCGAGGGTCACACATGCTGGCAGATATTGTCCAGGGGCTCGTATGTAAATAAAAGCAGTCCATTTGGCCGGAGCGAGCTGGCTGCTCTTTGATACTTTGGCGTGTGTCCCCTGTCTGGCCTGGCAGCGTTTCTAATGGCATTACCCTCTATGAGACTTTTGGCTGATGCTTCCTTATCAGGGGACACTGACCCACGAGAGTCACACTCTCATGGATGTTTGTGCGCGCGTGTGTGTACATGTAGGGGGTTGTGCCCATATATTCATGTATTCATATGTAGTTAACACACACACAACTGATCCTTCACTGTTGTTGTCTAGTTTACAGTTGCTCCAAACACTGATAAAGGTCTGTCTTTCCCCCTCTCTGCTGAAGCTCTGCCACTTCTCTCTAATACACTTATCATCTCCTCCACTTAAAGGATAAAGCTGCTGCTCTTCTATATTTTTCTTATTGTCAACAAATTCCATGAAAAGACCAAAACCAACAACACATTAGCCAGCTCAGTACTTCCCAACCAGTCCTCAGCCTGAACAACAACACAGGTCGATTTTTTTTTTAAACCCTCTGATATGACCTGCGCGAACTGTACTGAGAGCGTCACACCAACCTTTATTGCCATGGTTACTACAGTCATGGCTTGGTTAGGTCTAGGAAAAGATGGTGATTTGGGTTAAAATAAGTACTTCCTCAACATTAGACGATCTTTGTTGTCATGGTTACAATAAAAACAATGAACAGTCATGGATAATAGAAACAACATAAACTGCTACTTTCCTCCTCCTGACTTTGTAGCTCTATAAACTACATCACCACACTTTACCCTTTGCTTCTGTCATCATTACTACGACCACTAGATGTAAAAACTAAACCTAACTATGGGTCATAATAACCTGCTGACAGACGACCTGTGGGCTAGTTTTTTACAAGACAGTTTCATTCTTCCTGATTTTCTCTCGCTCTCTGCGGTTTTCAGCAACAAGTCCGTTATTGAAGACATAAGCTTTTAAAATAGGTCACAAATATAGAGTTGCATTTTTGAAACAAGGCAAAATTATGTCCTTAAAAAACTGTGCACTGTAGGTTTTGGCAAATGTTACTTAAACAGAAGTAAACTGTGTATTTTTTGGGGACTATTTTTTGCCATGGATGAATACACGTTTGGTGCCCTAGTGAGCATTTACGGCTCCTGTTTTGATTTGAATTGACTCAAAATAAACCATAGTGTCCCTGTTCATTGTAAGGAGCACGTCATCCAACCCACAGATACTGACAGCTCGTATGCCTCTCCATTCCTGTTCAATTTCACCAGACTCGTTCTCTCTGGCTGGAGCTCCTCTGGGGGTGTGGAGGAGGATGGAGCGGGGAGGGGAGAGTCCCATCACCCAGGACAGTCCTGAGCGGAGGGGAGGCAGCCCGGACCTCAGCCTCAGCCTCCCACCACCAGGGAAGAAGGGCCGTTTGGAGCTCAACGGGAGCCCTACGGGGCCACGCATACGCCACAACGGAGCCCCACCGAGACCCCTGGGAGGTAAGCAACATGATCAAGAGATGTTTATAAGTGGACGGGATGATTTCTTCTCTTTATGTTTTCCACTGTGTGAAGAAAATCATCTACCAAGTTTCCATCCACCTGTTTTTGTGCACATTTCCAATCTGTGCATAAAAAAACCTGCTTGGGAACTAAAGAACTTCTGAGTGAAGCTGAATTATTGCAAAACCTTATTATGTTTGGATGTCATAGAAAAGTTAGTGTATAGATATAAGCAAAACACAACAAATTGCAATTGAATCATGCAACTTAAATGTCCACTAAAGGAACAAAAACACCAGCTCTATGTGGAGTGATGAGGAGGCTGGAGCCTTCCTCACAATAACACATGAGACAAACATGTTTTCTACATGTTTTTGCAGAAGTTTGACTGTGCTCATGTTGCTGTTCCCTCTTGTTCTTCAGTGGTTTAATGGCACTGCACTTCCTTTGCAAATTTTCTAGACGTTTGGTTAAAATCTGTGCTAAATTTGGGTAAATTTGGATGAAAACTTGACTGATATTTTCTCTTAAAATGTGGCTGATGGCTAAAAAATGCCTTATACCTAAGAAATCAACAAGGTAAAAAAATGTTTTCAACTGCACAGCTTCATTGGATTCTTGGAATTTTTTTAGATGACAACATGTCTGCACACTCTTGCCATTTCTCCCAGGTGTCAGGTTTTCGAGCTCCTTTGCACCAAACCCAAAGGCAGCGTTTGGCTGTGTAACGAGCCACATCCTGGCCATGAGTGGGGTTTGGCTCAGTGCGCTGTGTTGTAGCGTGGCAGCGCTGCAGGCAAAACCCCCCGAGCTGTTTCTACACTGTTAATCTATAAGTCTGGGGGGAACTGTATAATACAGGCTTAACAAATAAAGGAGATTGCTTCATATAAACAAGATTTATACAACTCACTCTGGGTTATCGATCCCTGCATTCATTGTGAAAGTTTCTTGTTTATGTGCATGTGTGCATGGGTGTATGCACTTATCCATCTGTGTCTGGGCGTTCCTGTTGCCATGTGTTTGCAGAAATGTCTTAAATTTTCGCTTCTCTTTTCCTTTTCTTTTTCTTAAATTTAGGAAACATTCTACACTGCCTGGCGGCATCATATATAAGTTCTGCTCTTGTTCCAAAAATGATTTTAACAGTTGAAATTGAAAGAAAAATTTCAATCCAAGGTGCATTGATTTTAGAACTACACACACAAAACAGAAATATTCTGTGGATGATCTGATATAAATTCTTCCTAAATATCATCCTTTAAAGGTCCATATTTTACACTTTCCCTGTGTTTTATCTGAAGTGTTGATGTCTATAAGAAGATATATTTGTGGTTTTAATAACCAAAAACCATCTCATTGTAGTTTTACATCTCCTCTCTCAGGCTTCTCTCTGGAGCTCTAGTAACAACAGGTCAGTCAGCCAATCAGAAGAGAGGGTCTGAGCCTCTGATTGGCTTCAGTTTGTTGTGACATCACAAAGTTCCAGAAGTCCTGACAGCTGGTTTTAAGGCTCAGTTTCTGAATACAGGCTGTGTGCATTTCTCTGTGGACTGAGGCTTTGATACTTTCACAGTATTAATATAGAACCTGGACCTGCTTTATAATCAAAAACACATGGACATCTACCTTTAGACTGTGTGGGAACTTTACTATTTCTGCAGAACTTTTCTGTAAAAAGAAAAAAAATATTTCTGTGGGTTTGAACAGTGCACGGCTGCACAGTTTGAGTTGGTAAAGATGGACTTGTGTGTGGTTTCAAAGAGGCTAACAAATCATCAACAATCTCAGATTTGACCACAGCATGTAGAGAGGAGGAATCCATGTGTTGCTGTGAGAGAATGAGCGAATGAATGTTTAAAGGTAGGAAAAAAGAGTAAAAAGAAAAACATATTTGTTTGAGAAAAGTGACGAGGGACTGGGGTGGGGGTGGGGTGGGGGTCGGTGGGGGGGCAGAGAGGAAGGATGGAGGAAGGGGTTTCCTGTGCTGAACGGGTGGTTGGCCTGTAATAATGATGGGTTGTCTTTGAAGACAGGAAACTTGACGTGTCTCCTCCAAACCACACTGCTGCCACGAGGAGGGCGCCACACACACACACACACACACACACACACACACACACACACACACACAGCATGAAAACACACAAATTTACATACTCACACTCACCATATGTCCACAGTCACAAATGTCTACGCTGTGACACTCACACCCAAGAAATGCTGCCAAAACACACACCCACTTATACTCCACACACACACACACACACACACACACACACACACACACACACACACACACACACACACACGCACACACACGCACACATACACACACACACACACACACACACACACACACACACAGAGCTTATTTTTAATATCCCCGTTCACTCATCCCAATACATATTAGAGGGATTAGAGGTTTGAGGCAACATCACATCATCCAAACCAGATCACACAGTCAGCGGGCAAATCACAGGACACTGGATATAAGAGAAGACAGACTGAGGTGGAGACAGAGGACAGAGCGCGATAGAACCAGAGAGAGAGAGAGAGAGAGAAGTGCTGGTCGGAGGGAGCTGCTCTGTGTTGACAGTTATATTTCCCTGTTGGGGGAAATTCACTTACTTGAATTGGCACAGTGCTCCAGTGTGTAATTCACTCCATGAGAGCCTGGAGGACTGGGAGCAGAGTGATTAATGAGGAGGAAATAGAAATATAGGAATTGACTGATTAAAACAACGGGTGGGATGGATCTGGGTGTGTGTGTGAAGGGGTAGGGGGGTGTTTGTATGGAGCAGCATCTGTGTGCGTGTTGAGGAAAAGGAGGCATATGTACATATGTGTGTGTATTGTGAGGTGTCCATGTGCTACAACACATTGCCGTGCCCTGTATTATTAGTGCTGGGACGCTGCCTAATGCTCACAGTCCATCATTTCTTCAGAGAGCTTTAATTAATTGCCAGTTGACAGGTGGCCCAAAACCAAAAGCCTTTTAGGAAAAAGGCTGCTATTGGACAGGAAGGATTGATATTGGTGCAGGGAGCCAAAGGGATGCAAATGTTGGAACCAAACATTTACTGCAACCAGATACTGAGAAGGAACAAGTGCTTGTCTCCGATGAAAGGCTTTATGGCAACACAGAGTGAACAGGGATCCTAATAAATAAGCATTAAAGCAGGTCAAGGTGCCTTCATACAAGAAAGTAAGAAAGCTGAGATGTAAAGCAGAGAGGAAGTGTCTCCTGCAACCATTTCTGTTAACGTCCTCACCTTCACACCCACTTCACGACGTGATTGGTCAGCTGAGGTCAGGGTTTGAACTTCTCTCTTAAGCTCTTTTTTCAATCTCTGTCACTTTTCACGTGAACAACAGAACACAACACTATGAGTGGAGATATCAGCCAGAGCTACATTGAACACATCCTATCAACAAGCTACTCTCTGGCATAACCTGATCTTTATTGTCTCAGAGTGAAAAATAATAATCCCAGTTTGTTTGAAGTCAGTTCAGGCCCTGCTTCAGTTTCTCCTGTGAGTTAACTGGTAACACAATGTGAAGCATTTGAAAGATGAAGTCTGTACATTTCTGAATGTTTGAACTGTTGGCAACAGTTTCACCAGGTCAGTGATTTACGATGGATTCTTCTTCACCTAGATTAAATTACAGATTTCAGCTGTAATATAACCTCAGCTTCATTTATATTATTAGCCTTGGTGCTCTAACATACTGTGAGAGAACTGTGAGTCAGTCGGGGATTAGTATTTTCCAGTGACTGTTGTCTGTCACTGGAAACAAGAAAAGGCAGACGTAGTCTCTCAGGGGGAGGTGGTCTGAGTTTGATGCTCTGTTGTTCTGTCTCCCACCAACTGTCAGCTCTTTCTGTCCCGTGGCCTTTGCTGCCTAAACTGAACCAAACCTGAACCAAAGTGGTGGCAGATCAGAAAATGAGTTCATGAGTCCCGCGTTGTCCTGACAGGATGAGAAAACACTCCTGTGAGTCATTTTGAAGGCGGCATCATTTAAGTTAGACGACCACATGTGAAGCGCAGTACGGAGCCACATGTCCAAATCCAGTGCTTCATATTTTCTCTGGATTTACTTGAAAATGTTTCTGTTAATCATTTATATAATTATTGAAAACTTCCATGTGTGGTTTGAAGTGGTTCAGAGAATTGCTCAGAGCCTTTTATGCCCTTATGTGTGTGTGTGAGTGTATGTGTGTGTGTGTGTGTGTGTGTGTGTATGTGTGTGTGTGTGTGTGTGTGTGTGTATGTGTGCGTGTGTGTGTGTGTGTGTGTGTCTGTGTGTGTGTGTGAGTGCTGCAAGCTGGTTTTATCCTAAATGTTTAAGTGGTTTTCACCTGGGCTGAATTTGCATACTGAAGAAAGACTCACAGTGTCAGGTAAATTGAAGACATTTCTTTTACCTCTGTATCAACTTAATAAACATGAATATTTGTTATCACTTCGATTTTAAATTCAACATTTATCGTTCTGTTGGTCGTTGAATAGCTGTTATTAATACTCTAATGAAAGAAGCAGTTGCTCTCAGTGTAGGTGTTCTGGATATTTGTATAGACTTTGCATATCTGTTAGAGGAGCCATTACTATGACAGCTTATCTAATAGACTGTCAGGTGAAATGCCTGGAAATGTCTGGTGCACAGTGAACGGCACTGTGACAGTTGACGCAGGGATGCATATCATTTGTTTTACATCCTTGGTTGATGGTGAGATATTGAGAATTTCAGGTGTTGCAGTATTCAACAGTGTAAAACAGAGAGGTTGAAGCGGTTACAGACAAAACCCGCAATAAATACAACCCACATGTCTGCTGTGTGAGGGATAAACTGTGTTGTGATCACGGACAATAAAAGCCAGACATTCAAAGAATCTTCCTGTTGTTTTCTCTCTGTGCTTCTCCTCCACAGGTCTGATGATTCCTGTCTTCTGTGTGGTGGAGCAGTCGGACGGTGGGATGCAGACGGACGGATGTGAGGGAAGAGAGGAGCATGCAGAGTTTGTCCTGGTCAGGAAGGATATTCTCTTCTCTCAGCTGGTGGAGACGGCTCTGCTGGCCCTCGGCTACTCCCACAGCTCCGCCGCACAAGCCCACGGTCAGTCAGAGACGGCACAAACACCGACACACCACAGCCGCCACATCGCAACTGATAAAACACAATGTCAGTTCTAAACTACTGAGCTGAAATTTATCTGTGAATCTAGATTTGAAGTGTTGGGCAGAGACAGAGACCAAATGCAAAGCATCGAGAGTACACATGCACAGAGCTGTGAATATTTAATCAACAATGGGAGTTGTGTCTGAGCTACAGGCCTGGCTTGGCTCATGATCTCTAAAGCTGTGCATTATTATATGCTCATAAAGCCATCCCTGCATCCTTAAAGGAAAAGTTTTACATTTTGAGAAATATGCTTATTGGCTTTCTCACCGAGAGTCTCTGGACTGTGCAATAAACATGACGCTACAGCCAGAAGCCATTTGCTTGTAGCATTGGAATCAGAGTGAAACAGCTCCTCTCTGTCCAAAGGTAAGAAAATCCACCTACTGAAAAGTATAAACAACAAGATATGGTGTTATGGGTGGTGGGGGCACGTTATTTCCTCTTGTGTTTGTCACAAGAGGAAATTAGTGAGCTGGTAGGTGGATTTTGGTAGCTTCAGAGCCAGGCTAGCTCTTTTTTTTTTTTAAAGGTGTCAAACTTTTCTTTTAAATACGTTTACATGAATAAAATGCATTAACACTTAGCTTGAACCCACCTCATGGACACAGATGAAAGCCTGCGTCTGGTTGGTCCTTGGAGCAAAGAAATCCTCAAATGTGAAGAAATGATGCGCGTTCAGAGGTGGCGATCGTTTGACAAATTTAAATTAGAAAGAGAGAAACAGAATAAGAGGCAGGCAGCAATGCTAGTGAGGAGAAGGAAAACCTCCCACACCAACTAGTCCACGTCACAGTAGTGGACACAACAGTTCGTGACAGCACAGAAAAATGTGCACTTAGCGACAGTGATGCTGCCAAAATCAATAAAACATCGTCTCGCAGCCTGAAACAGGACTCTTTAAACCCTGTTAATACACCATCATTTAAAAAGTTAAATGTCTGAGGTCAAGCTGCCTCTTTTCGTTAGCATGACGACAGTTTCATCAAGGCCATTATTAATAGTCATGATTTTCCAACCACCGAGTGTCTCTCACTGTGTAAACTATGGTACGACTGACTCAGAGTAAAATACCCTGCAGCTCGGGGGTCAAGACGAGAATGATCTTTGAAAGGAGGCTTTCCCTCTAATCAGTGGCCTGGGAAGAACACTGGATGTGAGGTTGTCTATTTAGAGCAGACACTGCACTGTCACAGTGGTAATAAGCACAAGAATGTTTCAAAAACACAACTAAGACACAGACAGAGGCTGTAAAAGTCATTAAAGACACAACAAAGAGCAGGACAGGCATGTCTCCGCAAGACAAAAATACATTGTGTGTGTGCCTGTGTGTGTCTGTGTGTGTGTGTGTGTGTGTGTGTGTGTGTGTGTGAGTCTACAGTATGTGTGAGAATGTTTATGAAGCAGAGGGAAAGAAAAACTGTAATTTATTGTTGCACACATGGTAGTCATCTGCAGCAGGACAGTGTCATTTACTGCCGTCTTTTCTGAAGCATGCAGAATATTCCATGTGGGGACGTTGCCTCACATCGATATGAAACGGCAACAACAGAGCAACAGTGAGCAGCAGGGCTCAATGATGGGAGATCCCCATCTGTCTGAAATCCCACTGGAGTGTTCGTGAGCGTCGTCCCCGTCAAATCACATTCAGATGAAGCCTTCAGAGTATTAGCACGCGCTTCTTATGTGCAGGAGTTTCTGTGTGTGTGTGTTTTCTCACAGCTGCAGAAACACACCACCACAGGTAATCCCTTTACTGCCTCAAGGCCGGCCGCTCTTATCAGGCCTCCAGCCCACCTGGAGCAGGCCGTGTACTCTCGACCTCCATGATCTGTCTCCATGAGCTGAACAGTGGTTAAACCAGTCGTATGTTTCAGTCTAACTCAAGATCTCCTGAACTGAAACCTCTCTGAAACGTCTTTTAACCTTTAAATCTTATAACTTAACCACATGGTCATGTAACTACTTAATCTTATGTATCCCTTACATCCCCAGTAATCTTGGGAAGAGCTGGTTTCAGGTACTTTGCACCTTTGAAATCGAATGAACTGCAAACTGCCCTCAAACGAGAGTCCTACATATTGTTTGGGATTTAAAAACGTAATCATTGGATGTTTTTATGACTGTTGTAAATGTCTTTATTGTAGGTCTGTAGTCGTGTTATTAGTGTTTACAGCTCTGTGAAACGTTTCTTCTTCTCAAGTATCTTGTGGAAAAGAGATATTTTTCTCAATGAGTCAACATGATTGAATAAAGTTGAAAATAAATAAATGAATTAATAAACCTGACTTCATTGGCTCAGATATGACAAGTCAGTTCAATTCCTGGAAATGACTGAATGCAACACTAACACAACAATGTGAAACATCAGCTTTTAATTTGAAATGGTGAACTTGCAGGCAAACAGTTTATTATTTACACATGTTTGTGTCCACTTGGTAAATCTCAGTTCATTGCTCCCTCTCTTTTAGCTCTGTGTTTGGTCTCCACCAGCTCCTGAGGGAAACATCTAAATGCTCCACTGTGTTCGGCAGCTGCTCTCTGACTGTGTGTGTCAGGTCGTGGACAGTGACTTTGTACTACTGCTGTTATCTGAAAACAGCTGCAGAGAGAGTGAACCAGAGGAGTAAGGTCCTGGTCTGGACACATAAACAAACTCACTGTGAAGCTCTTTAAGGCTGAGGGGAGCTGCAGGATGTGGGGATAATTCTCTGTAGGTTCATCTGTCACATCATCACATTGTCGTTTGAATTGTTGTTAGCAGCTTTACAGAGTGAATTAATATCTGGCTGAAAAGCAGAGTTTTGCTTCATCCTTGCCAGGTGTTTTTATGTTTCCTGTTTAACTCTGGTACATGAACAAATCTGATGGGACTCGAAGCCCCCAACTGATGTCTCTGGTATTCTTTAGTCAAAGGCAGCAAATATGTATGATGCTATCATAATATGTGATAACATGTATGCTGGTATCAGCAGCAGCCGAGTTCAGTGCATTTAAGCTACAACAGCAGCAGCTTCTTCCTGTTTGAAATCCATTTCTCTGCTGTCGAACAGCACAAAGGTCTGAATTTAGTCATAATCTGAAATTGAACAGGACCATTCGAGTATAATTCTAGTTTATTACCACTTAGTTCTGTAGTTTTGGTCGTTAGGGTTAGAGTGATGATGGGTTTTGCGACGTGGCAACATTACCAAAAAAGTTCGCTGACCTGAGGGTTAGCTCAACTTCAAATGAAAACCGAGGAGAAAACTGTCACCAGAACTGTTGTTAAACATCTATCAGAGGTCACAGAGCGAGTTCCTTCCAGCTTCCATTTACTCTACATACACGGAAACAGCTCTCCCATGCAGCTGGGAATTTTTTCCTGTTTCACCTCCAAGTAAAGCAGCTTAGATGATCTGGATAAACAGTCAGCTTGTCTACAACTGAACTTTGTTGTAGTGACGGATCATAAATTTTCATGAACTGCGTATGTGAGTAGAAACAACGGCCATAACAAGAAAAACTAGACTCAAATAACAGAATTGCCCTTTCATTAGTACCAATGCAAATATGATCAGCACCACATACAAAATCACTCGAACTGAGGAAACATCTGAGAGCCTGAAGAATACTGAACTGCCACAAAAACGCTTTTTTAAAGGATGAAAATACTATGAATATTTTGCAATTAGACATTTACCATGTCCATGTTCCCTGAGGAAGCTGCTCCGAGCTGTTACACAGTGGATCTGATCATCTCAGATATTATGTAAATGAACTTTAACTGGTTTCTTTCTGCTTCCAGCACGAACAAAAACATTTATTAACCTCGTGAGCTTATTATGTTGCTTTTTTTTTCCTTTTGGTTGTAAAATTCAGAGCTGCAATTGACAGCCTGTTAAAGCCAGTTAGAAAAGTAAACAGCACACAGATGCACATTATCCTACAGTGACGGCCTCAAATAGCCCAGTGAACTGTATGGTGAGTGTTTGCCACGCTTTGCAGATGAATGCCATTAGTAGCACTTTTAGCCACAAATGTTTTTGCCAAGTATCAGGGGAGGTCTCCCTCTGTCTGTCTCATCAGTGTGTATGGAAAACAGCGAGCCACACTGGTCCCCCCGTCCACATCAATGCACTCCTCTCCAAAAAACACCACACCAGGGCCTTCAAAGGCAAGACTACACGGGACATCACAACTCGACACAAACAAAAACTCTGAGAAGCAGCTCGAGCTCACTCACTCACAGGCATGCGCGCACTTGTAAACTCTATTTAACCCATGCAGGGGTGTATCGACACACGCTCACACTGAGATTCACAGACACTGCACTGTGCAGTATCACAGACAAAACACACTCTCACACACACGCCCCCCACCTCTCTCAAATGAATACTTTTTGTTTTTTAAAACAAGCGTTTATGTTAAATGAATAATTTCTGGCTTAAATTATACATTTTTTCCCCTGCGGTCCACAACCAAAATTACACAGAGTCCCAGCTATTTTCTCCCTGTTTGAATTGTGTCCTGCATTCTTGTGTCCCAGCGGTGTATTTAAAGTGCCCGCCGAGGACCATGGCCTTTCTTTAATTAGCTTAGCCCAGCAATTAACTGGGAGATATTGTTTATTTCAATTATAAGGGTCTGAAGGCTTTTATAGAATGGATGGGAGCAGACCTGTACTTTACGGCTTTTAGTCTGTGAACAGTTAACAGTGGTCAGTGAGAGAGGGGGGGGGGGGGGGGGGGGGAAGACAGACAGACAGACAGAGAGAGAGAGGGAGAGAGACAGACAGACAGACAGAGAGAGAGAGAGAGAGAGAGAGAGAGAGAGAGAGAGAGAGAGAGAGCATTGTTGTAGTGCCACGTCTGACAGGCCACCAAGGGTCACTGCTGGAGAACATGTCAGCTATGGACATCTGAGGTTTGACTGACTTTAAATTGTAGTTTTAGCTCAGGTGCAGTGCTGTTACTGGTTTCTTATGAAGCGTTCTGATCTCCTAAAGGCATTAATTGTTAATAAAAGACTCATCAGAGTTTTATAAATAAGTTATCACCAGGTTTGGCTGCTGCATTTCCTCTTCTTTTAGCTTTGTGGGCCGCTCTCATTGACCTTAAAGGTTAATCTAGCTTGGGTCCGGAGCTGCATTGGGATAATAATTCAGGCAGGTAATGTCAGCGCAGGCAAGTCTCCACATATTCACAACAGACCCATTTACACTGTTACTGTTGTGTTGAGATATTCTTACTGTTTATGCCACTGACATATTGTTTAGTTTTATGTCTATACACGAAAGCTGCTTCAAAAACAATAATGACTCTGGATGTTTTTGAAGCAGATGAAGTGTCTTCAGTTTCAGGAGTCAGACAACTGCACTTCCATCATCAGAAGTATGACAGATCCATACTTCTTGTCATGTGTCTCTGGTAGAGACACATGACAGAAAAGATGGTGTACAGTGATTGATTTATTTTGATTTATTCATGTCATTTAGCATTTTTAACAGTGGTGTGATAAAAATGAAAATCAAAGGAAAATCAGGCCAGGCTGCTGGGAATTCTCCCCCAGTGCTGCCAGAAACCAGTTCAGGCCTGTTTGGGTTTTATCTTCTACAGTTTCTGCTGTTATTCCTATTGATTATAATATTTACTCACCAAGTTAACTTCTGAGATCTGAGCACATGGTGTCACATGAGCGGTCAGATAATCATACAGGGTTTAACACACAAATGTAGTTCTGCACTTCCACAGAGCTGGTGGGACCAGCAGTAGTTGTTATAATAAACCAGTGGTCAAACCTGACTCTGCAAAGGCCAAGATATTCTGACTTGAATCTCTGTAGGTCAGGAGCCAAAAATGCCGGCTCCTACAGTTCCCATAATGCAACATCTAATGTTTATGGTCTTTTCCGTCTCTCAAACTCCTGCCATCAGTTTGTGACGCAGTGTTCTGTTTGCAACGAGTTTGTTTTCCCATGAACGAGTCGACTGAACCTCATGTGCAAAGTTGCCCTTTAAAAAAGACCCTGGCGAGAGAAGAGAAAATGAAGATGAATGGAAGAATTATCACCCAAACTATCCTTTGTACACATCCTTCAGAGTGTACTGACTACCCTCTTGGTTCAACAGTGACCCACCATACTTATTGTGGTTGTGTGCACAATTTATGTGCACAACATTTTGGGTGTGCTCCCTCTACCTCAAAATAGAGACGTATAGATCATCTGTCGGCTTGTTGACACCCTGACTGCACCCTCTTCAGACAGTTGTAGTGACGTCTTCTTGTTTTAAAATAAACATTCATCTAAGAATGTCACAAAAGTTGTTGTATTAACATAATTCACTGAGTCGGGACTTGTTAAGTTATTAAATGGGTGTTGGTCCAGAGGCTATATATAGAATATATAGGTATCTATAGGTATAACGTGTTTATTAAACTTCTACTAGAAAGATGCATTTTTATATTATTACTATGATGTCATTCATTATCAGCAGCCTCCACTTATAGGTTCCTGCTGCTGACGGCTACATTATAAACTGGTTATATACTGTATTTCTCATAAATGTTAATAGAGGGACTTAAAGTGAAGTGTTACTCCTAAATTATTTCCTATTTATGATTTAAGAAGAAGAAGAGGAAGACTCCCAGGAATGACAGCATGACAGATTTTCATCAGGCTGAGTTTCCCAGGGTGCAGTGGAGGATGACAGTTGTGAGTCAGGCGTATGAGGTTTCCCTCAGTGTGTGTCTGGGGTGGAACCTGGAACCAGTTTGGAAGAAGCCCTGCGCGTGTGTGCAGGCTGCTGCGACCATTAAGACTTATTCTAGCGTGGGACAATGGGATTACTGTGAGTGCACGTATTAGTGAGTGTGCGCACACAGGCGTCCGTGTGCGTCGATGAGAGGAGTCAGAGACATCAGTGGGTGTTTGTGTATGGATTTGCGTTTGTGCGGATGGACACATTCAGACATGAGCCAAGCCACCAGCCGGCCACATGAAAGCCCAGCTCTGGGAGGTGGAATTTTAATGTGGAAATGGGAACAATGATTTCTACTTTTAAATGTGGACAAGAAGCAGAGCCCATCGAACAGCAAACCGAAAATGATGGATCAATTATTAATACATTTACCATCACACTGCGAGCATGAGTGTGTGTGTGTGTGTGTGTGGGCGTGTGTGTGTGTGTGGGCATGTGCTTGCATGCAAGCTGGTACATGTACGTGTCCACTTCTCCGTGTGCTGTCATCATGTGTCCTCTGTGAGTTTGTGTTTGTCTGCTTATTCATGCGTTTGCTTCCACCCAACTTGGCATTAGTGAAATTCTTATGGGTTATTTTCAGATGTTCTGGATGCTGCGCACTGAAGATAGCCAGTAGAAACAATTGTTGTGTGTCTGTGTGTGTGTGTGTGAGGAAAGGGGAGGAGAGGAGGCTGGGAGCAGTGTCATTAAATAATCTGACTATTTTATTCCATCCCTTTAAAGTGAAAGTGTTTATCATTTCTTCTTCCCCCACAAAAAAAAACTATGCAAACAAAAGTCTTTTGCATGTTCACATGTGCAATATTTCATTTCACATGTTGCATAGTGCAGATAGATAGATAACTAACCTTTTCATGATTATACTGCTCCAGTATAACTATAGCTGGTTCTGTTCTGAAATGTCTCCATGGTGGTCTGCAGTTCCCCTGGGGTTCTTCCCTGCCCCGAGGGCTGCAGTCCATTCTGCTCATAGTGGATTAAATGATGCTCCCCCTATGACCAGATAATTAAGAACACAGGCCGACGCAGCCTGACTGGAATCAAAGATATAACTGAGCTATAAACACAGTGGAAGGAAGGAAGAAAGAGAGAGAGAGAGAGAGATCAGAGTGGTTTGTGGAGCAAAGAGAAATCTTAAGTAAGGAGGAGAGAAGAAGATATGTGAGGAGGAGGGAGGGGTGGGAGCAAGAGAGAGAAACAAGGAACAAGGGGACAGAAAGAGAAAGACAGAGTGTGAGCAAGAGAGAGAGAGAGAGAGAGAGAGAGAGAGAGAGAGAGAGAGAGAGCGAGAGAGAGAGAGAGGGACTTCTTGGGACCCGTCTGGATCTCATTTAGAGGAGAATAATGCGATTAGCTTTGTTTAGTTTTCACAGCTCCAGCCAGTCCCATGAAAAACCTATGTGAGTGTGTGTCTGTGTACATTTGAGTCTATGTGTGTGTGTGTGTGTGTGTGTTGTGCTGGGTGAAGTGTACATGTAGGTTTGTATGTATTGTCTTGTGCTTTTTCTGGTTCGTCGTTCCTAAAGCGACCGAACTAGACTTGATTCAAATCAAGACAGAGATATTTACTCATGGTGACACAGCAGAAACACAAACACCTACTAACTCATAAACACACAAACACACACACCAACACTCACTATTAGACACAAAAAGCTCTTTGATATGCACCTCAAATTATACAAGATGTCAGATAGAGCTAAGATACAATTTAATCCAGTCTAATGCAGCATGTGTGGCAGGATTCAGTTGTGTAACACTCGCAGTGAAAACTAACAACAGTGCGGTAAAGATAGAGTTTCAGAAAAGAAAAGGAAAGATTAGCCTCATATCAATATTCACTGCATCTGCTTGTGCTAAACTTTCAGTTTCATCTGAACACTGGGGTCACCCCCACTTATCTCGCTCCACTCGTCTCACTAGTAGCTACTAGTTAAAGCATAAAATTTAACCTCTCTCTGACCCACTGCACTTTTAAAGCCTCTGTGAATACTGTCCTCACCCAGTAACAAAGTAAACATAATAATAACAGAAACACACTGTCATGTCTAAGGCAGAAGCAGCCAAATCTAACATCACTGTCTGCCAAACAGGTCAGTTAACAGTGTTTTTCTTTTTCACTGACTTTTCCTCTTCTTGTTACAGTTCTTTTTTTTATAAAGTGTCAAAAATGTTAAAACAATAACTGGAAATCTTTCATGTGTCTGTCCAGGCATCATCAAGGTGGGGAGGTGGAACCCTCTGCCCATCCACTTCCTGACTGACGCCCCAGAAGCCACAGTTGCTGACATGCTGATGGAGGTCTACCACATGGTCACGCTACGTATTCAGCTACAAAGGTCAGAAAAATTTGACACTTTTCAAGGCGATCATGAGAAACTGTACGTGCTGTTTCAGAGTGAGAAATTTAAAATTATATTGTAAATCAGTGACTTTCCAACAGCGCTTCTCCCTTGAATATGAAAACAACATTAAAGAGACTGCGTGTCCATATGTTATGTAGGCTACACTGTAAGGCTTTTAATCCACACTCTGTTGCTCTGAATCAGACACTTGGTCCGGTGGGTGGCTGATGTCATTGTCACTGATTGCAAGTCAAGAATTTACCATATCTATCAAATTTGAAAGCAGCAATATTGAAACACTAAAGCTCCAGTTGGGGTTTATCTATTATCTGTCTCCGTCAGGGAGAGTCCGGGTGCCAGGAACTCCTAGTTCTCCAGAATAAGTGAAGCAGGATCTTGATGGGCAGATAAAAACAGATAAACTCCAGATGAGAGGCTTATTATTGTTATTGTCTTGGCAAATACCAGCCAGGTTTGTTTACATGTTTATGTGTGTATCCATGGCAACGGCAGAGCTTTGCACACTTTGTGTATCAGTGTCGAAATGATTTATTTGAGATTAAAATGACATAAAAACAGGAAGATTTGCAGGAAGACAGATCTGTACAGGATGTTGGAGAGATCAGTGGTTTTACAGGTTCATTTAGGATTAAAGGAAGAGTTAGAAACTTCACTAATACACTTTCTTTCTGAGAGGTAGATGAGAAGACTGATACCACTCTATTGGCAGTAAATGTGAAGCTGGTTAGCCTAACTACCTGTCCAGCAAGTTAGCAGCAGCTAGCAGCATTAAGATAGCACTACCAGGTGGTTAGCTTAGCTCAGGATAAAGACCAGAAACACTCAGACAGTCTCTGTCCAAAGGTAATAAAATTCACCTAGCAGCACATCCAAAGCTCATGAATTAACATGTAATATCTTATTTGTTTAATCTGTTAACATTTTTTTTAATGTATTACCTTTGTGCTGAGCCAGGCTAACATAGCTGTTTCCACCGTTTCCAGCCTTTAGTTGAAATTATCAGTCGATTAATTGATGAGTCAATTGACAGAAAATTAACTGGCAACAAGTTTTATAACTTATAGTCATTTGACTGATTTCTAAAGTTAAAATTAACTAGTACCAGCTTCTAAAACGTGAATATTTGCTAGTTTTCTATGACAGTAAACTCTTAGTAAACAAATATAATGATGAGCATCTTTTCAACATTTTTAGAAATTTTATAGACGAAGCAGTCAATCAATTATTAAAGAAAATAACTGTCAAATGTATTCATAGTGATGATAATTGTTGGTTACAGCCTTACAGTTCTATATTCCCTGAAGTTTTTAATGTGTTAATCATTTGACAATGGAAGCAATTTGATAGAATACAGCTATGTAATAAATTAGCAAAATATGAACCAGATTTGACACAACAAGGCTACACCAGAGAGGATGGAGGAGACAACATTGTTTATTGTGCTTTAGTGGTGAAAAGCTCTAACAAATTTTGGATTAATAAATTGTGCAGAACAAACCTGGGGCTTTTAGGCAGTTGGTGATCGAGTCTCTACTGACTCCTCGTGTGTGGGTTTGGCTCGTTGTAGTTTTTCAAAGCTGGAGGACCTGCCCTGTGAACAGTGGAACCACGCGACAGTCAGGAACGCTCTCAAAGAGCTGCTGAAGGAGATGAACCAAAGCACTCTGGCCAAAGAGTGTCCGCTGTCACAGGTAACAAGTGGCTCCACCATCACTGCCTCTTTCAGCCCTCATCAGACTCAGAAACAGTCGTAAACTCTATTGATTATTGCTGCATTTGAATCAAGCTCCACCCCACAAAATGAAGCACTGTTTCTTAATCATGTTGAACTCCCCAGCTGCATGTTTAACCTTCCTATCCTGATCTCATAATCACTTGTGTGTGAGATTTATGTATGTATGGATGTGTGTGTGTGTGTGTGTGTGTGTGTGTGTGTGTGTGTATGTTCATACTGTGTATAAATGGTGCTCTGGTGGGGGTGTTGATCGCAGCATCAATTGCAAGCATATGTGTGTGTGGCTGGAGATTCCCTCTCTGCACTGCACAGGCTCAAGTTTCCATGGGTGGCTTCCAATCATGATTAATGTTTGTCTGTTTCTATTGTGTGTGTGTGTGTGTGTGTGCATGCCATGTGGTTGTTGCGTGAGTGTAACCATTTCATATTACGTTGGTTGTTAATTATCTCTCCTCTCTCTGTCTCTCTCAGAGCATGATTTCCTCCATAGTGAATAGCTCCTATTACGCCAACGTCTCCACTGCCAAATGCCAAGAGTTTGGTCGCTGGTACAAGAAGTACAAGAAAATCAAAGGTGAGCAGCACAGGTGACAGTGGTCCCACTTCCCCATATGCTCTTAAAGTTCGCCTGAGGGTCGGAACGGGATGATTACTGAGGTAGAAAATAATATAAAACTAAACTCTGAAGTTAGATTTAAATTGTGTGTTACAAAGGTTCTCCACTAATTTACCACTGCACTATTATATGGACTCATGATGGACTGTTTGAAAATGGATACAAATTCATGCCACAGATCCAGAGATATCTTATTTTTATGTGTCCACATTACCCACAATGCAACTTAACCACTGGCAGTGCAGAGATTCAGGTGTGTTATGTTTGTAGCAGTTAATGAGGTCTGGGGCCTCTAGCCTCAAGCAGACATGAAGGGTTCACTTGTTTCTAACTCCACACCCACAGATTTTTTTACCTTTCAAACTTGTAGTCTTCAGGCTCAACGGACACTGACTCAGGTGACATCACTTGAGGCAAATTATCAGACTTCATACAGTACTTCTCCCCAAGACCTGAGACAGACCGTGACCTGTATGATTGCTCCTCTTTAAAGGATACAACAGAGCTACAGAGTTCACACATGTTACCGCTGTGCTTACGCCCATGGATGGATTACTGGGCCCCTGCCCTTTTGGGCCCCTGTGCCGGAGCCTCCGTTTGAAGTGACTGTTAACATTTCTTTTTGGGAAGTGACTCAAATGAATACAA
The DNA here is from genome assembly GCF_046630095.1 of Trachinotus anak. NCBI lineage: Eukaryota > Metazoa > Chordata > Actinopteri > Carangiformes > Carangidae > Trachinotus > Trachinotus anak. The sequence goes on along the minus strand of NW_027273852.1, from coordinate 20,646,263 downwards.
AGAGATGCAAAACGACTGCAGAGACACAAAAGAAGAAACGACTACAAAAAGATGCAAAACAACCACAAAGATGTGAATCTGTGGCCCTTGTTGATATGTAGGAAGGGATGTGGGCCCTTTTGCATGTGTGTGCCCAGAGGTCCATTGTCTCATTAGATAACGTGCACCTCCTCAGAAACTGAACTACACTATGGAGCCACTGAGATAACACATGGGGATGTTTGCGTTGCTAGTGTTTTCTCCTTAAAGGTTCTGATGCTGGAGGAGATTGTTGGCAGTAAAAACAACATATAAAGTTGAAGGAGGCTCAGGAGTCTTTAGCTATTCAGTAAAACGCATCCATATAATAAACCATCTACTCACCAGGATCGCCGCTCCGTCACTGTGAATGAATGCCTATGAATAACATGGCAGTGGTCTCCTATCGATGGATTCAGCAACTCGGTCCGTGTCATCTGTAGTGTGACGTGTCCAGGTCAACCCACTGACCACATCTCTCCACCATCACCTCCTTGGAAGCTACACTATAATCTTCACGTTAAAGGCAAAGCTGGTACAGAACGAGGGACACAGGCAGAGAGAGGCTGAGGTGATGGTGGAGTCTGCTGCTGACAGAGGGAGGAGTGTTAGGTTACACTCTGCCTTTCCAGCATTAGTTCTGCTCTTCAGCTGGCAGCAGGGCCTGCACACGGCTCTGTTCCAGATGTCAACACACACACACACACACACACACACACACACACACACACACACACACACACACAGGGCTCAAGGCTCTCTGATTGGCTGTTACACATGTCAGTCACAGCCAGGATAGAGGGACAGGGGCAGACTGCTGGACCACAACATGCTCTTCTTCAGCTGAGTTTGTTAAGTAGTTTTTTGGGGGACACTAAAAGGACCTTTAATCCATGTTGGCTTAAAACCTGAGCTTTAAAGTTCATTCTGTTCATTATTTTCCAGCTGTTTTCATGTCTGTATGTCAGGAACTTCAGCACCTTCATGTCTGACTGATTTTCTGTATTTGTTTCTTTGAGCAGTAGATTATCTGGAGAAGATGTGGTCTGGACGAGACGCTGCTGACATCAAAAGTAAGAAGCCATATTAATCTAAGTACTAAGAACTTTAGTTATTTACTGACAGTAAATGAAGGTACTTTAAATTGTACTTTACTAGTCTTTTTTCTGCTACTTCAAACTAATACTTCAAAACATTTCAGAGGAAAACATTACATTTTACTCCACAACATTTATCTTCAACAACTTTAGTTACTTTTACAATAAGATACATTAATACAGTATGATATGTGTATAAAACATAATGTATGTGCTTAATAATGGCTTGTGACTGTGTCCAGCTGTGGCCCCTTGTCACATTTCAGATGACTATGGTTGATTATTGTTTATTTATTTCTGTCCTCCAGTAGAGAGAGACAACATGGCAGACTTCTGTGTGCTGGGCCAGAGACCACCTCCTCACCTGGCCGGCCTGGCCCAGCTCAGTCACCTGGGAGCTGGCAGTCCGCTCCTCAAGGCTGGATCTGGAGATCCACAGGCACCCTCCCAGCCGCCCCAGCAGCCTCCACCTCCCCAGCAGCAGCCCTCGCCCCACGGCCCCCTCCACCACAGCCCTCCTCTTCGTACGGGCCAGGTGCCTCCTCCGCCCCCTCCGCCCCCGCCTGGTGCCCTGCAGCCCCTGCTGGGGCCAGGTGGGCTGCTCTCCCCTCAACTCTCCCCACAGCTGGTACGTCAGCAGCTCGCCATGGCCCATCTCATCAACCAACAACTGGCCGTTAGCCGCCTGCTGGCCCACCAGCACCCCCAGGCCCTCAACCAGCAGTTCCTCAACCACCCGCCCATCCCACGGGGCTCATCCAAAGGTGGCGGCGACCATCCCGGGAGCAACCCCTCGGCCGCCGAGGTCTCCTCTGAAATCTACCAGCAGGTCAGAGACGAGCTGAAGAGAGCTAGTGTCTCCCAGGCCGTGTTCGCCCGTGTGGCTTTCAACCGCACACAGGTAGGAAAACAGGACAGACTGTGGTCAAGAGGGTCAGGAGACCGTTGGGAAAGTGGTGGTAAAATGATCAGAGTGAGAGGAGCCGCGAGGTGATGCACCAGGGAAGGAGATGATAGTCTCAGATGGAAGACATTTGTCGAGAATGGAAAATCAGAAAAAACAAAAATAGCTTCTTGTGGTGTTATTGTGCCAGACGAGAATCAAAACATCCTCTTAAGGCTTATTGAGCTGCATTTTCTCAGCCTAAACCAATCATAGTTCCCCTTCCTCACACCGTATCAGGTGAGAGGTTTTTATTTCTGTCTGATTTGATAGAAATAAACAGCGTTTGACGTCACTGATAGACTGTAATTTTTCACACTGGGTTTAGCTAATTTTGTGGTCACCCACCTTGTGGTATTTTCAGTGGGATTAGCGGAAGCATGGCAGGGTAGCTTGCTGGATCATTGAGTCTCCTTCCCCACCCTCGCAGCAGCACAAGCAGCTGATGCATTCAGGCTGTGCTAAACTGGTTACCATATGCCCCATTAGATCAATGTAATGGGAGTTGGCTCATAGACCTACTGGTATAGAGACCAGGTGTCTTTTAGTGAGTTTTGCGTATCTGTGTCTCTGTGTGTCAGTGCATATATTTATGTGAGCATCCAGCCCATATGCTCATACTGTTTATACCGACTTTTATCAAACAATAGCTGGAGGTTGATCTGGGATTTTGAGAAATGGTGGAACATAACTAAATACATAACTTTAATATTTTACTATACTTAGGTACAATTTTCATGGAATGGCACTTTACTTGCATATTTTCTTTTCATGCCACATATTTCTAGTTCAGTTACTTGTTACTTTACAGGTTAAAAATTTTATTTACATAACATATTAAGAGCTTATGAAATATGATTCACTGTTATAGATTGAATTACCCAACAGTATTTACAAGTACAATGAAATAATTTGAATTATGAACTATGAAATTCCTGCTCTTCCTTTCAGTGATTTTATAATGTATAAAGAGGAGCTTTTTCACCACTGAGAGCTCAGAAAACTAAATAAACATTGGAAAATTCAGAGAAAACTGTGGGAAAAGTGAAAATAAGTAACTACAGGAACAGAATCAGAATCAGAAGTTTATAAAAAAAAGTAATTTCCATCCTCGTGTTGCTGCTCTATCAACCAATGCCATGCAACAGTAAATGCTCACTCATCCCACATTTACGAGAAATCATGAAAACATGCATTGGGATAATTCACTTCAACACACATTAGTTTAAGATTAGTGACTGTGAAGCAACGACATACCCTTCTAGCAGAGGTCATGGAATGGTGGAATGTGTGTGTTTGTGTTGCTCAGGGTTTGCTGTCAGAGATCCTGAGGAAGGAGGAGGACCCTCGCACAGCCTCACAGTCCCTGCTGGTGAATCTGAAAGCAATGCAGAACTTCCTCAACCTGCCCGAGAGTGAGAGAGACCGAATCTACCAGGAAGAGAGAGAGCGCACCATGAACCCGTCAGTCGGCCTCCCTGCATCCAACTCCTCCAACCCCGGAGCGCCACGCCTCTCACAGGTTAGTGTAGCTCGTAGTGAGCAGCACCTGCAGCGTCTTCTCCCGCCCATCATTAGACGTTTCTACAACAGGATTTCATAACAGTTTCTCTCATGGGGGCTACAAGAAAACAGTGGGATTTTTAGGATTTTTTTATGATGACTCATTTGAACATTTGATTGTAACATGCCATGTGTCTTGTGTGTGTGTGCATAGAAAGTGTGGGAGAGAAGCTTGGATGACCAGATAACCCCTGATACCTGGGCCTCCATCTGGAAGAACAAGACTAAGATCTCTAACTCAGTGAGTTATCTCCAATCTGTAACTTGCCCTCACAAAGTGCAGCACATCATGTACTTTGTCTTATAGCCTGTGCTTGGATTTAAAAGTTTTTTTCTTAAACAAATACCATTTATAAAGGAAAACAGCTTCAAAGCCATCGTAGGAGCATATTGTAAACATGAAGGACACTGTACAGCATTTGGAAATGTCTTTCCATGTGCACATAACAATTTAGCAATGTCGATGATAAGAAGTCCCCTCTGATGTCAGGGCAAATGCCCATTCATGGCTCTGGGGCGAATGTACGCACTATTCTTATTATGTCTATATAAAATTATCTCAGCATCGTTTACACTGAGGGAATGTAAGCTAGCTGGTCTGTACATGTCTTGTGGACAACTTCAAACACTGTGTATACAAGCTCTCTGAGAGCCAATACATGTTCATTCAAACAGAAACAACAAAGAATGACAAAAGAGAAGGACTTAATGACTTTGATCTGTAAACAAAATTCATGTGGAGACGTGCGCTGCAGATGTGCAGCTGATGCTCATACAGGGAACACTCCATGTCTGTTCTCAGAGCAGCTTGAACTGATCGTCAGCCGATAACCTTCACTTATATGTATACACAAGATTCACTTTCGTGGGTAAATCTCTTGAATATAATATAAAAGTCCCTTAGAATTGTAGCAGAATCCTGTAATACAAGCTTATCTGACAGGTGGTTCTCTTAAAACATTAAAGGTCCCATATTATATAAAGGTAGATGTCCATGTCTTTTTGATTATAAAGCAGGTCTAGGTTCTATATTAATACTGTGAAAGTATCAAAGCCTCAGTCCACAGAGAAATGCACACAGCCTGTATTCAGAAACTGAGCCTTAAAGCCAGCCGTCAGGACTTCTGGAACTTTGTTATGTCACAACAAAATTGTCAGCCAATCAGAAGAGAGGCTCAGATCCTCTCTTCTGATTGGCTGACTGACCCGTTGTTACTAGAGCTCCAGAGAGAAGCCTGAGAGAGGAGATGTAAAACTACACTGAGATGATTTTTGGTTCTTTAAACCACAAATATATCTTCTGATCAACAGAACAGAGATCAACACTTCAAATAAAACACAAGGAAAAGGTTAAAATATTCAGTTTGTACTTACCATGTATTAAATCACATGTTGCTCCTCTGCTCTCAGCCCAAGCCGTCCGGCCCAACCCCCGACCTCCCGCTGAAGCTGGAGTCACTGGTCAACATCACGTCAGGCATCTATGAGGAAATCCAGCAGGAGATGAAGAGAGCCAAAGTGTCCCAAGCTCTGTTTGCAAAGGTGGCTGCCAACAAGAGCCAGGTGAGGGAGGGAGTCACTGGGAAAACAGAAGTCACCAGAACAAGACAATAAGATATTTACTCCTTGATAAATATGTACACCAGAACAACCTGGGGGAGTCAGGGGGCCAGAGACAAAACAATTTATGTGAAACACTAACACAGATGTACTGTCCCGTGAGAGTGAACTTTTTGATGTCACATTCAGGCAAACATGCACAGTGAACCACTGTTACCTGCTACTGAACAATGAATACTTATAAATAGGTTCATCGGTTCTCATTTATCAATAGACAGAGCCTCTCTTCTCTTTAAGGAAAGAAGATGGATGCTTGCTCCCCTCCTTGGGGCAGATATTATCTTAGAGAGAAAATGTGGAAAAAGAAAAAAAAATCCCTAACATATAAAATCTATTAGAAATATAACAAATCACAGGAGACAGTGGAGAAACTAAATCCCTTCACTGATGGATTTAGTTTGACTTCATTCAAACACACAGGACAGTAGCATGTGGCCGAGTGGCCAGGTGGAAGCGTGAGAAAAGCATGCGGAGATGTGTGCATCTTGTATACAGTATGTGCGTGCGGTTTGTGAGGTCCCCCAGGTTGGCGGATGTGGAGGTGGTGGTGGCTCAGGGTCACGGCTCAGTGCACCCATCTGCTGCAGCTGGCCACAAGGACAGAGGCAGAGGAAGAGAGAGATGATCAGGCTATTAACGGTGCATGCTGCCCGAGGTGGCTGGTTGAACACAACAGCTGGTGTCACAAACTGAACCAGTCTAGCAGATATAATTGAATCTTCTCCGTCTCTCCTTCCCCCTCCCTGTTTTCCTCTCCCACATTTACCTCACACATTTCCAACTTTTATTTATTTTTGTGCTAAATTTAATTCTGCGCTCATTGCTTCATCTCCCTGTAGTTCACATTTTTCTGTGTCTGTGCCCTCCTGTCTCCTCTGTCCCTTCATACTTGAACTTCTCCTGATTTTCTTCTTCACCTGGTGTCATTGTTAGAAAATAAATGTGTTTATTCTTGGGCTCCACACAGCTGGAGCCATGAAATGCCTCCTAAAAAATGGAAAATACAAGGATGGTCCATGGTAATATTCTTTCAACATGTTAATTAGTGACCTTTAGCCCTGCTGGTGGATTAATTTAACCTTTGGACAGAGCCAGGCAGCATGACAGTACCAACTTCTAATCTAACTCTCCACAAGAGAGCAAAGGAATATGGACGTATTCCTTTAACATCTGCCTCTCTCTCTAACCCACCCTCTGCGTCTCTCATCCAGGGCTGGCTGTGTGAGCTGCTTCGGTGGAAGGAGAACCCCAGCCCGGAAAACCGCACTCTGTGGGAGAACCTGTGCACCATCCGGAGGTTTCTGACCCTGCCGCAGGCCGACAGAGACCTGGCGTACGAGGAGGAGTCCAGACACCATCACACCGAGAGGTTGCACACCGTCCTCCACCTGCCGCAGGACACACAGGTAAGAGCCAGATGTAAACCGCTGCTGTTTACATGCACCTCATATCTCCATGTCCAGATGTGATACCCCTGACTGGATTGTATTAACACCTGGACTTAAACTGTATCTCTGGTGAACACACTGAAAACAGATTCGCCGCACACATCATCTCATCATCTTTAAGTTGTTTACATCTGTTGTAACTGCCCTTGTGTACATTTCCTCTTGCACTGTTATCAGGTACACATTTAAGGTACTTGTACTTTATTCGAGAATTTTCTTTTCATGCCACTTTCACTACAACTACAACTATCTGACAGCTTTAGTTACTTACTGTACAGGTTCACATTTTTGTGAACGACATCTTTGGAGAGTTTATAACATATGATGCTTCGCCATAAAACTCAACAAAATATACAAGTAGAGCTGAAACAATTAGTCCATTAATCATTTAGTTGATTGACAGACTAATTAAAATAAATAAAATATCAGAATTGAAAAAGAAGAAAATCCCACACAATGCTCTTGCTTAGCATCACATTTTGAGACGTTTCAGACTCTCTCGACTTTCTGGGCTATGTTGGATGATCAATAAATTGAGATGCTGAGCAATGTGGGGGAATATTCTTCTTTTCAAGACCAAAGTGACACTTTCCAGTGCACCTGCACCTAAGACATTTGGATGTGTGGATATATTAATCGAGAAAACATGCAAAATACCAAAAAAAATGATCATTCCAGCTTCTCAAATGTGAAGATTTCCTACTATTCTGTCCAATAACTTTTTTAAATTTGCATTTGTTTTTATTTTGAACAATTAAAGACAACAAGCATCACAAAGGTGTCACTTTGGACTGTGGGTAACTGTAATAGGCATTTCTCACCATGTTCAAACTTTACAGCCCAATCAATCAATCAGTCAATTAAGAACATAATCATTACTTACAAATATTATTTCAAATTTAGCTCCAAATCAATCAAAAAATGCTGCTCACACATTAAAGTAAGTAATAAAAATAATAAGTGTGTAACAGTGGCAGTAACAGTCACAGAGGACATTTTTCTGCATTGAGTACTTTTACTTTTGATACTTTCAGTACATTTCCCTGATTATACTTTACCTTCAGTATTAGCACTTTTACCTAAGTAAGTGATCAGAATACTTCATCCATCACTGCCTGAAAAAGTCTTTTGACATATATAATATCACTGGATCTTCCTGACCTCCGTTTTGATTTGTGCTCCTCATACAAAAGCAACTTCTGTGTTAAAAAAAGCCACAAAAACATTCATTTTTTTATTTCTGTCAAATATGTCTCCCGGTCACCTCCACAGTTGTTGAGGGTAACCTTAAGTCAGGTACACACAGGTTCAGTGCAGCGGGAGCACTCACCACCCACACACTGCATGTACAGTACATGTACAGACACACAGCTGTGCGTCCAGCTGTGCTGTAAATCCACTGACTGAGTCAAAGAAGTATAAAACTGTATTTCTCCGCCCTCAGAGACCACACCTGTCATTATTATTTACTCATTATATTCATTTCGCGTAAGTGTGTACAGTGCTGTTTGATCTCGTTGTGTGTGCACATGTGTTTGTGTGTCTGTGCGTGCCCCAGTGGAGCGAAGAGTAAACAGTGTTGCTGGGTGGTGTGGCACTGGAGGAAATGCCCCATTAGTTTTTGAGGAGGGAGGTGGAGGCTGAAGACGGGCTGAGGGAGGAGGGAGATCGATGCAGGAAACTCACTGATGTGTTGGCCTCTTTCATTAACTGTCCATAATGAACCCACCCCGTCTGTCTGTCTGTCTGCCTGTCTCTGACTTCTTACTACTTTTAAGCTGCACACATAAATACATCGTCTGTTGGTGATTTGAAGCAGCAGACACCACAGAAACACAAACATGAAAAATATGAAAAACAACATTTCTCAAACTCTAAAGTCACAGTTTTTGTTTTGTCCGTGTTCTCCAGTACAGGACGTTAAAGTCCTGATGTTCACTTTGAATCATTTGTAAACACCACAGGAACTGTATCCTTTTCATACACAGCCCTGTAAATGTAGGGATCAAATTAAGATGAACAAATAAAAATAAACATTAATAATTATTTATTTACTTAATATTTTTGTTGTAAACCCAGTCACACCTTATTTTAGAGATTAGATCCTTATTTTATAAAATTTTCTTGAAAGTTTGGTGGAAGGAACCATGTGGTTTTGTGCTTATTTCAGGGGAACTTTCAGAGGAAGTTGCTCAATTTAAATCCCAGTAAATATTTATTCATCTTTCTGTTATTACTGGAAACTGTATTTTCCATTGACACTGAATTATTTTTTTGTTTTTATACCCATTTCACACTTATCAGGGTCAACTTGTGTTATCATCTGAGTTAATAAATCACTTGAGATTCATTTTATCTATACTTACATGGTTCTTTCCTGGAAACTTCCTAGGAAATTATTTGGAAACTAATTCAAATTTGTGGACTATAAAGCATCTGCATAAACCCTCACAGTCAATGACTGAAATCTGCAGATAAATAAATGTCAGGCCTGTGCTGCAGGATCTCTACTGTTGGCTTGTTTCAGGGGTCTTTTGCCTTAAATCTATGGCAACTGAAACACGATCATTTGGACGGAGATGACTGACCTGGTCACAAAACTGTTTGGCTATTATAACCTGCTTGCTAAAGGAAAACTAGTCCTACATTGTTCATTCAAAATACATGTGAAATTCTTCAAATGCCCTTAAAGATTAAAATTAGCAGTTCATTCATTCAGCTGCTAACAAAACAATCTGACCTCAAGTTCATTTTAGTTGCTGTTCTGGAGCCTTCGACTTTTTTTATCATATGATCTTCATCAGCGCATTAACTTTTAACAACTCTAATAATCTGGAAAATGCTCTGGAAAATGTAAATCTATAATCCCATGACAGACTCACTGCTGATGATTATCATATGATACAATAAAAAGCTCCAGAACAGCCTGTAAATGGACCTTGAAGTTAGTCAGTTTCATCAACCTCATAGTCCAAAGGGTTGTTTTTAAAGAACTTCAGGAGGAGCACACAGGCCTTTGTGACACATCAGACTAAACAAACCAGGTGTAACAGGCTAATTAATTAGCTTTTAAACGAAGCCAGGCTAGCTGTTTCCCCCTGTTTTCCTATCATAATGCTAAGCTAAGCTAATCAGCTGACAGACAGATTGGAGAGTGATATCGATCTTCTCATCATCGGCAACAAAGCCAAAGCCCAGAAAGTGTACTTCTGAAACTGTTGAATTATTCATTTAAATTAAATATGGAGTCCAGAGTAACAGAAAATGTGTTACTGTCCTACTGCACTGTGAAAAGGTCAAAGGTCAGGATGAGACACAGAAGCTGAGTTCACTGTTTGCTCGAACACATTGAAGCCTGGTGCGTTTGAGGCCCGGTCATCTAGTTGAGAGACAGTGTCTCCAACCACCAGCTCTCCCTGCCCCCAGTGCAAAGCAATTATATACCACATATAGCATATACCATATGTCATAAATCAGAAACAGGCAAATGCTGAAACTTCCCATTTTACATCTCGACATGAACCGTAGGGGCTGTTTTGTGGCTCCACCCGCCTCCACTCCACCACCGAGCAATTTTTCTCTTCCAATTCAGAGCTGTGTATTAAAGGCTGATGGGAAGACGGGGAGGAAGCTGTGGTGGCACCATTAACACATTCCTCTGCTCCTCTCACACTCTCCACAAAGACTAAAAATAAAGTTTATCCTCATAACAATCATGTTGTAACCCCCCCACACACCTCCAGAGACACAGGGACATGAACTGTGGCGAAACACTAGTGATTTATTAATGGGAAATGAGGTGTGGTGTATATATATTTATATGTGTGTGTGTTCGTGTTGCTGTCTTCAGACCCCCCTCTGTCCCAGATGAAGCCCCCACCAACCTCAGGCTCCAGCCAGCCTGCCACCACAGACCACACATGTGTCCCATCTGCCACACATACACAACATCTCACACTGATAGTTGGTAATGTGAGCGCTCCTTTGTGTTCGGACAGTAAGAGGGTCTCGAAAGCTGTAACAGCCAACCACAGGAAAAATGAATGCAGTGCTGCCCTCAAGAGCTGTACGGTAAATCAACACACCAGTGTGTGTGTCTGTGTGTGTGTGTGCTTGGACTGGACTGTATGTACAGTAGCGTGAGCTGTTTCTGCATGTCAGGGGCTCTGGGAGATCTCAGACTGTGTCTATTAAATCTGCAGGTGCTGTGTTCGTGTGTGTGTGTGTGTGTGTGTGTTTGTGTTCATGTCAGCAGCATCACATTTCTTCATGACTGACATGGTTGTGGTGCTCGCTCCACAGCTCTTATTCGTACGGCTCTAGCAGTTAAGTGCGTCCCACAGCTAATTTGGCAGAGTCTGCCCTTATAAATTATTTCTTTATTGTTTTTGCTAAATTGATTTCTGCTGCAAGTCTGTGTGTGTGTGTGTGTGTGTGTGTGTGACCGCTCACCATGGCTCAGACCCCAGGAGTGGTGGACTAGAACAAGAAGTAACAGCCACTGCGCCCCTCCTCCTCTCTCTGTGTCTCACTTCAGTCCAAAGGTGCTTCACTGGCGTCACTCACGCAGGTGCTCATTGCCAAAGCAGCAACAAATGGCTCCTGTCAAAACAGTGAAAGACTCATGTCTCCCTTTTAAGAGATTGTCAAGTAGGGCCGCCCCCAACACATCGATGATTCAAGTCACACATGATCAATATTACAATGGGAAAAGAAGAAGTGTGCATGCTGCACTGATCGGCACAGTACCAACCCAGAACTACTGGTGGTGCTTAGCTACAATGCTAATCATGCTAGCAGTGGATCACTATAGCTGTGTCCCAATTCAGGGCCACATCCTTTGGAAGCTGCATTTGAAGACTGCTGATGCAAAGCAAAAATCCTCCGTATGCCAGCCCGTCTCATTTCAGTTCAGCCTTCCTGACCTTCATAGACCATGTCCTGTGATGGATGCAGCCCCTGAATTTGAACACAGCTTAAGTTTCAGCGACTCAAATGATGTTTGTGTAGCTGCTGATGTTTTGCCAAAAAAAATACTTGGTCTTGATATGCAACCCTGTCTCCTCGTAATGGTGCTCTCTCAACATTTTTTTTTTTTTAATTAATGATGAAAGCATTACAATTGTTATGTCCGGGGTTTAGCACTCATAAGCACTTTGGTTAAAGTCGGTGAAAGATGGTGGTTTTTGTTAAATGTAAATAAACAGGTTGTGTCTGAAGTCACTGAGAACCTTTCCTGTATTAAACCAAACCAGGACCTTTCCCTAACCCTAACCAAGTGCTGTAAGAGTCTAAACATATCTATACAAAAGGTTCATTGAAGAAAAAACAGAGATAATATGAATATTTCTCTTATAAAATATCTGTAGAACCATAAGCACATGATAAATAAAAAAATATACAGTTGTTCTCCGTCAGCAATTTAGTATCCACTTCCATAGGGCTGAGGGTCTTGAGAGACAAGAGGTGTATTTAAAATAAGAAAGCAGCAGAGGCTGAGACAGTCGGACCTTTAGTCAATAGTATGGGTCAAGCTCAAAAAACACCATTGTGTCCCTTCATTCAACCTCCGCACCCAGGTAAACGCCCACCACACCCAACTTTGTAACGTAAGCCTGCTGTTAAAACGTGTCCGAGCCCAATCTAAGACAGCCCTGATGACATCATCAGGCATCATTTTCTCAAGAGTTTGGAAACCTCCCTCCAGAGCCATTACACAACTGTTTTCACCAGCTTGGCAGCACCTCCCACGATGAGTGAATTGATTTTGATGTGTAAAATCAGTGAATCAGCCACTCAAAAAGATCACAGGATTTTCTATGGGCTGGAAAAAACCCTCACCTCTTGAAAACTAAACAAAGGTGTAACAACCCTAATAACTAATTTCAAATATATATCATCAGAGGACATTTTAATATGTCACAGTATAAAGACTAATAAATTCATGAGGCTGAATTCCATTTAGCTGCTTCAGTTTCAGGGTCCGGGTTCATGCTGGATTATTGTCACAGCTTATTGAGACACCAAGATCCACACTTCATGTTGTTGTTGACACCTGTGCTTCCTGTACTGTGACAAGTCGAAACGTTTGCTCTGTTAGTTTAACATGTAGCTCAGGTGGAAGACATATGAATGAATACTTAAATACTAAAATACTTGAATACTTGAATACTAGAACACCAAATATGTATTAATCCGCAGTTGAAAATAGTCCCAAACGAAGGAACTCTTGAATCCTGTTTCAGTGATATTGGCTGAAAACTAGCGTGCAGCTGTTTTAGGAGATTATTTAGCCTTTTTGAAAAGAAACCAACAGGCTTTGGGCTCAGTGCCACAGACACAGGCAGGGAAAGTCAGTCAGTTATTCAGACTAACTGATGCACTGTTGGTTTTGGTGTTTTGGTTTGGACTTAGACTTTAAAAGGTAAACTCATGAAAAATGTGGTCCAAAACATAGGAAACCCACGAATTACTAGGCTTGGACCGATATTTGATAATATGAAATATCACAAAGTTTCCTGCCATATGCAATATTTTTCATAATATCATTTTTTTCTCCTGCAGTTTTGCAGAAGTCTGACTCTCATCTCACTGCTTTGCTTTTACTTTAACTTCCATCTTTAGCATCAGTAATCACACAATGGTTAGTTGATTGACAGAAAATTAATTGACTATTTTGATAGTCTAATAATTGTTTCATTAATTATTATTTTCAAATTATTATTAAAATTAATAAAAAATCCACTGGACTGTTGTTAGAATAAAACAAGGCATTTGATAAAGATGATGTCACCTTAGCATGTGGTAAATTAGGGATTAATCAATAATAATCAATAACAATAATAATCAGTAGTTTCAGCCCTACTATAAACATTTAATAAGTGACTTATAACACACTATAATGTAGCTGTGAGCAGCTAGAGGGACATTTTAAGAGTTTATTAACACAGTATTTTTCAACATTTATAATGTATTTTATATCATTGCATTTGTGTTTTACTATTTAGTTATTCATTATCTGTCTACACACCAACCACCAGGAGTTAAAGCTGTAGATAAATGCACTTATAAACACTGATATCCTATTATAACTGCATTATAGTGTGTTATAGTGTTACTGAGATAAATACAATTTGTCGTCTTCACTCCTTCACTTTGAGAGGAAGTAGCTGCCTCTCTCTGTTTCTTCAGTGCATCCCGGTGGCCTCTTATTCACTGGTGCAGGGTGGAGTTTGGGCTTTTTGGCAAACCACAATTAAGTTAATTGTTTAATTGCAGATAAATGGAATGAATACCACCCACCGTCTGAATGAAAAAAATATGCAACAACGCAAGTGCGTGCATGCAAATACATGTGTACGACCGCACAAGCACAAACACACACACACACACACACACACACACACACACACACACACACACTTACACTCCAGCTAGCCTCAATAACATTACGTGTATACATTTATTCATCAAAGAAACATTATTTTACAAAAAAAGAAAAAAAACAGTGAATGTGCTGTGACTCATCTACTCCCTTAGCCTGGATCACTACCACACACTTATTCAAATACAAGAGTGAGAGAGTGAGAGAGAGAGAGAGAGAGAGAGAAAAGAGGAAATAAAAAAATACACACTGATTAACAGGAAAGGTGAAGTCATGCACAAAACTAACAGAAAAGTGATTTTTCCTTCATTACATATTTATCTCTGTGTTAATGGTGTCTCTGGTGGTCACACACACACACACACACACCCCACCAAAACACACACACAGAAAGAAAGAGGAAAGAGAGAGAGTTAGGGGCCCTGGAGGACCAGAGCTCATTAAGGAGAAGATGAATATTTCATGTTCTATAATTCTTTCATAGTTCTGCGTCGTAATTTGCCTTGATTTACGTTTAAAAGAAAACTTTTTCATTTTACTGCAGTGCACTCACGGTGCTGCCAGGAGAGAGAGAGAGAGAGAGAGAGAGAGAGAGAGAGATGGAAAGAAGGGAAAAAAAGGAGCAGAAGTTCTTCAGGAATATTGAATCATGCCATGAGAAGAGCCGGCCTGGCCACGGGGCTCCACTGCCTGTGGTTTTGGGAGAGCAGGGCTGTATTGTGTTGAAGTGACATGTAGTCTCTTTCAAAGTAGTGTAATGGTCAGAGATGGGAGGAGTTACAGGCAGGGAGGGAGGGATGAAGGTGACACGGGCCAAACATACTTAAAGTGTCTGTTTACATTCACTACTTAACAACTACACTCAAGACAAAGTTTCTGTCAGTGCAACAACTCATTCCTCTTGTGCTTTTCTCAGAGAAAGTAGATTTTATGTGAAATAAATGGAAAAAATGAATGAGCATAATATCAGTCTTAAGTCATTTTAAACATCAGTGTAGTATTCAGTTCAGTTCAGAAAAAATCCTACATTAAAAGTGCAGCTAAATATACTTACAAGTATTAAAAGAAGTACTCATTATGAATAAAAAGGCAGTATGGGTAGTTATATAATGTGTTATTATATTATAACTAATGATATATTCATTTAAAGTGCAGCTAATTTTAACCATTTTACATACTGTCCAACAGTTTAAAGTACACTATGCATCATATTTCATAGGCTGATCATGTGTTTTGTATGGTTAATGTTTAATGTATGTTATAACTATAGTATTAAAAATAAATGTAGTGGAGCAGAAAGTAGGCTATAAGTATACTTTCATGAAATGTAGTACCACAAAAGTACCACAAAAATGTGCTTGAGTAAAAGTGGCTTTAAATACGTAGAGTACTCTGCAGTAAAATGACCTTGAGTGAGATAATAATATATATCATGTGACATTATTAGACTGTTAATACTGAAGCATCAAAGCCTGTCAGCAGCATGTCCCTGTGGTGGCAGGTGGAGCTGGTTTAACTACTTTATTTACAGTTAGCTAGTTCAGTCCAGTGGTTCTCAACCTTGGGGTTGGCCCCTCCAAAGGGTCATCAGATGAATGTGAGGGGACGTGAGATGATTACTTGGAGAGGAAGGAAGAAAGTTCGGAAACACAGATCTGTTTTCAGTTTCTGGATCTTTGTTGAAATGTTGGATCAGTTGAACAGATAATGAAATCAGACTGTGTGAGAAGTTTAGAAGGGAAAAGTCTCTTTGATGAAACTGATAGCAACTCAAAAGTTACCAATAGGTTTTCTGTAATCCTGGAATAATGTGTTTTATAAGCTTATTGTATACGTTTTTTCTGTAAAATCTCATATGTGAAACAAGTAACTGTAGCTCTTCAAATAAATGTAGTGTAGTAAGAAGTCCAATATTTCCATCAGTGGAGTAGAAGTATAAAGTATGTGAAGTACCAGAGTAAATGTATTTAGTTACAGCCAGTGTTTTCTTTTAACCATGACCTCGATCTTTCCCTATAACCTTAACCAATTGCTGTAGGTTTTTTTTTTTTTTTTTTTTTTTTCGCTGTGACTGTGATCTTTTCCTGCCATTAACCAAGTGTTTTTTTTTTGACAAAACCATGATCTTTCCCTATAACCTTAACCAAGTTCCCAGACATAACTCAACCTCAACCATGGAGGTGGCAGGTCAGAAATGCCATATGAATCATTTACTGACAGACAGTGAAAACTGATGTTGTCCTGGTGAGAACTGGTTGGCCAGTGACGTGCAGGGTCATCCTGGGGTTTTAAATGTCAGGGAATGTGAGTCTACTCTCTCTGACATATGACAAAGGTTCTTTTAATGATATGTAATGAAAAGAAGCCGATCAGTTTCACGATTGTGTGGTCAGAAAGTCCTTCCAGAAAAGGAAAATGAAGAGAAAACTTGAGAGCTGCTGACTGGGTTGTTATTATTGTTCTAAATTATTACAACTGTATGCACCAGAGTCCGGATGGATTATTGATTTTCTTTTTTTTGACCCTATTTCTTCAAAATAAATCCTGAGGATTATTTCTTTTAACTAAAAACCAATATGCCCACAACTGTCTGAAACTCTGTTACTACTACACAGGAGGTGGAGAGGGCTGGAGGTGTAAAAAGTGGGGAGTGGGAGGGTCAGCAGTGAGGAGGAGGAGGAGGAGTGGTGGGGATGAAGAGTAGGATGGAGGGAGGTGGGTGTGGGGGCTGCTGGCATCCACCAGTTCAGGGCTGATTTGGATGTGGAGTCATGTTGGCTTGGCAGGGGCCCACTTCATTAGTGTCCTGATGCATTAGACCTGAGTAGAGAGGGAGGTGGAGGAAGGAGAAAGTAAAGCAGGGTGGTGGGAGAAAAGAGGGAAAAGGGTAGAAAAAGCTTTAAGGCATGAAAAGAAGAGTGTGAGCACAGAGGAAAGAGGACGAGGGAAGAGAGAGTCTTCAGAGATAAACTCTGTGGAAGTGAAGCAGCCCCGTGTGTTTGGCTCTGCTCTGTCACATCATCATTAGGACATGAGGGAGACCAGGCCCCGCCATCGATGCAAGCATGTGTGTCTGGCGATTGATCCAAGAGTCCTTGCTGTCAGCCCAAATAAGCGTGGAAACGATGAAGGTCTTTGGATGGTGGAGGGGTGGGGGGAGGTTGGAGGCGGGTGAGATGGGAGGTTTCGCAATCCCCTCCATGATTTACCCTCAATTTAGTTATTAAGTGTCTCAGTAAGTTTGTATGGGGGATGTTTGTGGCTGTGTGGTCCTCATTAGGGCAGGGAGAGATATCTTTTTTTCTCTGTGTCAGTAACTCTCTGCCGTTGGTTTCCCAGCATTCTTACAGTCTTTCCTCAATATCTAAAACCGTCACTTTGCGTGAAAGAAACAGAAGATTTGGAGGAGGGAGAGAAAAAAATGACAAAAAAAGGAAAAACCTACTGAATTCCTGTAAATTGGTCACCCCCCCCCCCCCCCCCCCCCCCCCCCCCCCCCCCCCCCCCCCCACCACCACCACCACCACCACCCCTGAAAATAAAGCCCCTGCGAATGAATTTGGAGCAATTTCATGGTCTGGCCTGCCCTCAATATTATTTAAGTAATACCCTGTTATTATTGAGGAGAGGGGGAGAAAAGCGAATGACTATTATCTTTATGTGGGTCCTTTAATTTTAATGCACCACAGATTTATAGCTGGGCATTCCAGTGGGGAGGCCCCTCCCTGCTCTTAAAGCGAGCGGGCGGGACACAACCGCAACGCTCTCACAACAGCCACTACCTCCTGACAAACAACCAAAGTCCCCACTTTCCCTCCCAACACTTCAGGCTGCCCTTCTCACTGCTGTCAAACAGACCTCACAGTGGTCCCAACAGCGAAAGGTCCGGGGGGGGGCTCCACTCGTCAGAGTAGCAAACACATGTCTACACCTCCCTCATTGTCCCTATTTGTAATATCTGCTGTCCACTCTGCCTCTCTGTACACCTTTCTAGGCTTTTTGCCATATGTTTTGTAGGCTTCATAAAAATTGTGTCCTCTGAAGGACCAATCAAACTTAACCACCTGTATAACAGTCAGCCACTCAGGAGGCTCCACTTGTAAGCACATGTAAAATGCACCATTAATTATATCCACCATATGTATGTGTATCTGGGGGGAAAAAACATTTAAAACATGGCTACAATTTTGTTTATAAGCAACCATGCCTAAAATGCACACACAAAAAATAAATTAATAAATAAATAAATTATCTGGGCTGATTTAAACAATAGTAAATACACACTACACTACACTATAAGCTTTACTACATTCCTAAACACTGCCACTGAATTTAAGAGGAGGCTGTCAAACCTGGCAACACTGCTCACTTGTGTAGGAGTGTTAGTTCGGTTACAGCAGGGTCTCATGGTCACTATCATGTAGGGAACAATAAACAATACACAGTAAAATGTTTCTTAAAATTTGCAAACCACATGCAGAGAAACAAAGCAGTGTGGCAATAGAGGAAAATCAAGAGTCAGAGCAGCAGCTGAAATAGAAAAAGAGACAAAACTATGAAGAATGGACAGACGATTTTTTTTTTATTTCCCCCACAGACCCACTCCTTTGTGTTTAATATACGACTAAACCCACCCCAGTTTCAAGTGAAGTAATTTGGAGAAAAGTGGCGCTTCAATTGACTGTGTCAAGACAACTGATGTAGAACAAAGACATTGTTGTTGTTGTTGTAACTGTATGTCTAATCTAACAAAAATGACGGTGGAGTTCCCCAAGGATCGATTCTTGAGCTCCTTCTGTTCTCTCCACATGTTCCCAGGAGCTCAGATTAGTTACTATACAGACAATAATCAGATTTACATGGCTGTGTTAACAACTGACTACAGCCCTGAGGAACCGCTAAACATGTGCCTGAATTTCATAGTTACAAACTAAAATCATGTGTCAAACAACTTTGACATTTCATTTATTGTTTACAAAGCACTGACCAGCTCTGCTCTGCTTCTGTGTTATGTTGTGTTATATTACTATAATCTGCGACTGATGCTTCATTCGCCGTTGTTAAAACAAAGCACCATAAAATTGTTTCCATGCATCACATATATGGATGACATGTTATACTCAAGCTCTTCACTTTCAAGTCAAAACTAAAAACCTTTCTGCCACTGCTTTTCATTAAACTCTGAATTTTTCTCCTCTGTGCTGTGTGTGTAACTTGTATTGCATTCCCTAATTATTTGAATTCACTTTATTCTACTTACTTTTTATTGCACTGTGAAACATTTCAAATTTACTATTTCAATTTTTTTAAAGCTTCACTATGAAACTAGAGCCTCAGCTACTGGTCCCCTGTATACACTCCGTCTCTCTACTGAATGAGCTGGTTAAATAGTGATGGGTGTCATAAGTTTGTAAATAAGAGACTTCCTGGCAGACAGGTGGTTGGCGTTTTACTAGAGCTAATCTTACACACATTAGGTCAAAGGTATACTGGACACAGAGCAGCTTGAATGCCAGCCGTGGAGCTGGTTAATAGACTGTGACACCCTGTGGGCTGTGAAACACTTGTTCTCACCCTCTGGTCACCCTGCAGCCCTGGCTACTGTGTGCTGGAGGCTGGAATAGGTTACTGTTTGTTTTATTAGATGCATTGCATCATACAAGGTTACTGTCAGCTACAGATTATACTAGGACATAATATTTTATTCTGGCTAGAGGATAAACAAGTACAGTATGCACTGGACTAACTATAGACTAAGCTTTTTTGTGATATATTGTTTTATATCTAATTATTTATTTATTTATCAATTTATTTTTTGCTGGACAAATGTTCATGTGAAATAAACATAAATGACAAGACAAAGCCAAATTTTGCAGGTTTGGTTGTTTTTCATTTCAGGATGTTGCTTAAAATGAATTCCTGCCTGCAGTCTTGATCAGGGGTCACTGTGCCCCATTAATCAGCTCTTTTGTCTCTCACGTCAGGCGCTTCACAGGCCACAACCGGCCCCAATGAAGGAACACCGCCTGTCTCCGATGCGTGAGGAACCATTATCTGCCCCGGGGAACGAGGAGGGGTCACAGACTGTGGGTGCAGCTGCTGCAGGCGGTTGTCCGCCTGGCACTGTCGGCAGTGCTGGCAGCAACAAGAAGCCACGCTCGCGCACTAAGGTACAGTCTGACATTGTATTTTCTCTGCTCAGGACCCATGAAGTTAATATGATGCATGTTTGCATGTGGTTTATGGTTTTAATTCATCTATTCATCTATCTATTCTTCCTGAATCCCGGCTGTGTGCATTCTAGATTTCCCTGGAGGCCTTGGGTATTCTGCAGAGCTTCATCCAGGACGTGGGCCTGTACCCAGACCAGGAGGCCATCCACACCTTGTCTGCACAGCTTGACCTGCCCAAACACACCATCATCAAGTTCTTCCAGAACCAGCGCTACCACGTCAAGCACCACGGCCGCCTCAAGGAGCTGGGTGAAGGGGCTGCCGCCAGTGGCGGTGTGGATGTCAGCGAATACAGAGAAGAAGAGCTGCTGTCGGGCTCAGAGGACCCAGAGTCCAGCGAGGACGGAGCTGAGGAGATCTACCAGTCCACAGAGGGGAGTGGCGGGAGCACAGGGGGGCTGAACCAGCCTCCAGCCTCCTCTAGCTCCAACTCCAGCCAGTCCTCCTCAGGAACCAACGTGGCTCAAGAGGAGGGCAAGGACAAGGGGCACAGCCGGTCTGGTGGCAACATGGCCCCCGGAAGCTCCTCATCCAGTCCTCGAGAGCAGGCTGACTACCAGAGGTAGAGACTGACAAACAGAGAGGAGGGGGTGGGGGGGGGGTGGGGGTGGGGGGTGGGGGGGGGGGGGTAATTGAAATGAGGAACTGGAAATAATTGATGGACTATGGCTACACAGAAACTGTATGAGACATAAATATCTACGTAGGCACAGATTCACCAAGAAACCATGAAACCAAGAAACCATGAGACTGAAGTACTGTACATCATCCAAACAACCGACAGACTCTTTACACGACAATCTGTGACAGACATCTGTGAAAACCTGATTTGTGGAGTGAATTACCTCAGACAGAGACAGCAGGTTTGCAGTGGTTGTGCAACTGTGAAACAGTTTTCCCAGAAATGTTTAAATAATTCACTCCAGATAATAGCAGATACGACTATTGCTGCTCAGGCGTCCAAAACTACAAACAGACACAAAAGATAAAAAATCTCCTGATCAGCCAATCTCCAGGAAAGACACTCCATGGAGGCAGGATCTCATCAGCCTTGGCCAGAAACTGTCGCTGCGCCTCCTTTAAAAACTGAGCACAGTCCCATAGGACATTGTCCTTATATGCTGGGTTGAATTTACCCCACTGATTCATAGACTGGATCCTGGGGCCTTCTGAGACCTCTACAATCCTATACATCCTCAGGACACACACTGATGTTGCTAATGCTGTTGCCTGCCTGAGAACATGGATAAACAGGACTTTGCTGTTCATCACTTCAGTGGAAAAAGGAAACGAGCACCGACACCCCATCCTCACCTCACCGTCACGCTCCAGAATCACCACCTGTCCTATCCAGCACTTACTGTTCACACAGACACTGATCATTTTGTGGCTGTGAGGACCTCTGGCCTGGCCCCCGTCTGTCCGTCCGTCTCTTCCCTCGAGGCTCGCATAAAGCTGCAAGGTTTAAAAATGACTCAAGAGAGGAGCAAGTGGACGGTCTGGCAGGAGGACAGTGGACTGACATCAAGAGGATGTGGTGTGGAGGGACACCCGGTGCTTGTGCGCCCACGGCTCTGAGCCCTTCCTGGCAACACCCGTGTACGTGTGGCGAGAAAAAAAAATGTCAAGAAAGGAAGGACAGAGCAGAGATTCAGCAACCAAACAATCAGTCACTTTATGTGCGGTAGTCCACCCCTTCCACTCTCCCTCTCTCCATCTCACTCTCTCCTCCTTTTCCTCTCTCTAATTGGTGCCCACAGTCTTGTGTTTCACCACACCTACCCGCACTTAAACTTCACCATCCCTATTTATTGCTATCTTTATCCATGATTATTATTATCATTATTGTTATTATTGTTGTTATTATGGTTAGAATTGCTGTCATCGTGTGCTATTTTTAGTTTTTATTTCCATGGTTTTAAATATTGGTTTTCAGAACTGGGCAGTTGTTTGGGTAACAAGAGACATTAAGAGAAACTCTGCCCTGAATGAAGAAGAGGACGAAAAGGAGCGGAGACTGAAAGAAAAGAAAAAAAGAAGCAGTTACTGAGTGTTGTTAGGTAAAAAAATAAATAAATATACAAAAAAAAGTCCTGTCATGTTGTATTATGCCAATTTTTTTTATAGTTCTGTTTCCCAAAAATAGTAAATAAGACTTGTTGAAAAGAGAAATAGTTAAATAAGAGAGTAAAACTGTGCTTTTTTTGCTGCAGTTGATGACAATCG
Organism: Trachinotus anak; assembly: GCF_046630095.1. Lineage (NCBI taxonomy): Eukaryota > Metazoa > Chordata > Actinopteri > Carangiformes > Carangidae > Trachinotus > Trachinotus anak. Next base: position 20,623,731 of record NW_027273852.1, on the reverse strand, counting down.
ACTTTTTTGAGCCATTAAAGAAAAGTGGCAGGTTTGAGTCTGTTCCTCACTTTTAATGTCTGTAAATACCCGACATGGGATTAATTATTAACTGGTATACTTTTAGTTTTGATTTTGCTGAGTAACTTTAAGTGTTTGAGCCAGTTTGGAGTGACAGAAGAGTTTTGATTTTTTTTTCCTTTCTTTGGACAACTCAGTGAAATCAGTTCCTTACAATGTGCCAGGCAAATTGAATCACAAGAGTATTTAAAAGAAAAAAAATCTGACTGCTTTTTTTTTGTTCGATGTCTGGTGCAGTTGTGTTTAGGTATACAATGTTCAAAACAATTTCTGAGAATGGATAGCGTGTTGTGTGACTATCCTGATCAGCTGCTACACTCAAAACAGATGACTTTTAGATATTCCTCCGATCACTCCATATGATAACATTGTGCTTTTTTCTGTATGACAGGAATCAGGGTTCGACTCAAATGCAGTTGTAATTCATCCAGTGTTGAAGTCAATTAAAAATTTGTGAATTCAATTCAAGATGGTGTGATTTTATTTCACTTTCACGGATCCTTTCTCTCTCTCTCACACACACATACACAGACACTCACACACTTGTACGCAAAGACACACACTTTGTAGCTGGGCCAAGTCGTCCTCCGAGCCAATCAATTAAAAGGTCTGTGTAAAGCCACAGGGGCTGGGGTTTCTAATAAGTGTGTGGGGAGTGACAGTAATTCACACAGGAGCACAGCCAGCTCTCTCTCTCTCTCTCTCCTGTCCCACAAGATTAGAGCTACTGGACGCTGCACAGTCCCACTTCACCCAGCAGACTTTAGAAAACAATGAGCCTGTTCTGTGAACCAGTCCCACTGATGATCATGTTTATTTTTTTCATTGTCTCAGATACACTATGTGAAAACACACTGTAGAAAATGACTCTAATGAGACGAAGAAGTATCTAGATCCTTTGCTTAAGTACAAGCACCAATACAACAAAGTAAAAATCTTCCATTCAGTTCAAGAATTATTTCCAGCTAGAAAACTGCATTTAAAGTGTCAAAAGTAAAAGTACCTGACCTGCGACTGACATTATGTATTATAAGGACTGCTTATATAACTGAAATTTTAAAACTGATGCAACAATGAGAGTTTGAATGAATTTCACTGTTGTAGTTTTTCAAGGAGGTAGTGCATCCCAACGGTGCCCAACCTAGGGGCTGGAGCCCTCAAGCGAGTCACCAGATGAATCTGAGGGGTCATGAGATGAGTAATGGGTTTTTAATGAAGAAAAAAAAACATTGGGGGAAAAAGAAATTTAAGTAATAATGCTTGTGATTTTTATTGCTCTCTACAAATCCCATGAAAAGACCAAAACCAACAATGTCTTGGCCCATCACTCAGTATTTTCCTACCTCACTACCCTGTCTGTGGCTCTCAGCTTGAAGCCCATTGGTTCCTACTGAAAGCGTAAATCTATAAAAAAAAAAAAAAAAAAAAAAAAACAGGTCACAGATTTAGACATTAATGAGCAGAGTAGATACTCAAAGAAGAACAAACTGAGGATTTGTTGTATTTCCAGGGTTTGGTGCAGTAGTGAGCAGGACGGTGTTCACATAGTAAACTACACTGTGTATGTTCATGGTAACAAAGCAGCATCTGCAACAGTGCGGCTCCGTGATGTGTTTTTACCAGTTTTAGGACAACAGTGGATTATAGGAAATGATCAAAACCAGGTCACATGTATATTTTTCTTTTTCTTTTTTAACCCTATATAATTTCCTGAGGCACTCAGCACTGGAGTTTGTGACAAAGGTGATTCAAACAGGAGAGGAAGTGCTTACCCAATGCAAAGGCTCATTTCTGTGTTTTCTGTGTTTTTCATTTTGTAGGAATAAGAAGAATGAGATACACAGTATAGCAGCTCGCAGGCTACACAGATGATACTCGTTAGAAGAGTCAGTTCATTGTTAGTTTTGGTCTTTTCATTGTATTTGCTGACAGCTTCCTCCCACAGTCCAAAAACATGCAGCCCCGGCATCCTGTCTTGGTGTACCCCGCCCTCGCCCAATGTCAGCTGGGATTGCCCCCCCATGAACCTATAAGCATAAGTGTTATAGATAATGGATGGACAGACCTGTGCTGTAAACATGACTGATGGAGCTTGGGGGCTCAGGCAGCTAAAATGAAGAAGAACTAGCAGGAAAAAGTCTTTGACAACTCTTTGTCTTCTTGTGGTTGTTTTTCCTCTCTTTTGTCATCATTAGTCATCGATTAATGAAACACAGTTATTAGCTCAGACAAAGAAGCACCATGGCGACTACATGTTGTGGCTAAACTGAGTAAGCAGCAGTAAACAAGTCTAACAAAAGAACTGAGGAAGGCCTAACCCTGGTTGTGAAACTAGTCCCAGAGTGTGCTTCCATAAAGAGAGTTTGACGATTCACGTAATGCTCATTTGCTGTGTATTCTGGGTAGATAATCACTCCTTTCAACCAACCAACCAGAGACTGATGCAGCAGATTTTTCTCTTGGTTGTCACTCCACAACTTTCTTTCTCCTCAGTTGGCAGAAAGTTTTATTCATTTTTATTACACAACTTTTAGTCCAGAGATACCCTGGAATTACAACATTTATTAGGCAGAAAATCCAAAGCCAGTAAATTTTTATGACCTGTCCAACTTACGTTGTGAAGCAATATAAAAACGCAGCCTTGTCGTACAGTTGAACAGCAGGGTAACGCAGCAGGGGGGAGGGGCTGAAAGGCTCCGGAGAAACGACGCAAAAAAGCTGAACCCGCCTCAACTTTTAGCTGCTACACAACATGACGTCATTGAGCGTGGCTCCGTTGGCCAATCAGAAACATGCAGGCACGCATTCCTGCTGGATGACTTTGTCGTGTGAACGCTGTGTTTCGACTGTTCACCTTGTGATTGTTGCGTCAAAACAGAAAATGACAGCGGCTGTGAAAACTCTGCACAGCTTCGGATCCTGTCTGTGAGTATCTCAAACCGTTGTGCACATTTTCAGTGTCTGATAAACCTTTAACCTCAGAAATCTGTTGCTCCAATTGCCTGTATTTTATTTCATGTCTCACTGGTCCTTGTACAACATGCACCCACCACCGCAGCCCCCCTGCACTGTTTAAATGCAGCAGTGTTGGTCCACATCATGAGACCACTCGACATACAGCATCTCCAGCCCGGGGAGGATAGTGTCTTATCTGTCTTGGCTAATAAAAGGTTTTTCTTTTAATTGGCGCCTTTAAGGAACCACAGAGACACAAGTGAATCAAGAGTTGGGAAGGAGCTCAAATCGTAAACAGACAGAAAAAGAGGATGTGAGGTTGCCTCCTCAATCAGGAACCATGTGGCATCACTAAAATCAACTTGAGTAAACGAGTAAAATAAAACAGCTCATCTGACAGACTACCTCAATACAATCAGCTACACACACACAGACACACACACACACACACACACTGACACACACACACGTCAACTGCCTCCATAATGAGTTTCAACTCTGATGAGGTGTGGGAGGGCAGAACAATCTTGGTGTTTAACCTGCTACTAGGGGTCAAGCATTTTGTGTGTGTATCTGTGTGTGTGTGTGTGTGTGTGTGTGTGTGTGTGTGTGTGTGTGTCAGCTTGTCGGACTCCCTCAGTAAACAATAGAGCCTAAGTGTTGGTGATGAGCTGGAGGGCCGAGGTCTTCCTACACAAGCGTTTTCCACTCAGCTTGTCTTTCCTGCCTGAAGACAATCAGCTCACACTGTGACCATCACTGTGGGATAATTATCCCTGCTGAGATACACCGATGTGCTCCCCCCACTCCTCCCGCCCCTCCCTTTAGAATAGCCAGTCTGCCCGTCTCACTGCTGTATGCTTCTGGAGGCTAACAAGGCTAGATCTGAGCTGACCAAGCTACCAGAGGAGTGAAGGAAAAATGAACATAATTCATCTGCACTTCTTGAAACAGAGCAGGTGTTCAAGTTCTCCTCACCGCTCATTTCACTGGTCAGATATTTTCATGATCCAGCGAGCAGAGAGCCGTCATCTATTTCTTCTCAGCATGAATCGTTCTTCTGAGAGTTTATGTTTCGCCATCCAAGTTAACCTTGGAACGACTTGTTTCATGATGTTCAAAGGCTTCCAGACTATTTCAGAGCGCCTTGTCTTTTGAACAATGTTGTGCATTGTGTATAAACTTGAACAGGGCTTGGCTTGAGGCAGCAGGGGAGGAGGGGGGAGAGGGCAGGCTGGGCTGACTCAACTACGTGGCCACAGGAACCAAATATTGCTTCATTTGTACATGTATGCAATCAAAGAAAACCAGGAATGGAAAAAATACAACCCGAGAGGCTGTTTTGGGTGGAATTTACTGGAAATTGTGGATGACAATGCAGCTTCCTGTGTTTACATAGTAAAAGAATACGCTGTTAAAAGCACTATTACTAAAGAAGAGTGCGATTTATGTTCCAGGAAATTAACAAATACATCTGAAAGGTACTGCCCGGCCAACTTGCAACAGTCAATCTGCTGAGTTTTCATTTAAACAGCCCAAACTAATCAGCCTCAAACTTAGTAACGGAGAACATTATGCAAGATAAAGCTAATAAGTGGCCAACAACTCAATCTGAACGATGATGTTATTCAAACCTGCCAATTCTTCTGTAAGCACACTGGACCTGAAATTGTATTACTAAGGAGGCCTCTATGGATGCTCTGGGAAATTAAAAAATAAACTTCATCAGTCCGTCGCCAAGCCTCCTCAAAACCGATAAACACAGACACACACATTTTCCTCTTAATGGTCCAAACTCATCAGTCTAAAACCAACCAGCAAATATTATGCAACAACAACTTAATCTGAATGGAAATGCTTTTCTCACCCACGTAATCTTTTGCTGCAAACAGAACTGGATGTTCTGATGAAAAAGTTATTTCCTCACAGTGATGACATTTGTTCATGTAATAATATCTGTGCTGCCTCTTTCTCTGGACTCCTTCTCATGACGGTTACTAAAATGTATATTACATCTATAAACACATTTGTGACAGCGTTATGGGAATATCATAATCTCGTGGCACTCCTCTCACCCAGCCTTCTCACCCCCACCCTGGCGAACCCCCCATTACAGTCCGACACACAGCCTCTCTGCTCTGCAGCTTTGTGGAAAGCACCTCTGGTTTTCATTCAGTACCACCCATCCCCTTTCCTTCCACCTCATCCCTAAATCTCCTAATTCAACTCATTATTCGCTCAATTGGTGGGCTTTAACCCCTCCTGCCTCGGGTCCTATAGAGCTGGTAGTCATTAGCAGGCAGGATTTGTGACGGAGCGGAGCAGGGGGTAGCAGGCCCAAGCTCCCTCTCTCTCTCTCTCTCACATACTCATACACACACATATGCAGTGTCATAAAGCGCCTGTAGAGCCTGCAGGGTGTCGCTGCAGTTAAACACATATCAGCCTCCCAGTGTTAAACAGTGGGTCCGTCAGAAGTTGGATGGGAGTGAGGTCTGCTTGGTTTGGACAGACATGCAGACAGACAGGCAGTAATGCACGCGGCAAGACCACCCAGGGGTCTGTGGTTCTCAGAGATGCTAGCTGCATCTGTGTGTGCTGAGCATCTTCTGGGTGATGGCTTCTGGGAAGTCTTGGGGGAAACATGTTAATCTGTTTTTTTTTATTTTGAAGGCAAAGCTATATATATTGATTGATAGACAGACAGGCATGTATTTGTGTAGTCAGGTCTGCTGGTCAGACAGTGGTTGCCATGGAAAGATTTGATACAGTAAACAGGTCTGATTGTACTGAAGACTATGGGAAAATGTCTCTACTTCTCACTTCATTTTTTACCTCAGTTCATGGTCTCAGTCTCTAGTTTCAAGTCTTCTTCAACACAACATGATGTTAACTTTTTAAATTATGGTCCATTTAGAGGAAAATGGACCATAAAGCAGGGTATGTATTAAGGCAGGGCTACCAAGTGATTGACAGACTGTACCACACAAAGCAACCTGCCTGACAATCAGGATAGAGAACAGAGCAGGTCAGCTCCACCCCTCACTCCTCCTCAGCTCCACCTTCTACTCCAAATATATATACATGTATATATATATATTTTCTGGTTTTAAAAAAACAAAGATGGCAACGGGTGACGTCACAGTGGGTTGACACTTGCTTGGGAACCATTTTGGTATGATCCCCTGGCCTGTTTCCACTCTTTGTATTTTGTGGCTCTGTGATAAGGTCACACTGTTTCCTCTGATGCCACTGGCAGACATTATCTTACAGTCATTAAAGGAACTAAAGAAAATTCGGAATCTGACTGATACTGACGTCTCAGCTTGATGACATGTGAAACTCAGATATTAGTGTGTGTCTCATAAACTGTCAGATGTTTTTTGGCCTGTGTTTCTGTTTGTTTGTGTGTGTGTGAGGGCGAGAGAGATTGACAGGTGTCTCGATACCCAGGGCCCCTCAGACAGCTGTGAGGGCACCACTGCAGGGTATTAGGCCTGATAGAGGGATGATTAGAGAACATTAGAGGTGAAGGGGGGGAGAGGGGGCACAGCTGTTGCTGCTAACTATTATTACCCACAATGCAGCATCGGAGGGGAGGCTCTCTGCGGAGTGGGCTCACACACCTGTGGCCTCCTGCTGTATTCAGAGGAGATGTGTAGATGCACTGTCAGTCTGTGTGGGTCAAGAGCATAAATACTACCTGATATTTAAGCATGAACAAAGCAAGGATACACACATTTAGACGCACAATGACACAACACACAAGGACTTTCTGGGGTTAATTTTCTTTCTTTCGCTCATTTTTACTGTTAAATGTTTTGTCATCATACATTTAATCCACATCAGAGTTCACCGCACATCGCCCAATAATATCCTGTTAGCTAGAACAAGTGATGAAGGCAGAAGTGAGAACACTAAAAAGGAAATATGTGACTTTTCATGGAGCTTTGCCATGGAACGGTACAGCGGCGGGGCAGCTGGTGGGCTTGTGGCACGGCGACACTGTACGTCAACACTAATGCACCGAAGAAACAGAAGGCAGCGGTGGTAGTCACTCAAGGGGCAACATGGAAACAAAAAGTATACAACAGCAGACATTCAATTAGCCAAATGTTACGGCGAGATTAACGACCGCTTGTCAGGCCCGAGCCTTTCATCGACTCCTCTGCGAATATGGCTTGTGACATTTCGAGTTGATCAGAATACTTTCAGATGTTTGGGAAACGGAGCGAGGACGACTGGAAACCGCAGTTGTGTTTGTTTGATTGGACATGTGTGTTTGAGAGAGTGAATTAATTTGGTATGAAGCACAGCCCAAGTCCACTGACAACTGAAGGTTTCATCTGTGAAACATTGAATGCTGTGTGAATCAAAAATGGCGTGGGTCACACAGGGTCAGATTTGTCTCCTCCAATCTGGGTCTTTGTCAGGCGAGATCTTCAATACGAGAAGGCAAACAGCTGCTGTGATTAAAAATAAATCGCACTCAGCATTTCTCTAAACCCTGGAATAACTAATCTGGACTGGGACATGAAATATACATGAGGGCAAATGTAATGATTTCATCCATCAAAGGATTTACTTAAACACTTTAAACCAAAGTCTTGTCTCGGATACACACGGAGAGAGCAGATTGTTCCACCACAGCAGCCTCCAAGCAGTGATGAAGACAATATTAGTTTAAGGAGTCACCTAGGGAGGAAGTCATTCAGTGTGGTTTTTGTATTATGGTGATAGCTCAACTACATTTTTCATTAATTTAAAGGTCCCATATTGTATAAAGGTAGATGTCCATGTGTTTTTGATTATAAAGCAGGTCTAGGTTCTATATTAATACTGTGAAAGTATCAAAGCCTCAGTCCACAGAGAAATGCACACAGCCTGTATTCAGACACTGAGCCTTAAAACCAGCCGTCAGGACTTGGTTGACTGAACATTTTAGTTTAGTTTAGTTCATTGTATTTATAGAATGCCAAATAGTCAAAAATGTCCATTATAATTTTCCTGAGTTTGAGGCAACGTTTTCAAATGTCTAATTTTCCCAAAGATTCTCAGTTCATTATCACGTGTGGCAAAGAAAAGACGGAAATCCACAAGTAGAAAAAGCAAATATTGGATGTTTTTGCTTGAAAAAAGTGAGCGAAACGATAATTTGATTATCAGAATTTTTGCCTATTAATTCTCTGTAAATCAACTGATCAGCTAATCATTGCAGCACTAGTTGGTCAAATGGAGCTTGAAGGAACTGAGCTCGGGCCAGTCGGTAGTCCAACCGGTGACTGCCTGCCAAGAGCATCTTGCGCTCACATAGTACGTGCCCCCACCACTCAGCTACAGGGCCACCCCATGTACCATGGTCTGTTTTAATGATGATAATTTAAATAAAGTTAAAAAGAAAATCCATCATTAAAAGGTCATAAAGTCTGTACCACTGATCTAATTTTGATGAAACTTGTTGCTGATTGCTCTGGTGCGCCTGCATCGATCTGAAAGAACTGTGAGGCCGTTTCAGAGTCCGTCACAGGATATGATTAGAGGTGTCACGCAGCAGCAGCAGCAGCAGCAGAGACTAGTACTGATTGTTCTATTTAAGCACAGGACTGAACAGGGAGCACCAGGGGCCATGAGATCAACCTTCAGTTCCCCATCAGCCTGCACCTCTGCCCTGGGCACTGCCCATTCTCCCTCAGGCTGTGATGGAGGGTGTGCAGAGGGTCTGACACGTTGTGTGAGCATGGGCAGGGCAGGTGTGTGTAGGATGGAGCGGCCTGGGGCCGTCCCTGGGTGCCAGCCTCTGCCTCACCCAGCTCTGATGCTTCCTGACAGAGACGCGGGAACAACTGCAGCAATGAGAATATGAAAGCAGACCTGGTGAGCAGAGACTGCTGCCAACCAACAAACCTCAGTTAAAGTCGAGTCAGGTCCCAGTATTTGTGGGACAGCAATTTGTGTATGGAGAAGCAAACTCAGAAGTACCTGTGGTAACTGTAGTGTCGCCTCAGAAATACAGGACATGAGTGTTTAAAGTAAAAATCACCAAAAGTAACTGAGTCATAGTGACTGGGTGTGAAGCTTTCAGATTATTTTGTTAAAGCAGTCATAGTTTGGTGTATATTTCATCTATTAATATCAGTTTGCTTGCACATATGTCCCACTTTTTTCTGTACAGAAATCAATAAACAGATTTAACAAGGAAAGGGCCAATGTCCTGTAAATTCAATAATAAATTTCATAAAAATGAATGATTTGATGAATGAATTAGCATAAAATAAAGCATAAAATATGTAAATATGCACACAACACTGTGCTTTCTTTTGACTTTGTGTTGTGTTTGCTGGCTTACAAAATCTGTAAGTCGCTTTAATTTAGCAAATGTGTTTAACTATGTGGAATTCAGCCATTAAAAAAAAAAAAATTAACCAAGGAGCATAGGTTTGGTTTGAAAAGATTTTAACCCAAAAAATTTAGGCAACTCAGATATATCAACCTTTATCACCTTTTCTTCTGACTGGATTTTGACAGCATCAGTTCATCCCTAAGTGAATATTTGTGCCAAATTTGCAGTTTCCTAAAGATGTTACTGAGGTATTGCGTTCACGAGAATGGGACGGACAGATAGACATGACGGACATGATGAATGGACACATAATAAAAGTGAGGGGGACAACACCTGTACTTTCATCCTGCGACATGTCCAAATTTCTCCTTTGAAAAAGGGCTATTAGCAAGTGATGTGAATATCAATCACTTTAGTAAAGTCAACTTTACTGACTTGTGTCTTGTGTCTTACTCAGATTTATGGTCACTAAACTAAACTGTGAATGATCTTGATGTTATATACATTTAAAAACCTAATAGACACGTCTCATAGCTGTTCTAATGTCATGACTTTACATTAAGTGGCCAACATGTCGGGCGTCAGGCTGTCAGTCAGTAACTGGCCTCTTCGGCATGTGTGAATGTAGGTGGTGGATTCTCATTATGCATTAACTGCATCAGTAGCCTATTGAGCAGTGTGTCCTGGTTGAATGGACATCTGTCACTTATTCTCTCTGTCTGTTTATCTTAATACGTCCAAACGATCATTTTGTAGATTGGCAGAACATCAGCGTCCTTCCACCTCTGCTTTCCAGCTATTCATTCAGAACGAAGACAAACAAGAATCATTCAAATATTTACTACTGTGAAAATAAGTAATGGGCACAGTGTGTGCATTAATGTAGCTGTGAGTGTGTGTGTGCTTGTTAATAAACTAAAATCAGGATGAGCAGGCAGTTTCTATATTGCATGCATTCTCCTCCCTGAGAAATCATCATTCAGAACTTATCACATATTTTACAGAAGCGACACAGTCACACACACTTGCAGACATTAACATGGGCACAGGGTGTATTCAATATTCATCACCACAAGCTGTCACATAATGGGCTCCTTCCGCTGAAATTGTTAAACAGCTGACAGAGCAGTAGTTGTCACACACACACACACACATACACACACACACACACACATGCACAGATAAACAACTCTGCAATGGGGTAAATGACAAAATGAGAAAAGACTGAGATACAAGAGAAGAGAAGGAGCCTACAGCCATGACAGCAGCTGCTAGCATGCTAGCCCGTGCTGCTAAAACACAAGGTACAGCTGAGGCTGCTGGGAATGTCATGAGTTTTGCAGGTATTTTATTGCCATTAAAGCACAAATAGACTAATATATATTGATAATTAACAGATAACAAAGTAAAATACAGCATGTATATTGTATTTCCCATCAGGAATAATCAGGTTAAACTTGTTATGAACTGATGGTTTCTACAATACCTGATGTTAGGGTGTGCTGCTGCCCCCTCAGAGTACCTGCTTCCTGTGTGCATCAATATAACTTTCATGGCAATCTGCTGAGTTAGGTGAATCTGGACCATAATCTGTAAACAAAGATCGAAGTAGTTGCCATGACGTCAACCACAGGTTTCTCAAGAGTTGTTCTGATGCTCAGACTGGGCTGCTCCACCGCCTTGACTAGGTGGGTGGTTGGGTGGTGGACCAAACGACTGATAGATCAACATTATTATCCTCAGAACCATTCAGCTAGCTTGGCTAAAAATACATTTAGAAGTCACCACTTTCCCAATTTGTGCTTTGCATTGAATCAACAGCAGAAGGTTGAGGAGTTTGGTTTTGTGTACGTGTTCCACCTCAGCTCTCATCATCGCTTCTTAAAAAAGGTGTATTAGCTCACCTGCTCAGCAACAATACCAGCCATCTCCACTGTCACGCTAAATTAGCCTTCACTGGGCACGTACACGTACACACACACACACACACACACAGACGATACCAGTGATTGGGTGATGACAGTGGTGATATGACTGCACTCCTGTCTGCCAGGTAACGATGCCTGTCTGTTGATGCCAGCGTGGATAACATTCACAGCTCTGCTCAGAAGTCTTTCATCCACTCCCATCTGGAACAGGACACACACACACACACACACACACACACACACACACTCACTAAATCCACAGATTTCCTCTCACTTTGTTTGTGTGTTTTCCAGTGTTGAACCTTATCTCATATTACGGGGATGGCTGAGATGATACAGGCCTAGAAATAAAACCAAAAGGAGCATACCAGTGCAGCTTCATAAGGAGAACTGAGAAGCTTCCAGACACTGTATATTTGAAATAATGCTCCTACCTTTGTTTGTTTTTTTATATACTTTTTTGTGTGTGAGTGAGTCATGGTGTCACATAGGCTTGTTTGAGTGGGCTGCCCCACTGCCAGATGCTATCATGGGCTGGTGTGGCGTGTGATCGGTGACTGCTGGAACTTAGCCACATGTGATATTGGATATGAGCTGAAGGTGAGGAAGGCGAAGCAGGGGAAGAAATGATGACTGAGAGAGAGAAACACTGGAGTGATATGTTTTCAATATTCCCCAATTTTTCCTGGCCTCATTACCTCCATCACCAGCGCCTCACCAGCAGTGGTGGAAAGTACATTGGGAAGTGTAATCACTGTACTGCTACTTTGTTCTTCTACTTTGCTACAGTTCAGAGAAAAATGTTTTATTTGAGTCCACTGCATTTATCTGACAGCTGTAGCTCTTTTTCAGATGAAGATTTTACATTAAAAACATTGGATTACAGCATCATAATGCACTCTAAAAACTAACCTGTGGTTCCAAAATTGTTTAGTCTGTGACCCTTCAAAAAAACTAGAACCACCACCTTGCAGTTATATGCCTCCTCCACTCAGACTAGTTTCAGATTATATCCCTGTTTATCCATATAAAATATGAGCCATTTGTGTGGAATTCTTACATAATTGCTGTGTGAAGTCTTGAGTTATGGCTAAAAAGTGTTTTGTGTGGTCACTGTGACCTTGACCTTTGACCTTTGATCACCAAAATCTAATCAGCTCATCCTTGAGTCCAAGTGAACATTCATACCAGATTTGAAGAAATTCCCTCAAGACATTACAGACATATCACATTCACGAGAATGGGAGGGTCGGATGGAGCAAGATAAGAAGAGAAGCCTCTGACCCTGACTGTTGTTGGCAAAGGCATAAAAAAGAGTTGGGTTGGTAGCAGGACCACCAAAGAATTCTCAAATGGTTTCATTTAAATAACTGTTTATTTATTCATTATTCAATATTTCACAAAAAAGCAACAATTACAGAAAAGTAATAAACAAACAAACAGGGGGAGGTATATATATATATATATATATATATATATATATATATATGTATATGTGTATATATGTATATATATAAAGTTGTGTGGCAGATTCTCATTTTTTTCTCCTTTCCTGTCACATCATCTCATGACCCACAAGACTTATCTTGTGAGCCTTTGTAGGGGCCTGACACCTTGGTTGAGAACTGCTGGACTAAACTAACATCCTAGGTGTAAATTAGTTAATATTAAGTGTATCAAATGACAGTGTGAAAGGAGATGAACTTTAATTTAAATACTATTGAAACTGTAATAGGTTCAATATCCAAATCGCAGGAGCTGCAATTTAAAGGTAAAAAGTGTCACAATCATATCTCCATTGCAATATCTGCCAAAATAACTGCAATATCAATTTTTTGCATATCGCTCAGCCCTCGTTCACAGTTATGCTCTCACTGTGTTGTCTTTAGCCACAGCAAGCAGCTGTTTTCAGAGAAAAAAAGCCACTGTCCACTACCTGCTTGACACAGTCAGTGAGCAGCTGCTGAGAATAGTGGCGCAGATAGATTAGATATTTCCCTCAGGACTGGTGGAGACCAAACACAGAGCTAAAAGAGAGGCAGTTGGACTGGACTGGACTGGACTGAGATTCATCAGGTGGACTCCGACACTACTCCACAATGATCATGTTGCTCGGAGAACCCATACACATACACAAGTTCACCATATCAGCTTCAGAGGTGATGATACTGTTTGTTCACTTGTTTCCAAGTGGCCAGAAAAGTGAGTCGGTGCAGGTTTAACACAACACAGTGTTCCTCTTCTGCACAGATGCATCAGTGTTAACAGCCTAACAAGCTAATGTTATTTCAATTTTTTCTCTAGAGCAAACACTCTCACTTTTCCACTGTTCTCCAGGCCACTGCAGGTCAGCCATTTTGGTCACTAATGGGTGCGTTTGAAGACTTGTGTGTAAACCAACCGAGGAAGTCCTCATTAGACCTCCACTCTAGTTTCTTCTCCCTCACCCCTCTTTGCTTTACCTGCCTCCGTCTCCTCTCCTCTTTCCTCTCCTCCCTCCCCGCTCCCTGTTTTTCTCCCTCCCTCCCTCCTTTAACTAGGCCGTGCCAGTCAGTGGGATCAGGCCTGGGCCTCCTAGCCTCGCCTCCCAGACAACTGCAAACAATTAGGGAAATTAGTGGCTCCAGCATCACCATCAGGAGGCCTGCTTGTTTATAATTTAATCGGGGCGCATGTCAAAACAGTCAGAGCTTGAGAGAAACAAGATGCGTTGGCGAGATGAAATTCAAACTGCCAGCCAGCTCAAAATATTAGGACTGTTTGTTTAATAGCGTGCGACCAACTGGGTAAGAGCAAAATGTAGAGGGCAGCAGGAGGAGGGAGGGGGGAGAGAGGCAGTAAGGGAAAATACTAATGAAGAAACGAGGAAAGAAAACAGCATGGGAAAAAATGAAGATGTATTAATTTCGATTTTTTTCTAATCCATTCCATGTTTTGTGAGTTAATGCATTTTATTTTTTCAGCTTCTCTCTTTCTCCCTCTGCCCCCACTTCTTTCACTTAGCAGTGCTCTGGGAATTTCAAACGCTTGGATCTGTGCCGCCTTTCAAATTCATTATAAAAGCTTTTTGCTAACTAAATAGAGAGAGAGAGGGAGAGAAAAAAACTGCCACATTCATCTCTTAGCCCCCACGCTCCCTCCCCCTCACCCCCTGACAATATATAAATAAACTAGAGTGACCTGATTGAGATGTAAAAGGCAGGGAGTTAGCACTGGGACCCATACATTACTTCCCAACATTAACAGTAGTCTACTCAGCCGACACATGGTGGTGGGAGTATGGCCCCTGGGCAAATGGAGAGGTTAGAACTAATGCCCCCCCCCCCCCCCCCCCCCAAACCACTCGCCTGTGCCCACACCCTTGGAAAGTATGGGCTATGGTTGGCAGCGCGATGATACTGCCACAAAACTGACATATTTCACATAGACGCTCCTGGGTTGTGGTATCCATTAATGTAAAGAGTTATCATATTCAGACCACTTTTCCTGCCCAGATTCAACTTTTCCCCTGCGATTAAAATGGTGCAGTCGGTCGAGAGCCCCTGCCTTCACCCAGAGAAGAAAAACACAGAAGGGACGATTTTCAAAGCAAATCCAAAATTGGAAATATACTGAAAAATGAGGCTAGAGACTGTCCTGCAATGACATCACACCTGCTGTGACGCCGGTCAGCGTGTTGACATGCATGTGGTCATTACTATATTATTAGATAAGTGCTCAGCACTCATGGGTCAGACCACACCTGTAAGGTTTTGTGACTGTCTCTTCCAGGTTGTGACAATATCACGGTGAGAAAATCTGTCCACAGACAGACACACAGACACCTGCCAAATCCACCTCTGTGGTAGTCACATTTATTTCATTTATTTATTATAACAGCAATACAAATGTCATCTGCTGTGCTCTACAGTTCATTGTGTGGAGTAAGCAAGCTTGTTACAGAGGAGGGTGGTGAGCAGATATTTTCTGGCTTGTAAATCAAGTAACTTGAAATGCCTTTCATTCGTTTCCACCTTTACGACGCATCAACCTGATCACACTCACACTCATGTAGCTTGCTAGCTAGCCTGTATGGTAGTGAAAAAGACAGTCACCAAGTATCTGTTACATATTATCTCTTACCACACTACAAATGTGAGCCACCTCTAGCTGTGCCACACCAAAATATAACAAGCACGGGCAATTTCAACATAATGTTAGCCAACAAAAAAGTGAAACTTGGTATCATCATCATTGAAGCTGATCACAGTGATTATGATGTTTATTGTAACTTTGAAAAAACAGCTTGCATCTCACTCTCTGTCTTCCTCTTTCCCACGTCTCTCCCACAAACACTGAGTGCAGTGTTGACCAGCTGTTTACCAATCCAATAATACTGCAGATGGGACATTGATCACATTTTTGATTTATTTATTCAAGTGGTAATCAGATCAGTCAAATCAATGATTCCAATAACTGGAAGGATGGTGATTATTGGACCCTTAAACCCAAAGAACGTTTTTTATAGGCCACTTATTACAAAAGAAGCAACGACTCCTCCAACCTCAACAACCATAAAGGTTGTTTTTTTCAACCCTCTGAAGCATTTCGTGCACTCTAGAAAACTCCTGAGCAGACAAGTGGACAGTGAGCTGAGTACAGATGGAGGGTGAAGGGTGAGGCTGATAGAGCCCTGACGATGATGGTCTCAGTGGAGCATCATTAAGCTGATGAGAATCACAACAAGGCAGTAATTGGTGATAAGATGATGCATGGTGAAAGTGATCCAGAGCCAGGGATCATGATAGCAGAAACAGAGAACAACACGAGCACACACACACACAGTACACCTCAGTGACAGACAACCCAGCGAGCAGACTGCGAGGCTGGCAGACATGCAGGGTCCTGGTCAAAGAGCATTATTTAGAGTACATGACTGCATGCAGCGCAGCACCAAACGGCTTTCATTACGCCAGTCTGCTGGCCCGCTAATGCTCGATCCCCCCAGCTACCTCGGCCGGCCAGTCAGTCAGGCAGACACACAGGCCCTGACCATCAGCCGCCAGTCCACGCAATCAGCCGCCTGCTATCAGCTCTCTAATTGGATCAGTGGCACGAATGTGATTACAGCAGGCGTATTTATTTACATAATAATTATTACCGCCCTCCCCAGAGGAGCCAGGGGAGAACGCCAGGGTCTGGGGAGAGATGAAGGGTGGGATAGAAAAGGGGGTTGGGGGTGGACAGTGAAAACAGCAGGAAGGGTGAAGAGTCTTCCTGTTGAGAAAGACAGATGGATCAGAAGACAAACAGGGGGAGAATGGAAGTCAGGAGCAGATTCATAAGAGACACAAAAAAGGCAAAATGTGTGTGTGTATGTTTTTCTTTCTTTTTTCTTTTTGGGACAAAAGCCCCATTTAAGAAAGAAACATCACAATGGCTAACAGATTACATTAAAGAATTAAAACCTACTATAGCCTACTACTATAGCCTGCTACATCAGAGAGTGAGCTAATGTTAGCAGCTCTGTTTTGCTATAGGAGTTGTGGAAACTTATTTATTTATCATTTTGATTTCTTCTTCAGGGATCAGTAGAGGAGGACCCTGAATTTTTGCCTGACACAGATTTGACACCATGTAGTGTATCTGCATAAAGTGCCTGTGTACATTTCAGGAGACAAACATACGGTCTAGACCCCTCCATTTTCTTGTACATATACAGGACTGGTAAATGTAGAATTTAAAGAGTTTTATAGCTCATATTTTAGTGGCTATAAAATAAAAATGTAAGCGTGATCTCTTTTTTTTCCCCAAAATTAACTGTGTACTTCATGCCCTATATTTTCAGATAGATCGATACATACATTAGGTAATGTAACATACATTAATGGGACAAGTATCCCCTTCAATTTAAGCCATTGACCATGGTTTTTTGATGTTTACATTATTTTGTATTAAAGAGAGGTTTGTAAAATCACTGCAGAAAGAGGTTAATGGCTCTCATTTTTAGAATGAGTTATACTAACACTTCTTGAGCCAGAAATGACACCTTCAGCTGATTTACTGAGCTAAAATGAGCTCACTTAGGTTTAGCTAGCTACCACAGGGAAAATCTGCTGGCGACAGTTGTCAGATAAGAAGCATCTTTTGTCTGTAATTGAGGAGCCACTGTTTCAGACATTACTGGGAATTTCGAGGAGTAAATCTGCATCTGTGCTGCGCAAGAACAGCGTGACTAATGGGGGTGTGGCTGAGGCGTTCAATTGTTGTGTTATTGACAAAAAGCCTTCCTCTGTTGGAACTGACTGTGTTAGTGGCTGTGTGGTCTGAACTCATGCTAACCAGATTAGCATGCAGGTAGGGAGAAAATGGAACCAGGTTAGCCATTAGCATGCTGATGGAAGAGACCTCAGATATTACAGTCTCTGTCTGTTGATGCCGTTTGGTCCAGAGCCAGACTCACTCCCGACTCCCCTTCCTCATACTAACATGTGCTACACATAATGACGTACACTGCACAAACTCACAGATGCATGGACAGATTCATTCGCTCTCATAATTTCACAGAGTGGGGGCGCGCTTTCCGATACTCCCTCCACAACATGGATTTCCCATTTTGCCAATGGCTGGTGACGTGACATGTCTTTACTGTTTGAACAAAATTCAACCCCCCTGAGAATCCCTCTCCAAACTCAATGTAAATACAACTCTCTATTTAAATAACAGAGGCGGACAGACAGAGAGAGAGACGGAGTGAGACAGACAGAGAGGGATGGAGGGGCTCTGGGGACACAGTTGCGTTTACGTTTGCTGCCATTGAAGTTGTCCAAAGCCTGGCTTTGCTTGCCGCTTAATGGTGCTTAATCACGGAGCTCCTAAAATAGGCCATTATATCAGCACTGAGCTCTAGAATTACACAGAGCCCTCAGGGCCTGAACAACAGAGCTTTTGTTAATAAGTTGCCATTAATCAGATCCGTTACGGAAGCCACTGGTTCAACGGGCGGCACCGCGGTTGATAAATACCTCAAGAATAAAAAACAATTTACTCACCTAGTCTAAACCGCAGTCGATATGTGTGTACGTGTGTGTGCATGTGAGTGTGTGTGTGTGTGTGTGTGTGTGTGTGTTAACAGAGAGGCTGGGTGGGACAGGAAGCACGCAGGCTGACTAAAGACACCCAGAGGACTGGTAGCAGAGCTGGTGTAAATATTCCTCAGTGTGTTGAAGATAGAGATTAATACCGCACACTGATTATTACAGAGCTGAAACAGCAAATATCTGCTAACCTCATTTTGTGTTAAGAATGTGTTGGGCTGAAGCTTTTCACTGTTACTCACTGATGGACACCCATCAGGCACTCACCGTCATCACAAAGGCTCCTCTGGGGGCAAACAATGCCCATGCTAATGGGGGTTAATCAAATATCTGGCAACCCTGCTCTCACTGACAGCCACTGAGACTGTGTGCAATTTGTTTTTGCACCAAACGTCATTGATCTGCACTTTTCAATACTTGTAATTAACTGACCACTAACACGTCCGTCAAGTTGACAGACTATCAAAACAGCTGATTGGAAAACATGTTTACTTTGGCATTTTGTGTATGAATATTGAAGGACACACAATATTTCAGTTCACACAGTGTTATAGGCAGAGTGTGAATTTCTCAGAGGTGAGAGAGAACCCATTATAGTGCAGGCATGTGCTTCAGTGTCCTTATAGGACCTTGCTTGTTCAACTAAAGCTATCAAATAAATATAGTGGAGTGAAAGTATGAAGAAGCATAAAATGGAAGTACTCGAGCACAAGTACATCAAGAAAATGTACTTAATTACTTTCCACCACTGCTTATTCAATTACCTAGCCTACAGCACATGTGTATTTTAATATTGCTCCATTACCCAACCGAGTAAAACTCCTGAATTCCTTAGTAAAGACAAATGGGGTGCCTATTACAGAAGCTAATATCAAAAGGGTAAAAGAAACCACCATAAAAAAGATTATTAAATTGAAATAATAAACTCTATATTGATGCCAAAACATATCTCTAATAACTAATCCTCCACTGTCTCACTGCTCATGACTGAGCACCAGTGTTTGCTAACATAAGATAATACATGATATTTTATATTAGTAATGAAATGTCAAGGGCATGCTATCAGCTAGCTAACATTACCTGAACTGTAACTTCAGGCTAAAGATATCAACTAGCTAACATTAGTTAGCTAAACTGCAACTTAAGGCAAAAGTTATAAATTAGCTAATATTAGCATTCATCTGTAGATTATTGACGCAATCTAATTTAGAAACTGTGAAGGTAAGACATAAAGTGTATTAAATAAGCTAGATAGTTAGGTATTGCTACTTAAATTTAGAAAGAGTTTAAAAAGAGTTAAGAAATGGTATGGTCCACTTTAAGGAGTCTAAAATCGTATTACAAGATCCTTCCAGGCATGAATATGGGAAAAATATTGTATTTTTTACAATTACAGGTAAGAAGGACATATACATGTTTCAACCCCAGTTACAGTTTTTATCACCACAAACTTTTCGCCAAGTCCCTCAGATGTAGCATCATATGTACACACTCTCTCTACTCATTAGTGCCACTCCTGTTAATCAGTTGTGTCTTTCCCATCAATCTCTGCCTCCTTCTCTGTTTTACCCCCCTCCTCACCCCGTCGTCTCTCCACCCTATCTGTCTCTCTCCACTCAGCCAGAGACAGACGCAGGGCTCTTCATAGCAGATAAAGCCACTAATTTCATTAATTACGAACCAATATGTTACAGTGTATGTGTGTGTGTGGAGCAATGGGGGGATTGGAGGGTCCCGTGAACTGGCATCTGGTCCACTCTGGCATCCAGGAACAAGGGAATAGAAAGGAAGATGGAAGAAACAGCAGCAGAAGGAGGGAATTAGAGAGAGATGAAGGACAAAAGTGAGAGGAAGTGGAAAAGGACGTGAAGGGGCCGATGTAGTAGAGAAAGATAAGTGGGAGACAAAGTGAGAGTAAGACAGAATGAATAATACACTGTTCACTGTAGAGTCGTGGTCAGATGAGCAGACGTGACTGGGTTGATGGCTGAGCAGTCACATAGATGCAATACTGTGTGTTTGTCAGAGAGGTGAGTTTTGTGATCTGATTCTTAGGTTTCATTGTTTCATTGTTGCACAACTGATGCAACAACCATGTCTCCTAGAAATTACCTTCATATGCAACTCCCCTTTTTATTCCAAGTTCATTGTGGTAATCTCTGTTTGAGCAAACATTTTTTAAAATGAATAAATCCTTACATTTCTGAACAGCAGAGGTGTCTGGGGTGGATCGTGACTGTCACACCAGAGACCAGGATTCGCATCCAGAGTTCTGTCTGTGGTTCAGGCAACAAAAGCACTTTGGTGAAGGTTATAATGCTAAAACACTGTAGGCTGAGGTTGTAGACACAAGTGGATATTGTTCTGCAAGATCAGGTGTTTTGGCATAAAATAAATGCGTATGTTCAGTATCAACACTAGTACTTGCCATCTACAAAGATTTACAACATGTCCTTATTCTGTTAACAGAAAACGTAATTCAGTTGCAAATACGTTTCATACAAGATGTATTTGCTTTTGCAGTTTAGTTGTTCAGAAACGTTTTTTGTAGGAGATGGGGTCAACTGCATGAAGGTCTGTACATTAGTGTGTAAGTCTGAAAAAGTCTTTTACATTCTTGCATGTTTTCAGATTAAAAAATATAACTAAATATGTATTTTTTAGTTAGTTATTCAAATAGATGCTTAAGTGAAACATAAATCAAGGAGAAAGCAGTAACACTCCTTGTAGTAAAGATGCAAATACATTATCATCTCTATCAAGGAAACTAAACCTGACTTTAAGTAGTGTAAGTGTTCAGCAGAGTCACTTTATTTCTATTTTCAATTTTTATTTCTTGTTATATTTACCTTAATATGAAACATTATATTCTGAAACAAAACCTACAACTCTGCAAACAATAAAAGTGTGACACTGAGATGAAATGTCAATGATAAAATTATTTCTACAGAAATCCTTTAGTCTCTCAACATCTCACGTGTAACCACTGAAATGTTTTGTCAGCAGCTTTATCGTGTTTATTGGCTACCAACAGCCAACTGCTCTATGTCACAGAAAACATTTTGACATGACGCAGTAGGAACAGCACAGGTGTGAATAATAAAATTCATGATGGCTGAATTCCATTTAGCTGCTTGTTCATGCTGGATCACCGTCACACTGTCACAGTGTAGTGGGACACAGAGCCATTGGTTTTCCTACTTTGACAGGTCAAAATATTTGCTGTGAAAAAGGCTTAAAGACCCAAGGTCCTGATTCTATTTCCAGATCAGCCAGTTTCACAAGCTTCTGTCAAACAATGCAATGAATGTTTCTTATTCAGTTATTTTTTTTTCTTCTGAAAACATGAAACAATGTCCATTAAAAAAAATTGCAAATTTGTTAGCATTCAGCAAACTATAGTTGCAGCATGTGTGTGCTTGATGGAAGTTAAACTTGAATTGACAAAGATCAGATGTGGTTGAAAAAGGAGGTCACACAATAAATATAAAATATAAAATGTAAAATATATCTAAGAAAAGTTGAATGGAGGGCAGCTGGGCTTGGTTAAGTTTTTTCATCCAAGAGGCTTTTTCAGTTGTAGAACTGCTCTTCCACAACCAAGTCCAGTTGCCTTCCATTTAACTTTTCTTGGATAACTATGATCTGGATGACTGAGAATCTTCACAGACAACATCAAATATAAGTAAGTCCATTGGTTTATGACATCTAGAATGAAGACATCTAAAATAGTTGATACAATGGTTCAGTCATTAAAAATAAAGTTTTGAGAAAGAGTATGGACAGAGTTAAAACACTCTTTCGCAACCCAGCTTCTCACCAACATGTTCATATACAGATTAATATCAAAAACAGACTGGATGACTCTGACAACAGAGACTAAACCCGAGCCAGGCTGACCCTTTAATCATCCTCATCATCACTGCATACTCACACTCAACTCGCAGGGTCACTAAATACTGTGTGATAACCTTGCCTGTGAGATGCTCTGATGTTGTGGATGTTTGAGTCTTACGTCTGTTCTTCTGTGTGTCCCTAACAGGTGTGTCCCTCACGCTACACTGCCTCCTGCCTCTTACCTCAGTCTCTCTCTCTCGCTCTCTCTCTCTCTCAAACACACACAACATTGCTTGAACACACACATACACACAGCGGCCTAATCAGTCGCGCTTCACATCCAAAAGATGCCACACGGTGTGAGCTGGATAAATAGCGGAGGCGCATGTGTCTTTGGTATTATTAGTAATTGTGTGTGTAAACTGTTTCACATCAACCCACTCTATTACAACAGCTGCCCTGCAAATCACCACGGCCTGTGGCAGCTGATGACTGAGTGTGTGTGAGTGTGTGTGTGTGTGTGGGTGTGTGTGACAGAGAAGAAAAGAGCCTCCATAAGCACATCCACATTCTAACAAAGGTATATGGACTCATGTGACACATGTGTGTTTTATTTGACAAAGGTGACCAAGTGCACTTTTATCGGAGGATTACTGCCATGTCATTGGTTGATAAATAAAGGTTTAACAGTCCGGATATTGAAGGGAACGACAGTATTGGATGGGTGTGTTGTGTGACTTATACACAAGAGGACGGCCCTGGTTGTTAAATTGTACTCATAAGCCAGCAGTTAAATGTTGGTTAATGATGCGCCCAGAAACACAGAGAGACAGACAGCAGAGCGACCTTTGGACTCTGCAGAGTGTCCTCAGGATAATCCCTGGTCATAAATATCACCCGATTCACTCTGCACGTACACACATCCATGCACTAGTACACTATAAAGTAGAGAGAGAGAGAGGTCCTGTGGTCCATAAGGGTCAGCGGTGGTTGTCCTGGTCGCTGCTGCACACAAACACAAATACACATACACACGCACACACACACACACACACCATCTCCACCGCCCTGGCCACAGACGCCTAGCCATGCCTCATGATTAGCATTGCCTGCCCCATGCTTTTGTTTTTTTGCTTTGTTTGTTTGCCACTGTGCAGAAATATTTCTGTGGAATCTAGCATGATTGCACCATAGGTTAGCGACACCCATCTATTACAGCAAAGAAGAGCCTTTTATTTAGACTTGCCTCAGTGGCAGCTATATTTATCAGCGCATGCCGAGCCGTGGCCAGACGCAGGCCCGGCCGCTCCACTTTACTGCTGAGCTTTGGCCACACATTCCAACAGCCATCACGATACACGGCTAAAACTGGCCTGGAGATTAACAGCAAATCCACAAATCAGTGTTTGTGTCATCGCACACATGGAAAGGAGCATTTATTCATAGCTTCATGCAAGTGGAGTGTTTCTATGTGAGCATGTGTGATATTCAGTGCTGCATACAGTCATATATGCTACAAGGCTGAAGTAGTAGCCACTGCTATAGTTTGATATCACACCATCTGGACCAGCTAAAACAGTAATATTGCAGTTCACACTCTGAGTGGGCCTTTATGCTTGATGAGGACTGTTTTACTGAGCCCAATACAACCCTCATCAAACTCATTCAAAATTCTGGATTCTATCAAACCCAGTTTTACTGGAAATATCAGAAACCAACAACAAATCCAGCGATCACGAAGGCCAGACACTACCATCTGTCCAGTCATTTGCAATACGCTATAGCCACAGAGTCAACAATCACACCATCCTTGGCTGCATATAGAATCATATAGAGTCAATATTAGACCATCCATCTTTCACCTTGTCAATAAAAAGCAGAACTGCTGCTGCAAAAATCAATTCACAGCAGCCTGTAGCTCTCAACTCAGCAACTCGGTGGAAATTCAGCCAAATCACTGGACAATCCCGGTAAAGAATAGATAATAAATCACTAATGTATAGCTCATGGACAGATTTCACTCATCTCGCACACATATTCAAAGATGGCTGACTAACATTACTAAGTACTTCTGATACCTCTGTGTATTTAGTAAGATAAAATCATCATTGTAATCGTGGACAGATAATTGGCCCCTGAGCACAGACTAGAGATGAAATGGTAACCAGTTTCAAGCTATATCACAGTAGAAATGTCAGACAGTTTTAACTATTACTATAACAGTTTATTACTGTGGTTAATTTGATTTATGTTCTGTATGGCATCTACCAGCAACAGTCTCTCAGACACATGTGCAGCAAACAACGTGGGTTTGTTATGTGTCGCTCAAAACATGGTGGAAGGCAGTGACAGAGCTGCTCTGGAGATTTTTCAGCCTTCTGATAGCTTTTTACACCAAAGATAGTGGGTATAAGGTTTGTTTAATAAAAAAAAAAGCAAAAGCCGATTGAGTCCTTTTACACATGCACACAGAGCACACACAGATGCAGAACAGGATTAGCTGCTAGCCACTGAGCCTCCGTGTGAGACACTGGTCAGTGATTGTGTGTTTTTAAAACTTATGTCAGGGCTGCAGCTCACTGTTTCAACCTCGAGTGCAGTGTAGCCGCGGTGTTTCTGGCTTTCTGGTGTGTCTGCAGTGTCTTTGCACTGAAAGACGTTACAGCACAGCATGTAGCACAATAACAACAATGATAATAATAATGATAATACATTAGCTTCTCCCTTGTTCACAGTGGGCATGCAGTAGACAGACCCAGTACTGCTACTGGTCCCTGGTCCTCGTCCGGGGCACAGATGTGTTGGACAAGTTATTATTTTAAAAGTTTAAATGCAAACATTTTGCGTTTCTTTGTGGTTGTTTTAAATCCCTTTGTGGTATTTCGGAATCTATTTGTTTTTTGTCCATGTGTTTGTTTCATATTTATCATTGTGTGTCTGCCCGTGCTTGTTCAGTGTCTGTGGTCATTTTGCATGTTTTGCATATTTATACTTGTATTTCTACATGTCCATGCAGTTGTTTTGCGTGGCTGCTGTGTGTCTATTTTTAGTCATTTTATATCTCTTTGTTGTTGTGTGACCTTTCAATGAGAAATATCAACAGTCACTTCATACAGATGCTCTGGGCCAGGCCCTCTGACACATCATTTATGTCTCAATACTTCCTCTACCGTTTGACTTTTTGCACATTTGTTAACAGAAGGTAAATGCTGAACACAACACACCTGTGATCACGTGTGCACAATTGAACAGTTATCAAGGTAATGTTTGATCCCATCACAGTAGAGTAAAAAGAGACTTCAGAGCAGTTTTGGTTGCGAAAGATTGCCTGTGTTCCTGCATGGCTTCAGTGCCCTGCCCCATTATCGCCTCACACAACCCAACACACTCTTGTTTACCATGTTTGCTGGCGCTGATTCCCTAAATAATGCAGCATGAGAGGGGAGCGGGGGAATGGCTGTGTGTGTGGATGCATTTTCCTGAATTTGTGTGAAGGTGAGTTTCTCTGAATGTGTTGGTGTTCATATGTATGTTTATAAGTTTGCATGTGTATGTGTGTGTGTGTGTGTGTGTGTGTGTGTGTGTGTGTATACCACCAAAGCCAGGTTTGAATGTGTGTGCACGTGTGTGGCAAGATGAAGATGAAGTCTCAGCAAAGAGGGAAAAAAAAGAGAAAATCAAAGAGGGAGAGTGAGAGCAGAGGTGAATCAAGCAAATCATCACTTTGACTTAAAAAATCACTCATTATGTGCAGTCATGAATAATTTTGCACCAAAACACTAATTTTGCATTAGACTTACAGTACGCTGATTCGGCAGCTCAGGAATATTCATACACTCGTGGGGATTTTTCTACCCACCACACTGTGTTTTTCCCCATTTAGTGATGCTTTCTTGGCACCGAGAGCGCCGCGGTGAATATAGGTCATATACGCAGCGGGCTCACTGGTGGCACTAAGGATGGTGCTGCGGGTCTCCAGGCGACAGCACCAGTACCAAGGGAGTCCCCTCTGCATTGGCTTGGCTTGTGTACACACACATACACACACACACACACACAAACACACACACACACACACAAAGTGACTCGCACACCACGTTGCTATTAATACAGCCACAGCCATTTTAATATTTAATTGCGTTGATGGACTGCATCTGTGCTGCTCTGTGATGCAAACATTATTATACATACTAAGTGGCTTAATTGTAATTAGAGCTGAAAATTTAATTAAACTCAACAATAAGGGAGATCACAGCATTTTTTTTCCCTGAGCAGACCCTTCCTTCCCCCTCACTGCATTTTAACTCCCTCTGTGCTGCAGTGCGGCTCTTGTCCAGATACCTCGGCTCAGTTGATTGGTCGGTTTCTTTGATTATGTTTTGAAGACTTCCGCCTTTAATTCTAATAAAGCAGGACTTGCTGAAGGTAATATTTAATAGTGAAGTCTGGACATTGTTTTCACAGTTTTTGACAAAGGTCAATGTGTAAATATGCACTGTCATTAAAATGTCTAATTCCCTGCAAAAACACACATGTCGACTGTGTGTTTGCATGATCCAAATTGTCATCAACACTTGACACTTTCAGCATGAGGGTTGCAACCCTGAGGTTGTTGTTGTTTCCCGGAGCGAAGGAGATTTAGAAAAGGGCAGAAGGCAGGGGAAGCAGAAAGGGAGGAGAAAGCTGCCTGAAGTAGGTGCCCAATGGCAAGTTTATACCTACAGCCTACGTCTGGTGAGTCAGACGATGAAGAGATTACTTTTTCACTTTTAAGATGGTTTAATCTGAGCCTGGAATATCAAAACTATGAAAAATGTCATGAATATGGTGAAAGATTCAGGAAAAGCACCGAAACATTCATCATATTTGTGTAGCAGAAATATATATTTTCTGATTTTCCAGAGGGTCCTGGTGCCCCATGTTGGGAACCACTGATCTCAGGCCCACTTTTCAATCAATCCTCCTACTGAATATATCACAATACCTCAGACTTAAAACTACAATATATCGAACATAAACAACTAAAAATGTCCCTTGTCTCATATTTCCCATCAAAATATAACAAAACATCATTAGAAACACACACACTGATGCATGCAGCACTGGCCGTCTGGTGGTGTGTGTATTATTCATCAGGAGCGAGGCGTGTCGGTGTGGAGTGTTTGCGGCCTGGTGTGTAAACAGCTGTGTGTTGCTTGACATGCTTTTGCACTCTCGGCTCAGCGCTAACCGGGTCTGTTGGTACTGATCAGACCAGAGCTGAGGCGACAGGACAGCCTGCCAAACAACAGCCAACCACTGGCCTGGCCCTTCCCCACCCCCATCCACACACATACACACATGAGGAAACAGGCACTTAAATTGTCACATAAATTGACAGACCCTCACATATGGATAAATATGAAACACACACACACACACAAACACAAAAGCCAAGCCCCAGTAACAAATCAACACAGCTTCACAGTAATACATAAATAAATGAGCAAACCTCCAGTCTGTCTTGGTTTTTGTTTCAAGTTACATGACTTTCCTCAAGCTGCTGGCTCCGTGTCTGGAGATAATAGTCGGGTGGAGACCAGAGGATTTTTTTCTTCAATAAACTAAGAACAAAGACGCATCGATTTTCTAAGAACCAAATAATGTGGTACCTCAAGAATAGTCTGTAAACAAGGTGAGAGTGTGAGTGTACATCAAAAATTGCTGCAGCTTATGCAGGAAATTCACAGCACTGAACAGTGTTGTTTTGTCCATTTGCAGTTTTCTTCTTCTTCTTCTGTGTCTTCTTAAATCCTTTTTTTTTTTTGCCTTTGGTGGTATGAAAAAACAAAGAAAAGAAGGAAAAAATAAAATTATCTGCTGGTCGTCTGTCACCAGATTGTCATTAGGCCTAAAGATGATGTCATCAGTCTTTTTGTAGCATTTGTGTGTGTGCGTGTGTGTGTGTGTGTGTGTATGTGTGTGTGTGTGTGTGTGTGTGTGTGTGTGTGTGTGTGCTGCATATTCAGCCCATTTGCACTACTGATACAAAGATTACTGCAATTAGGCCATGCTGGCAGTCAGCAAGGAAGCCATCAGACAGCTAGGACCCCCAGGTGGGAGCACCTCCTTACATGAAGGTCTGCTCATCTCACACACCTTTTGATTAAATTTACAGGAATTTGCTTCCCGCGAACGGCAGTTAAAGTCGTGTGGCAGGCAGCGCCGCTTCTGCATATACAACACTTCAAATAGTTGAAGGAAAGAAGTGAAAAGGAGTGAGGATGATTGACAGTGGAAGGAAAAAAAACAGAAGATGAAAAAGGAGGAAAAAAGGGGGGAGTTAAATTGAGAAATAGAATAAAGGCGGGGAGGCAGTGTTTGGAGGGAAAGGTTCAAATCGATGCAGGGACTAATGTATTCAATGCCCACTCTGTTTACAGAGCGTGTAGCAGGCCTGATGATATCCAGACTTTTGGCCACGATCGAATGAAAACCTTCCACCAACTGCTTCTAATGCTCGTGTCTGAGAGGTTTCAGCCAGAAGCCTCAGCTCTGTAAACGTCATGTGAACAAGCTGTTTCGGGGCCCTTTACACTGTATGCTACAGTGCTTTTTATGACCAGGTGGAAGGTGTTATTTAATAGGATATAATGCATGGCAGCCTTGACATTGTGGTGTAAAATCCTTTATATTATTGCAAATGAGGATTCTGATTGGCTGGAAGGTGTTGATTAACCTTTATTATCCAAACTGTATAACTGGATACCTGTGACACAGGCGTCTAAATTAATGCACCAGCACTGAACTGTAAGTAAGGACAACAGCAGTATGTGGGTTTTCATCCACTGTTTTTACATGCATCCAATTGTGCATAAAAAAATAAAGATTTTTTTTTTTTTAATCTTGAAATGTTGCAGAAAAAGTTTATATATTGTTGGTGCATCGTTAAAAGCAAAAGTGCAGTGGAAACAGACTTGGAGAATAAATCATGACGGTCATGAGGTCCACCAAAGAGAAAAAAAATACCTGTAGATGAAAACATCAGTTATATATGGAAAGATGAGGACTGTGACCTTCATCACATTAAAGCACGAAACCAACCAGGTCATCTTTTCCACATGGTTTTCCATTGTTTGAGGTTTGTCTGGAGCTCTTGTAATGTCCTGTTCCTCTCCAGTGGTTTAAATGGCACCTGATTAGCAACACCAACTGTTTACCTCCATGAACCAACTCCTAATAGTCACATAATGGGAGTGGATGGAAACGCGTGTATTTTGCTGAACTTCAGAATTACACCTAGACTAGACCAGGTTTCCATCCAAATGAGGATGCAATTAACTAGGCTACCTAATTAATGCAACTTAGCTCAAAAGCATTGAAGTAGGTTGTTTGTGTAAACAATGGAGAGAAAGAAAACGAAAATCTATTCAGCTTGTTTGACAGA
Organism: Trachinotus anak; assembly: GCF_046630095.1. NCBI lineage: Eukaryota > Metazoa > Chordata > Actinopteri > Carangiformes > Carangidae > Trachinotus > Trachinotus anak. Next base: position 20,594,109 of record NW_027273852.1, on the reverse strand, counting down.
GGGCAAAAACAGTGGCTAGAGGCTAGAGGTGGTACAATTACATACAAAGTCAATGTGAAGATGCGATTAGATGGGAATTTGCCCACGACGGCACAAACTGACACGTGATGCATAAATGTTTGACAAGTTTATGAGTCTGCTTCATAAATGTACAGAGATTAGGGGGAAAATGGAAAGAGTCTGGAGTTTTGAGTTTAGTCTGAGGATGAGCTGAACGATAACACACAGGCTACAGACAGAGTCAGTGTGTAGTGAGCTTACAGCTAATGTCTGTACAGTTGCTAAAGTGCATCGACTGTTTGAGGCTAATCACAAACTTGACAAATTTGCTTGTTCTCCTACCTGATTAGCTACTGTACATGTACAGCAAACTCTATTTCACAATAAATAAAACCAAAAACTAAGGTCAAAATGAGTTCTAGACAAAAATAAACAACTGATGATTTTTTAATTTGATCACCAAAGGGATTTTGTTGGCAGGTGACAATGACACAAACGTGATAAACGCTCGGGCTTTGGACGACACAGTCTAAATACAGTCAGTGCCTGACAGGGGTCCTTTGCCTTTGTGAAACTTGTCAGGCATTTTTTGTGTGATCTCCATCTACAGGTGTTGCATCACCTTAGGTTCACACTCAATTGTCAGTTTATTAGGTACACCTAGCTAAAACTAATGCAGTCAGATCCTGCAGTGAATCCTATGATGTTCAGGTTTTAGAGAGGAGTTCATTCAAACTTATGGTTGTTTTGGCAGCCACAGTTACAGCTCTGTTGTATTAGACCATGTTACTGTAGACTGAGTGTTTGTCCACCCAGTTTATATCAGTAAAGGTAGACTAAATATCAGAGACAATTTCCAACAGCTTCAACAAAAACTAAATGTTACAACCTCCATGACAGTAGAACCTGCAGGACTGCTGTATTAGACTGTAATAGTTTTAGCCAGTTGTACCTAATAAACTGAGTGTATGGTGCACAAACTTCACCCTCAAAATTCAGACACTAAAATAAAATAGTGCATGATACAGTAAACAGGGACAGAGTTCAGATGCAGCTACAGTGCTAAGTTTAACCACTGTTCTAAATCAGTTTTGCAGCAGAGGAAGCTACACCTACGCCTCCTCCATGTCTCCTCTTCTGTTGGGACTCTGCAGTGCATTATCACTGACACAGGTAGAGGAGATATTACTTTAAGAGACAGATTGTGGCTTTGAGCCTGAAAACATCAAACTGTGTCAAATCAGAAGTGAATAATAATAAGAAAAAAATAAATGGGATTAGAATAAACATTCAAAGCAACATTCAATCAAAGGTATGTCGACCGACAAAGCTCAGTAATCTGAACAGATCCAGGAACTACCTTTCAGCATCATTAGCTAATTGAATCCAGTATTGATTCCATATCAGTAATAAGTGATATATGGGGCTCATATTAGTTATATTAGGTTAAATACACAGCCATAAGGTCATGTGCGCGAGACATTTCGCATTCAGTCATAAATTGATCTGCCATGTTTTATTAGGCTGGTGTGTTGCAGTGGTCGTGTGTGTGTGGACACTTATTAAAATCACAGTGTGGTTGATGCAGTGCAGGTAGCAGCAACTGGAGGCATTCTTACAGTAAATACACTTGGAGATATATTTTCAGATTTTCTCACTTGGTCATTCTGATTTATGTAAAAGATACATATTTTAATATTTTATTCCAATTTTAACTCTGAGATAAAATAAAGAAATAAGGGGAAAAGAGCTAATAAAAAATATTTGATAGTGCAAATGGGAAAAGCAAAAATATTAGTCTTTGGTTTCAGCTTCTCAGATGTGAGGACTGTCTGTTTTTACTTAAGATTAACAATCACTTAAGTATCTTTAGGTTTTGGACAGTTAGTCGACTAAATAAAACACTAATTGAAGGCTCTACCATGGGCTCTAAGAGGCTGGGTTTTTTACATTTCATAGATTAAATAATTGTAAAATAACTGTACAATTACATCCTTGCAGTGCATCAGAAAAATATACACATGTGATTATAATTTTCATCTGACTTGGACTTTTGAAGAGCCTGTGGTCAGCACAACATTGTCAATTTTATTATTGGAGGCTGGTTAAAAAAAAAAATCTCATAAAAAATTAGAGGGCTGATACTCTTCTTGTCATTTCATTCATTTTTATAGGCTGGTCAAGGTTTAAAGTGCATAATAACCACTGCAGCAATGTGTTTTCCATGTGTTTATGACAGTTGAGTGTGATGTATTGGCAAACGACGTTGTAGTTAATGACGACGCCGTTTTATGAGTGGTGTCACTTGTCAATGCAGTGTGTAACCAAACCCACACTTTGACCCTTGAGGGTGTGACACAAATGTCGGTGAATTTGTGTGTATATGTATGTGTGTATGTGTGTGTGCATCACTGTGCATGTACATGTGCCCATAATGTTCAACACTGCGCCTTAATCAACACTGCTCAATGTAATTTGACCATTTGTAAGCATTACCAGATCAGTGCACCCAATTATCTGCCATCCTCAACACTGATATGAACAAATGCTGGATCCATAACCTGGACTTAATAGACGTATGTTCGGTTGATGTATCACACAGCTAATTTTGTGATTACATTTTCAGTGACCAGACCTTTTCCTGTCTGCTAATTGCTGCAGGTTAAGCAGCAAGCAAGGCAATACGAATCTATTGGGTCATGCTCTGAACACAGAGGTCTGTTTTCTGTGTGTACTGACCCCCCATCAATCCTCGCTGATGTGTATATTGTGTGGCGTGTGTGGCATTTGTGTGCGTGTGTGTATGTCTGTGCGTGCGCGCGCGTGTGTGTGTAGATGTGTGTGTATTTTCACATCCATTCCCTGTGAACTTTCGCCTCATCCTATTGATGGCTCTCATATGACCACCCTCTATAAAGCAGCATCTCCATTAAAATGAAATACATGTTCAGCAGTTACAGCAGGTACTTTTTTACAACTCCAGTAAAAATAAAAGTGTTTTACAGCGTTATTGTTTTCAGGCAGGGGGGTAATGATAGAGATGAAGAGGTATTTTATGGGTATTTTATGGGGGTCATCTTTATGGAGAATTTGGTGGTTATAGATATAATAAAGGGACTGATTCTCACGCTATGTCCTGACCTGATACGACCTGGGGCGCCAGTGGCCTCAGTTTCAAATTTTGTTTTCATTAAACAAACTCGATTGAAAGTGAGCGTCTCTCCCTAATCAATATCTTCATTAATCAGCCACTGACTCCACTGTCTGAGCTCGAACAGATAAAATCTGGTCGGTTTCTGATGAATTTTCTACAACACCCTTACCTTATTCGTATTTTGCAACTATTAATTTTGATAAAGTGGGCTTTAGGTGGGAGTCGCTGAGCTCTTTGATGTGAATGTGGGCAGCATACAAACTTTTCTCACCACATTACTGCTGCACTGTCCATTTTACAAGTATCTATTAGAGAAAATGAGCTCCCCTTTTGATGTTTGCTATTGTGCCAGAGAGAGGGGAGTGTGTCGATAACTCCAGTGGCTGAGTGAGCGATTTCAAAAGGAATGGAGGAACCTCTAATGCTTCTATTAATGCCTGTATCTATATTTTACAAAGAACATACAGTATTTAAATAACCGTGGTAAATAAATGGCTCAGAATCTGCATGAATTAATGACAAGCATCGATGATCAAAAGTCAAATTCAAAGTGAATGCATTAATCACTATTATTTAATTCATATTCATTTAAAATGTAGGAAACCAATAGATGATTATGAATGTCTATCATTAGCTGCTGTTCTTCCTGATCGACAGTTATTCATTAGGAATGAGCGATGGATGGAAATCAGTGGATTCAGTAAAGACGAGCATATAAAGTCTCCAAACCTAACTGAGCTAACTCAACATTAAACTGAAGATAATGTACCTTTATAGCTACTTTTTCTTTTTACAGTAGCTCTTTTAATGATTTATACGTTCAGTCAGTCAGTCATTCATCTTCCCATTAGAGTGGCTGTTGTTATCAGGAAAGAGAATTTCCCATCTTTATAAGCTCAACTCTCCTTCTTTTATTATAGACAGCAGCAAAGTTCATTTAAAACACTGAATGAAAATAATCAGGACAGAGAAGAACGACGACTAAAGTAATTATCATTACAGCCTCATGCTTAATTTTAAAAATGCTGTGGCAGAGGTAAAAGATTTGAGGCTTGGATTTGAAGGAGTTTACAAGTGAGGCAGACGACAGTGCTTCGAAATCACATGTTCTTTTTTTTGACCTTCAGCATGAAATCGTTTTCCACCTGAGACGCTTCACCCCACAGAAGCAGATCAGAGATGAGTTGTGCTGGTAATAGTAATAGTAATAGTAATAGTAATAATAAAAAATTTAAAACTGATCCACTGACACAGTAGCAGCCAACAGGAATCTAAGAACTGGAGTCGTGTGCTTCACTCTCTTGCTTGTACATCATCTGGCCGTCTACAATAAAAGATGGAAAGTTCAGCTTTGGATAAAATTGTCTGATGAATGAGTAAATGTGTAAATCATTTAATTCCAACTAGATTTTAAAGTAACTATAGCCTGAGTTTGTCTTGGTAATTGTCTTGACATGGTTGTTAAAGTAAAAAATAAAATAAAAAATTAATCCGTCTTTGGTACAATAAAGAAATACTTAGCTTTTTTAACTGGAAACTTTGACAGATGAAATCACTATATTGATTTATAAAAAGTAATTATTTAGTAGATTGAGCACATTAGGATTACTGTCTGATCTTCTCATGTTGCATGACAGAGTGATAGTAATGAGTACTTTCTGTGTGTTTCAGTGCTCTCCAGTGAGAGCTATGTATTGCGTAGGTTTGAGCTTTTGAGGAAGTAGAAATAAAACAGCTCTCAGCGTGACCTCCATCTGTTTTAGAGTTTTTCCAACAGGATCTGAAAGCCCAAGTGGTTGGGGAATTTTTCTCAGCTGAGAGGGAGCATATAAGCTAAAGCTGAGGTCAAAATATGAAAATGATCAAGGTTGAAGTTGTGAGGTTTTCAAGGCTCATTGGTGATTGGTGTGTTCTTGTTGCAATGGTGGAGGCTCACAGCTCGTTTCTGCCTGGGTGTGAGAAGATGCCAAGTAGCACTGTGGTTAGCCCCCCCACCCCCATGTCATTGTCCAGTCTGTCTACAATCTGCTGGCTGCAACAGGCCAGAAAAGGCCCTTGATTGGCCCAGACTGAAGGCGCCTTTGTGGGTCAGCTCTGGTTCCTGCCCCCCCTTCATCATCTTGACCACAGCCTCAAACCCTGCCCAGGCCAGTCTGGTCTCAGCTGCCGGACACAGTGACCGGAGCCTGTCAGACCAAAGCCTGGGAACAACACTCCTCAGGTCAGTGCATAAACAGAGCAGCAGAGGACAGGATGGTGTGAGAGGACTGGCAGAGAGGTAGCCAGGTGGGCTGCTGGTTTAGCAGGTAAAGTCAAATGAAAGGTGAGGGCCGGGAAATGTAGGCTGCAGGCGGAAGAATTCAAAACCCTGTTTTCAGTCAACTTGCTGGGACACAGTCAGTTTTTCTCTCTGGAGCACAAACTTCCTATTCAGACTGGCAGCCTGCCCATCCCAGCAGTGGGATTGAAATCTATATCCTCATACAAACAGGAATATTTGATGATGTCACGGCAAGTACCACAAAATGCATATAGAAAAAATTATAAGTGATGTTTAATGAAGTGAACTACGTGCAACTGTTACGAACTACATCACACAAATCTCAAATTTAAAAAAAAAAAAAATCAGATTATCTTGTGCACAGATGCATCAGAGATTTTGGATTCAAATACCCTTTTATTCTCATATACGTCACTAATGTGTCATTGAACTGAAGCTGCTGCTGATAGAAGTGATAACCGCAAAGAGCATTAGATACCCAACGCTGAAATCAGCGGTCAGCACTGCCTCTGAGACTGTGGCACCGACTCACGCTCACTGCTCAGCAGATAAATTCCCACAGGACACACATTTTAACACACACTGGTTATCATAAAACATTTGGCGGAGCAGAGCGGCGATCCTATACTTAGCAGAGTAATGACTGGTGCTGTTTCACATGGACATGTATTCTGATTAGACTGTCATTTGGCGGGCTGTCTGCGGCGGCCACAAGGCCACCAGATACAGTTCACATGGAAAACAACAGAAAAACAACATGCATGCACAGACTCAGACATGCTCACCGTCACTCACTTTCTCTTTCCCTCACACACACACACACACACACACACACACACACACACTCGCTTACACACAGATGTCCATCTGTCACGTTTGTTTCAAGCCGGAACTGTATATGCAGTCTTGTTGAGAGATATTTCACAGCAGCACCTTTTCCCCCTCTCGACGCACTCCGGCCTGATTGGAGGGAGGCAGAGTGGGAGTCGGGGCCAAACGTGGAGGCAGAGGTGAGGAGAGAGTTTTCTGTGGAGCGGTGGGTCAGTATTAAAGGAGAGCAGCTGGACTCCGCAGGCTTTACCAGGCCTCTACTGCTCCCTGTTGGCCGCAGAGGAAACCTCCCACCTCACAGCTCCCACTCATGTCATCTGTGTATTCTGGTTTTTTCAAGTGTTTATACTCTTATGTGCAGTACTCATGTGTATCCCGACTCAAATGCCTTCTAACTCAAAACCTGCGGCGCTTTTGCTTCAAAGGCCCCCCAGAACCCGAGACAGTTTATTTGATTGCTGGTCAAAATATGTGGTGTCACTGTGGGATAACAAAGCCTGTAACCCTCCTGCATTACAGAGCGCAGCATAACACCGCGTATGCATCCACACAAGCAGCTAGAGTTACAGCCAATGACCGCCGCAACCTGTTATTCAAGTTTCTCTCCTGTAAACACACCGCGTCTCTCTGGCTTCGCTGTCTTTCATCCCATCGTCCTTCTGATTGTTGTGGAGAGGTGCTCAAGAGACTCCCACCCCCAACACACACACGCAGTGAGAGTCAGTTATTCCTCTTTGTGAGAAGCAGTGCACAAATATATACACTTGCAAACATGCAAAGCTGGTCCAGCACAAATATAAGCAGCGGGCACAAACATGCAGAACTTTAAAAGTTTTTTTTTTTAATGACGCAAGTGTGTCTGTGTGTTTGTGTGTCCACAGTGTATTTACAAGTATTTTAGTCTACTTAGAATCTTTTTCTATAAAGTTGAAACAGAAAGGATGTGAGAAACAACAGAAGCTATTTACATGTTATTATCAGAAAAATTACACTTTCAACAACAATGTCAAATTAATTTCTTTTGCAGAATGTTTAGATGTCTCATTTCTCTGAAGTGATTTTTTTCCCTCTAACATTTACTCAGAGTCAGTGATGAGAAGTAAAGTAGAGTACAAGTACAAGTGCATTTACTCAACGACTTTACTTAAGGTACTTTACTCAAACTGTTCCACTGAATGCAACAGTTCTCTACTACATAGTATACAGATGTGTTATTTTGACTAACTTTGCACATTTAGATTTTACATATAAATCTATTATATCACATAAAAATCAATCTTATGATGCATCATTGTAGATTAAACCACCAAAATACATGAAGTAATTTCACTGAAATGCTGTTCATGCAGTAGCTATATAACATATAACATCTATCTTTATAACATATACAATAATATAACACTCTGCACAATGTGATATTTTACTTTTACTACTTAAGTACATTTTACTGATGGTACTTTTGTACTTTACTTGCGATGGAGTATTTTTTACAGTATATGGTACTGCTACAGTATTGAACAGTCCACTGTTAAATACAGTATTGAGCTACTTGTACTTTACTTGTGTATGTTCGTTGTGTATTACCTTATACTTCAACTCCATTTATCTGGTATTTATAAATAGTAAAGTTACTTTGCAGTATAGATTTTATGATCAGTTTATAAAACATAATGTACTATGTACATTAAACTAACCAACATCATAAAAAGTTTTAAAATCAGCTCCACCTTGATGACAGTAATATAACACATATCACAGTTTAAAGTTGTTCCTTCACTAGATGTTTGAGCTTCTCTGTGAAGAGTTTGACACTAAAAGGCTGTTTTCACACTCATCTGAGGTTGCAAAGTTTCAGTGTGCTCACCTTAAATCTGAGTTTAAGACATGTACCAGGATTTTGTGACATTGTGACCACTGTAGTTTAGAAGCCAATCACAGCCCAAAATGCAGCTTAGGCAAGTGAAATGTCCTGTTGCCCAGATACTCAGAATGGACATTTCAGTGAAGCAGGAGGAAACATGGCACAGCACGTGTGGATCTAATGTTCAGATCTTAATAAACAAGAAACAAGAAGAATCCTGCATCCAAAATTTAATTCAAGAATAATCAGCAAAATGCAATTAAAGCAGCAAAAGTACTCATTATGCAGCATTATAACCACTAATAAATGCAAACAATATTGTAAAGTTGCTTATTTAATTATTAATATGAATTATTTCATATATTGTTAGGTAGCTTGTGAATTTCTCCCAGGGATTAATAAAGCCTTATATTCACCTTTAGTATAATTAATCTTTAATACTAAAGCTATTCAATGAATCCAGTGCAGTAAATATTTCCATTTGAAATGTGGCAGAACTTTCTGACTTTCCACCATTTCTTTTGAAATGAACAGAATTGGAATATTATAGATTCAGTTATTTTCTCTTTTGTGGAACAGACACAAATCATTATTCATATTGATTGCATATTGAGTATTTAAAGCATGTGTGAAAGGGAACTTTAACAAAGGAGCCAGTCTCCTTACTTTTGAATCATTTTGCTGTTAACTCTTGTTCTCTACTTGAATTAAGAATTTTAGCTACAATTTTACTTTCAACAGGAAGTGCTTTATTTTTCCAGACGTATTGCTTCATATTCTTCAGTTACGGCTCTGGATACGTCCTCCACTGCTGGAGTGTGATTCCGCTCCTGCCTGTTGTTCAGCTTCAGTCTTATCAGAGGGGCTATCTGAGAGCTGCATGCTCAGGAGAAGAGGTGGGGGTGGGGGGGCTGCAGGATGGAAGGTATGACACACTGCCTGGTCTGAAGCCCAGACACTCAGCTCCTGTTACCAATGAGAGAGGCATGGAGAAAAAGCACAATGGTAGTGGCAGGAGGGAGCATGGGAGTGCAAACTGTGTGTGTACGCTTGTGTGTACGCTTGTGTGTGTGTGTGTATGTGTGTGTGTGTGTGTGTGTGTGTGTATGTGTGTGTGTGCTGCAAGTTTGTGGATGCATCCACCATTGCAGATCTCCTGCACAGTTAGGATTTGAATTCTTCTTCTACCACTTTTTGACTGTGTCTCTTTTTGGTTTGCGGCTGACACTGTGACTGCTTGTTTGCATGCATCGTATGTGGATGCACATATACATACACATGATGTGTGTGTGTGTGTGTGTGTGTGTGTCTCTCTGACTCAGTCCTGATTGATATATTATAGCCTCTGGGTGTCCAAGAATGTACGTCCCTTGTTTGTGTGTCACTTGCTTTTTGTGTCTCAGTTTACAAATTGCTAAGACTGAGCTAAAATCTGCATTTGAAGTCAAAGCCACATTAAGAGCAGGAAGTTGTGAGAAAACCATCAAAGGGAAAGAAAGACGCGGTTGAAATTGACAGTTTGAAAAAAAGGAGGGAAGGGAGGGAGAACAAGAGAGCAAGAGAGAGAGAGAGAGACAGAGCTGGAGGAGAAAGAAGATGTCGAGTCAGAGCGAGTCAGTGACATGTGTTATTTATTTCCCCCATGTAAACAGAGAGAGCAGGCAGACATAATCAATAGGAAACTCCAGATTGTAAATAGACGGCTCTAATAGCCTAAACACTGGCCGCTATAGTTACACTCACACACACTCACACACACACACACACACACACACACAGACACACACACACACACACACACACACACACAGACACACACACACACACACACACACACACACATATCAGCAGCATTTAGACTCCACACACAGAGACAAGCAGGGAGGCACAGCAGAGGAGGGGGAGAAGGGATGAGTAGATGGAGGAAAGGAGAGTTGTAGGAGCATAAGGACTGAGAGAAAAAGGAGAGAAAGAAGGGGGCCAGGCTGGGCGGGCCACCCTTATTTACCAATAAAGAGTGCTGATGAGAAGATAAACACACAGGAGACAGTCTGGGCAGAAGGAGGGAGGGAAGAAGAGAGGGAGGTGGGAAGGAGAGAGGGGATTTGAGCTTTTATCATCCATTTTGTTCCAACAAATAAATAAGCAGTAGTGAGGAGCTGAGAGAGGAAAGGTGTGAAGGGACACACTTTAGAAGAAAGTTTTCAGCGTTAAAGGGAGAAATCTGGTCAAGGGCAGCAGCTAATGATTTGTTTCACTGCTGATTAATTATTCTTTTGATTGACCAAGTAACTGTTGGTTCAATAAAATGTCAGAAGCTAGTGAAGAATTCCTACTAAAGCCCAATTTAATTTGTCCAACTACTTTTGTCCAAAATTGATTGATAGATTATTGAAATGAGTGTTATTTTCTGTGGATCGACTCATCGATTAATTGAGTAATGGTTTCAGCTCTAATTTGGTCCACACAGACTGCATGTTCAGTCGGTGGGAATGCAAATGAAGATTAGTGACCAATTAGTGATTCAAAAGGCACTCTGAAGATTTATAAATTTAAAGCTGCACTACTCAGGACCAGTAACAATCAAATGACTGAGTGTAACGTGAAAAGGGCTGCTCATGGTATCTCTCCGGTTCCCCACAGGTCTATGTAGCATTTTAGCGTCTTTCTAGCTGTCCCAGTTCAACCCCACAACTCTCATCAGCTGTTTATGGAGGAAAAAGCTCCAAAATGCTAATTACGCTAGATCCACGAAGCTCACTGCCCCTGCTCAGCATCAAAGCTGACAGACACAGTGAACAGAAGCCGAGAACATCGAGGAGCAATTAGCAGCTAAAGAGCCAGATATTTCCCTCGAGCTGGAGGAGACCAAAAACAAAGCTAAAAGGGAATATTGAATATGACTGTAAATTAATGCTATCGTCGCTCCATGCCCATGTGCTCCTCAACTTGTTGAGGTTATGTCAGTGCTGTATTCACAGCATCCACCACTGCCCCAAGAGGCCAAAAATATCAATTAATATCAATTATCAATCAATAATGTTGCTTTAAAAATTAAATGGTTGGGGCACGTACCACGTACCACGTGAGCGCAAGACGCTCTTAGCAGGCAGTCACCGGTTCAAAACCCGACCGGCTCAACTCTTTCCTGCATGTCATTCCCCACTCTCTACCCCCTTTTCTGAAAGTCTCCACTGATCTATAATAAAGGCACAAAAGCCCCCCCCCCCCCCCCCCCCCCCCCCGAAAAAAAAGGGTTAGAAATACGGTTACGGTTCAATTTAAATACGATCAGCTCAGGTTAGCTGATGAAGACTAAACCTGTCTCCAAGAAATGACATCTATAGACAATAATTAGCAACTGCAAATATGTTTTGAATGGAGTGTAATGCTGCCCAGATTACGTTTTCTATAGACATAACAAGAAAAAGTTGTTAATCTTATCTGACAAATATTAATAGTGCTAAAACATCAACACAATGCAACACAGCATAATTTATAATTCATAAATTCAATTCATTTAATTCATAAGTTGTTCACGGTTATGTTTAGGCACTGACAGCCCTTGGTAAAGGTTATAGAAAGATAATGATGTTTAAATACAGAAAACATCCACATTTGTGCTTCAACATATTTATTAACATTTGACCAAAACCACAGTCTTTCATTAACTTTAACCAAGGTGCTTTTGTGGTTTGAACCTCACCACACATCCAGACTGACTCGTGGGGAAATGTGCACAAAAAGACGCACAAGACATTGAGAATATTTACATTTGACTAGTGAAGCCAGTTTGAATATTTTACTGGATGTAAACGTCATATAGCTTCAGTGAAGAGTTGGAACGAGCTGAATGAGAACATTTTCCAAACCCTAAAGCTATTAACAGGAAATAAAAGGGGAAAGCATGATTTTAAGTCGTGTTTGTGGCTGTTTGTCTGGTCTAACTTTACCAAACTACAATAGTCATCATCATACATGTGTTTCTGGGCCACTTCGAAACAATTCAGCTTCAGTAGCTAACAGTTCTCATTTTGTCACTGCTCAGACATCAGTTAATTAGGTAAGCTGAGCCTCTTTATCCAGTCCTGTCAGTGTTTCCTGATGTTGGTAAGCAACTGTACTTAATTCACTTATTTTGTTTGCCACTCAGAAAGTCTGGAGCACTGTTAAAAACATGCTCAGTTTACATTTCATTTTTAATTACAACTTATCTGAGACTGGTACGTTTAGACATAACTAGTGAGTAAAATGAGACCAGTCTTATTCAGAACCCCAAATTACTGCTACTTTGGTGACATGATTAGAGAGCAACCTTCCTGTAAACACTAACCATGAGCCTGATGTTGACCCATTAATCGTTTGCAACAGCTTCTCAAAAGCAGCTTCATATCAGCTCAGACTTTAGAGAATTATCCCAGATCTTCACAGGGTTTTGTTCATGATGTGAGAACATGAAGTGAGTACATGAGCGATCTGTTTAAAAGCTGCTCTTTGTACTTTGATTAAATATTTGAGTGAAACTCGTGCAAGAGAAGTTGAACTTGAGTTAATTGTATCAGTACTCCAGCAGTCCCTAAGGATGTGGCTTTTTGTGCTCTTGAATTCAAGTGATCTGTGTGTGTGTTTGTGTGTGTGTTTGTGTGTGTGTGTGTGTATGCTCGTGTGTGGTTTTGGTCGCTCATGCGGTGTCAGAAGTCATCAGGGTGAGGCTGAGCGGCGACCCCATGACCCCCAGCAGAGATCAGAAGTGAAGCACTTAGTGGTCGCTGCCCCCCTCCCCTCCCCTTCCTTCCTCCACGATCCACGCAGACAGGCTTCTCTGATTCCACCGCTGCTGCTAATAAAGGCAGCAGGAGACTAATTCAAGTCAACAGTTGAAGGGGAGTCGATGGGAGGAGAGGAGAAGTTAAAGGCTGTGCTGTCACTCAACGAGCAGCTCTGCCCTCTTTAAACAACTCACATTAAACCAAAGGTGAAACAGGAAATTCATCCCAACAGGACAAATATGAAGTAGAGGCCATCACATACAGTGGTAGCATGAAGAATTGAGACAGGTTTTTTGGGTTTTTTTTTTTTTGTTTTGTTTTTTTGGTAATTCTACCAATTGTGACTTGTCTGTATTTCTAGACGTCACATAATGTTTGAAGAAAGTGCAATGTCAAGTGTTCATTTGTACTTTTCAATTAGTCGAGCCAGTTACTGTCACCAGGAATAAATACAGGTCTCTTTGCAGAGACAAACCTTTTCACAACAGAGAAAGAAAGAAAGAAGAAGTCTGATGAATCAGCAAACCAGTACTATAGGCCGATACTGGCTTTCACAGAAATGCTCATCACAACCTCCCAGAGCTAAATGTGACGTCTTAAAATGTGTTGTTTTGTTCCAAAAGTCCAAACATACTCAGTGATATGTGACAAAGAAAAACAGCAAACCTTCTGTTCTGATGCTGAAATCTGCAGATATTTGTTTTAGCTTGAAAACTCACCGAAAAGATTAGTTAATTGTCAGAATAGTTGATTATACAGTATGTTGGCAAATTTACAAATAAGTACAGCTGTATGTGTTTTTTTTGGTTGACGTTTCATTTATTTTTAACACTTTTTAAAAAGATTAACAATAATGTGAGAGTAGATGGGAGTAAGATGTGAAGATCTGTAAGATGTGTTGGAATTATTTTTACCTTTTGGTTAGAAAGCTTTTCCTCAAGTTTTTTGTCGCTGTTTTACTGTAACTGTCATTTCTATAAAAAGTTTGTTAGTACATATATTTGTCACTTTTAATTTAATTACCAGATTTGAGAATCCATAGCCAGAAATGACTGCATATAGAGAAAGATATTAGCTGATATATCCATATCAGCCTATTTCTCTCTCAATGATTGATATTTGCACTAAAACAGCGACAGAATTTTCTTTAAGTTAGCAGAGAGTTTCTGTTCCAAAACAAAACAAGGCATAAAGTCAGTCAAAGCCAGTCATGACTTGTTATTTATTACTGCTGATCAGCCCCCTGCACACTGCACATTAGAGTCACTACAGAAAAGCAAAAATCTTTATGACAGCACCTTTACAAAGCAACACTGGTCTGATTTTTTTTTGCGTAGGTCACAGCCATATTGGTCCCCTTGAAGAAGAACTGAAAAGACCAACAAAGGCTGAAGCAAAGAGAAACAACAGAGAGACAAAGTGATAACACCATTGTTAGGATAAACCTATTCGCTGTAAGAAAGTCCCCGTCTCCTTCTCCGAGGTTGTTGTCTGGAACCATTAATTGCTGGTGCTGCATGGGACTGTGGGAGTCGTTGCTCATTTCCCTCCGAAGGAATGCCTGCTTCATTAAATTGACTGAGCGGGATGGTTTTGAGGAGAAAAGGATGATAGTTTCTCAGGGTAATAACAGGCCCCAGGATAAGCTATGTTTAAGAGTCTACCGCAATGGCTACCCTGTCCTGCACCGCAGCACTCTCATGACCCTGGCTGCTGGGGACGGCACTGGCCAGACACAATTAGTGGTCACAGATACCTAGGTGCGTGTGTGTTTGTGTGTGTTTGCATGTGTGGGTGGGTGGATGCTTGTTTGAATGGATGGGTGTGTGTGTGCGTGTGTGTGTGTGTATGCATTTATAAGTCCATAAAACCCACATTCCACATTCAGTATCAGTGTCAGTGGGTGTGTACTGTCTGTCTGTTGTTGACGACTGTACTGTCAACGTGTCCCTAAATAACAGCCGGCCAGACCGCTGATCAGTGGAAATCTATGTGCCACCTAAATGAAGCTAAAACACAACGTTGTCAAATAAACTGACACATCAGGTGCCTTCATGTTAAAACTATCAAACTCCGTTTCACTAAGGCAGCAACGATTGAGGTATTTGAAGCGCACTTTTTAGATGGAAATCATATTTTTTAAAAACCTGCCACGTCTCAAGGATCATGACGTCCTAAAAAAAAAAGGCATCATATTCTTCATGATTACTCATCATTGTATGTCATTACCTCTAAATACATTCGTTCACTGTCCTTATTTTTTAAGTGCCTCGTTGCTTTCAGCACTCTGGATTCTTTTAGGCTTCTTCCCCCGTTCTTTTCTCTAAGATATAACAAAGGAGAACGTTTCATTTTAAGCAAAAGAACAAGAAGACATGGAGCTAAAAGTGTGCAACGAGGGGGGGTCTGATGTGAACAATTTGGCCCTGCAGGAGACTGGAAAGTGGTGTGTGCATGTGTGTGTGTGTGTGTGTGTGTGTGTGTGTGTGTGTGTGTGCATATGTGTGTGAGTGTGTGTGTGTGTGTGTGTGTGTGTGTGTGCGCGCGCATTAGCTTTCTGTTACTATTGTCTGTTCTTTGTTTGCAAAAGGTGATTTAAAATTTATGAATCCAACCTATTACACATATATTTCCTGCTTGTTGAAAACTTATTTACTGAAGTGCAGAAGAGTAATCTGATTACTTTCACTTCCTGATCCTGTTTATTTGCTTCAGATATCTGTCAGTGCACTGTATTTGCTGGCATCAATCCTATTTTTTCCTCCAACTGTAATTAACAACTGTACCAAATAATCCCTTTCCATTACCTAAATATTATATATGACATGCATATGTTTTGGTGGCTTTAACATATTTTACCTCCAACCCTCCTACTTCTTTTAGACATTGTACTGATGTTCACACGTTCTCTACTTTGTCCTGGACTTTGTGTTAATTCTATGTGAACAATTTACTCACATTATTTTCTTTCCTACGTGCTGTATCTTTGTTCTAGTATTTCTAAGTCTTTGTCAGTGAGCCTGCGTTGTCCTTAAATGCAGGTACTCACTCTCTCGTTGTCTGCAAATCACTGCTAGTTCTACTGACGTAAGTCAGCAACATCTTAATGTGCTCCTTTTATTATAAAATACAGACCACATCATTTAACTGGATTTGCATTTATCTGGAATTTTTGAAAAATAAGATGTGCATTTCAGTTGCTCTGTGAACCATGTCGAGGTCCATGAAAGCCTCTGGTTATCCTCACTGTACCTGCCTGAGACCAACAGGCTCTCTGAGACTTCGTACACACAAACAGCCAGACTCCACCGCTCACACACACTCACACACACACTCACACAGACACACACAAACAGCAGTGTATGGCAGTTCTATTGGGGCTCTTCACATTGTCCAGACGGCCCAGTGTCAGGCAGCGAAATGAATGGCTGTTTATATTAGAAGGCTGGTTTAATGAATTAGACCCACAGCTCCTCTGTGTCAGCACCAAGCACATACAGACCAGACCCTCTCCTTTCCTCACCCCTCCTCACCCCTTACACAGGGTATGGGGGACACCCTGATTGGGCCCTTCGGGACGGGTGAGGCAGAATGCCCGACAGCAACTCTCTAAGGTCTCAGTGCTTATTTACAAAGGGCATCTGGATAAAGCTGTGCATGCACCCCTCCCTTAACCCCTCCCCGCTTCTCACTAACCTCACCCATCACATCTCCCCCATGGTAGATGAGATGGGCAGAGGCCTGCCTGTTTATATACATGTGTGGGAGGGGGAACAGAGAGGGGAGGATTACTGAGCAACTTGCACATGTTTGAACAAATATGTATACAACATGAGGTTTGCCACCCAGCCGTACATATACACAGGCCTCCAACGAGACCCACCTCTGTTTCTACTCATTCTGAGAGCGGCTCAGCCAAAAAAAAAGCGAGAAGTGGCTGTCATTTCACATCTTCATCACATGACTGAAGATAGGAGCTTCCGACGCTGTGCCTCAGGACAGACAAGGCCCAACAGATGGAGGAGAGGAGAGGAGAGGAGAGGAAGACAAGTTTGTCTCTCAAGTGACTCTTGAAAACTGTTTGAATAATCTGATGAATCACAGAGAAAATTCACAGTAAAAAAGAGAAGAACACGAGGATGCTCTATGGATATCACGCACAATTGCAATGAAACAAGAAAAATACGACACACTTTATAATCAGAAACGCTTCTTCTCTGCACACACACACCCATATTCAAGCTCGCACAGGAGCAAATCACCTACTGTTCACACACGGCCATGTGCTATGAAATGATTCCACCTCTTCTTCCCTTCGTAAACCGGTAATCATTTTACGCGCTCATCTCCCCTCATTTTCCTTTGTTGTCTCCCTCGCCTGGTCCCTCTCTCCCTCTTGTACTACTCTCTAATTTACCCAGCATCCTGCAGTGCACAGGAGCCTCTCAAATTGCTTTTGTCCATTTGCGTACATGGCTGGGGACAGTGTGTGTGATGTCTGCTCGGCCGTGTGTGTGTGTGACGGGAGTCTGTAGCAGCAGGGTGGTGGGTTGAGATTGCTGTAATCATGGAGTGCTACCTGTTCATTAAACACGCAGTGGGAACCCTGCTTACAGCGTTTAGGAACCAATTAAAGTAGCACAGGCTATTAACATTAGCAACATTAGCTAGAGGAGTATGTGTGTGTGTGTGTGTGTTTGTGTGTGTGTGTGTGTGTGTGAGCCTGTGTTGAACGAGGAGGCACTACAATTCTATATGTAAGTGTTTCAATCATTTGCAAAGCAGTGCCTGACTGACGGAGTGACTGTGTGACTGACTCAGTGACTTACTGTTGATTGATGAGTCTATGAGTGTGCAATCAAGTGAGAAAATAAATGAAAAGAATCGAGTAGGAGGGATGATTGAGGAGGACAGAGGTAATACAGAGAGGTAAATTCAAACTTTTGCAAGTTGTGAATGGTTGTGATTATAATACAATGTCTCTGAAGATGGTGTGTGATTGCTCAGGTGGGGGGGTGGGACTTCTCAGGTCTTCAGGAATGGGAGGGCTCAGAGAGGTGCAAGAGTAATTCTGGTGAGTGTAATTATGCGTGTGCATTGCTCTCCAACTCCTCTCCACCCTCACACAATAGAGTGTGATTTAATACAGACAAGCCGCCTTGATGGGACCTCGCTCCTCAAAATCCCACGTTCACAAAATAGATTTTTTGGGATTCATCTGATAGGAACGGCTCTGTTGTCAATTTGGCACTTGTGTGAAAGAGAATGGATTGACTTAAGATCTTTAGTTGCATTACATATTGAGTATTTGTTAATTAAGACAGCTCTCTTTTTTTTAACTAAGTCATGCTGTGGTTTTGATGACAGCAATGCATTCAATTTCTAACTTTTAAAATGGAAGAGGAGAGGAGAGTTGAACCCACTGAAGTACACCGATGAGTCTGCGAGCTTGCTGGCAGCTCTTTGAGGCTGTACTTGAGGCTGAGGGACTTAGATCATCATATAAGCAAGCTAACATTTTTCTTGATTAATCAATTAGATGTTTACATTTTCTGTCTTTACTGTGATGACTGAACAAATGACTGAAATGATAAAACAATTATTAAAATATTTGCAGGTTCATTTTCTGCTGATTCAGTAATAAACTCTACATGCAAATGTACAAAACTTAAATGGCTTGAACAGCTGTGGCTGATGGGAACATCATTAGCTTTGCAGGTATTAAGCCACAAACTAAAGAGAAAACTGAAACTGATGATGGTGTAAAGTGACAAGTCAGGGCACCACTAAATTTATCACAGTTTATCCGGATGGGAACATGACAGTCTGAACCAAACGTTTTGTAGTCTTTGAGACATCACCAAGATCATTAGGATCCATGATTATCTAAGGATCTCAGGATCTATTAAGTAGATGTGGAGGTACAGGATGGGTGACTGGTGCTAGAGGAAGTAAGTGGATAACCACAGTCAGATTCATTCTCTGAGTGCAATGAATGTCTGAGCAAAATGTCATAGTGATCCATCCAGCAGTTGTTGAGATGTTTTAATATGGACCAAAGTAGCTGACTGACAAAAAAGTCGACACTCCTGCCCCTGGAGTCACACCAGCAGCCCAGCTAAAACCAACTAAAGTAATTAATGCTTAAAGCTGACAATGGAGTAAAAAGGCCTGCATTTGATATAAAGTATGTGTAAAAAATCTTCCATCCAGAGGCATAAAAACTCAACCAAAAGACTTATTTGCATCAAGCAGGTCAAAGGTGTTCTGTGAAAAAAAAAGAAGAAAATAAAGTTTAAAAAAAAATCTAATTTCTTTCATCTAAACTTTTCCATCAAAGCCTCACTCTGCGTCACCTCCTTAGTGCCATATTTAATACCATATAACGATGGAGCAGATAATGTTTTAAGTGTAATTGTTCACTAGGAGAGGTAGAAACATGCAGCGCTATTGTCTGTCTGCCTTTTGTAGTTAGTTAAAAGGTGGATAAATAAGATGCAATTTAGAGACTTTTAAGAGATGATTTTTTTTCTCCTGCCTTAATCACGGTGAAATTACCGCTGGGTGAGGGCTGTCATTAAAATAGAAGAGGCACTTGTTTCTTGGATGCTCAAGGCGAGCATGAAGCGCTAATAGCACAGTGCCTCAATGGCGCTTACAGTTTTAACAGGCCCTGTATTATCCTGCTGTGCATGCAGCCGCGTCTACAGCACCAACTCACCGAGGACATCTTGTGATGGTCTATTTGTAGTTTGTCGCAGCTGTTTACTGTGATAAATACACTGACAAAGATGGAGCATGATGTGCTCCAAAGCCATGCAGTTTTTTTACCTGCTAGAGTTTGAGCTCTATGTACTGAATGCACATTGATGACCTACTTAGACCAGTTTCTAGTCTGACACTATGCACTGCAGCTCAGTCAGTATTACCCCAACACAAGCTTTATTTTCTCTGCTTTTAACATCATGGTAGACGGCAAACTGACTCCTGCTGTACGTAGACCATTATTGCTGTTGCTTACTGTCTCCGCGGCCCAGGTTTGGCCCTGCGTGCATGTCCCACAGGGTGGCCTCTGGCCCCAGGCTAGAGGACCCTGCCAGCAGGCATGAAGTGACATGGGCAACAACCTCCAGATGTTAGCCTGCATTAGGGCCTGACAACTTGTCATGTCACCGCCTACACTACCACACAGTTCCATCACCTCCCATCTGCTGCCCAACACCTCCTGAGGGAGTGGTGGGCAGATACAGCGACTATGACACTTTACTGCTGCTCATCCCAGATAGGAGACAATACATCACAACACTGACAGAGATGTCATGTGTTCACATGCATTACAAACCATTTGATATGGGCAGCGGTGGGAAAAGCACTCTGATTATTTAATACAAAAGTTTTAACATTAACATACACTTAAAGTACTGTAAGTAAAAATATTCATAATGCAGAATGGCCCATTTCAGAATAATGTGTATTATATGATTGTATTAGAATTATTAATTATATGATTGATTATAATGTTGCTGCTCGTAAAGATGGGGCTTATTTTGACTACTTTGTACTTGGTAGCTATATATCATCATATTGTATTTGTTGATCATATTTCATATTATTAATCCAAATATTTAAAGTAACTCATGAATAAAGTTAACAAATAAAGGTAGTGATATCTCCCTCTGAATTGTAGTGGAGCAGAAAACAAGGATACTCAAGTAAAGTAGAAAATTTGTACTTAAACACAGTACTTGAGTAAATGTACTTTAGTTACTTTGTGCCACTGATATATCATATCTCCATCAACAGGCAGAGCCAGTCCTTACACGTGTCCATCTTTAGTCCAGTACAGATAATCATTTTACATCCGTAATTAGGAAAGTGATACTGAAGAACAAGAGATGCTATATAAAGATCTATAAAACACAACATGGTGAAAAAACATAAAGGCTTTCAGCTCACAGTCCATTATATAATGTAAAGTTGAAATAGGTTTCTCAGGTTTCTGGACTTGAAAAATCCTAAGACATGTAAATAATGAATAAGGAGCCAATGATGAGTTTCAATGGTGCCACACAATGTGAATTGAATATACTCTTAGAGAAATTGACAGTACTCAGACAAATTAGCATTTGACATCAAAGATGTTGATGAAAATAAATAGTTTGCAGTTAACTTCGTGGTTAACATACAATATGAGACGATTTTGAACCTGAGCCTGAAGAACATAGCTGGATGTTTGGCTCCCCCTCCTGGCACAAATGAGAAACCTCATGTACAGTTTGACCCTCAGACCAGCCACTGGACACCAAGCATGCTGGGAGCGTTCCTAACACACCAACTTCAAGTAACTGCACTTCTCTGCTGATTTTGCTTTTATTTCAAAATAAGAGTACACTGGTATTCAAGATGACTACATCCAGGATCAACAAACAGGATTATTTTATTATATCCTGATAACAGCATGTTGGTCCATATTTGTTAAGACAAACTAGAAGAACGCCCTGATATAGTGAGTCAGTGGGAAAACCCCAAAACAAACAACAAAAAATTAAGCTGCTAGCAACACTGGTTCAGTAATGAGGTATAAACGTTTCTGATATTAACATTACTATTTTGAAAGGGTCACTCTAGTGACCCTGGCCTAAAGCTGATATGAAAACTAATAAGAGGCCCAAATACCAGAAGGTGGCACACATAGGATCTCTTACTAAAGCTGACACAAGGCACATAATTACAACTGCTGGCAGGCAAGCTTACTGATAAATCAATAATAATAGCAACAGCAACTTTAGAGCAGAAATTGTATATGACCAGTACAGCCTGGCACAGCATTGACAGTTAAAAGGTTTTACAGTATATGTAAGTTTTCCCTGCCATCGAATATGGTTTCCTTTCGGGAGCAGGTAGTGATGGGGGTGATAACTGCCAAGAGCTTCAGTGTTTACAAGACAAGAGATTAGAATTACACCCTCTGATCAAAACTACTCTTCATCCTCTCATAAAGAACTCAGGGCACACGGGCTGCTACAGAGACTCACTATTGCAAAGTACTATTATGAGACAGGACGGTCCACAGCTAGCTGGTTGGCATGCTAACTTCAGTTACAGAAAACAACTCGTAGTGTTTCCTCTGGACTGGTTAAGTAAACAGCCGTTAATGTTAATGTTGGTTATGTAGAAATAACAAAAACTTACATACAACACATCACAATTTGGGATCATTTCTATCAGTTACAATAACACTGTACTTACCAAAGTAACTGCTGAGAAGTGGGAATGTGGTGTCACTACAACAAAGTCTGACTGTGTCAGTCAGATAATTAGACGTTGTAGAAGAAGCCACTGCTGTTCAGTTAGGTCACTTGAAATATTGGTAACAAAAAAAAAGTTACACAGGAAAACTGTTGCCATTCACCACTATTCATCCTCAACCAATAACATGAAGTGAATATTGTCATGAACTGGTTTGTCACAGTATCATGTAAAACTCTGGGCTTTTAATTGTACAAATCATGCTACATTCACAAGACATTGCTACCTGAGTCCAAGAATAGTTCTTAGCAATAATGTTACATTAGATATGAAACCTTGAATCCTGCTCTAGTATTCTATTTTACTGATGAAATAAGCCAACCAGAAGAGAGTAAAAACTATTGCAGTGTAATACAACAGTACAATCTTAGGAACTGCTTTAGAGAGGTGTTGATTCAACAGTATGATCATTCTGGAGGATGTAGTTTATGGTGCTGTTGAACTGTATTTCATTATACAGAGAGGTGTTTCTGTTGTTTGGCCTACACTCATTGATATTAATGGGCTAGGCAAAATAACAGAAACACCTACACAATACAGTAAGTTGGTGTAACTAAAAACCGTCTTAGGAAGTACTGTTATAAATATACAGTGAGCCAACATGCATATACATAGTGCACATACCAGCATGGGAATAGAAAGTCAGTGTAAGATAAAGTAGAGACAACACAAGGGTTTGGTCAGGAAAAGATAACTTTATTTAGTCTGGGATACATACTTTTGTTATATTTGATTACTTGTAAGATAGAAAACACAGTAGCTTTTCAAAATAAAAGCGAGGTCCATTTAATTAATTATATTTATTTATGGTTTTTAAAACACACTTCAATAAATATTTTTTCTTCTTCTTCTGGTCTTTTTTTTCTTTTCTATTTTACAAAAACATAAAGTGACTGTCAGAACAGTTGAGGAAACAACACTGGATTAAAGGTCAGCGGTGTAGACACAGGCCAACACAGACACTGCAGATGCCACGGGTAATAATATAGTACCTAAAATACCTTTACACATTTCCAAGACACAACTTTGCCCACAGCACTATGGCAGGTATAAACAACTCTCCAATTACTCAAATGAATGTTAAGCACTATTTGATCACTGTTCTGCAAATTGTAATAGAATCACACACACACTGATAAGCACAGAGAGTTACAGCTCTAGGTTAAGACATGTGGGTAACAGAGATACAATGCACCCCAATGCGGCACCCTGCTCATGAGCATGGATCAGTCTACCACTCATCCTCGTCCTGCAAACTCCAAACTTAAAATGCGGTCACAGTGAGGAACAGCACTTAGCGCAGACCTGTTCCACTTTAAAGGGCATATAGGGAAGTAGCTGAGTCCACACTTCAGGGATCAGGCTGCAGCATTGGGCTTCAAATAAGATACGATATACTGAACACCATAGTAAAGCACTGTAGTGAGTGGCTGACCGCAATGCTTTCTGCAGAGGTAAACACTAATTTTTCAGTACTGCAAAACGAACATATCATCAGGTAAAGTGTCTCAAAAAAGCAGTAAAAGAGTGTGAGAGAGGAATGGAGAGGAAAGGAAAATGCTTTGTACCCACAACCTCATTATCTAATGTTTAAGGGGTCATACTGGTGTTTCTGCAAGTTTATTTCATTTACTACAAACCACTGCTGACTGCTGCAACATTAAGGGACTTGAAACTTGCTTGAGACAGATGATCCATCACTGTGAGCATCATGCTTAGTTTTATTCTCATAAAAGTTATATTATCATTTTGCTCTGATGCAATGGAAAATCTGCTGCTGTGGGGAAATGTTGAGCTGCTGAGAAGCTCAGAAAGAGTTGGTTACTTTACAGTGTCTCACTGATGAGCTCTATTGTCAGAAATTCAAACCCCAGGCGGCAAATAATGAGCAAAAACATACACAGTGAGAGGGATAATATCAGTTTGGTAGCTTCTTGCATTAAAATGGCTTAAAAAAGGGGGAACTGTTTATCACAAAAATTCAGCTGCAGATCTATCTGTGTTTTCATTTGCATCACCACAATATGATATTGTAACTTCCTGATCCACACTGGAAATGGATTTACCTCAAGCGAGTCTCTGCAGGCTGACTTCCATACCGCACTGACATTAACTGAAACCAATAGCTGCCTGGAAGGTATAAAAGCACATTCAGTCTATACATTTTCAAATACAATGGTACATTTTTCTATTGCACGTAAAGAGTAAATGATTCAAAGTAAGTGGGTTAAATCATGCAAAAACACAGGTATGGGCCTTATGGATCATCCAGCTACAAATTCTTGGCTCGGGTGCTGTATCTTCCTGACGCACTGCAAAGGTCAGTCTTCCCTTGGTGATTACATGTCGCCTCTGTTTTATGCAGCAGCACAGTCTTGTTAATACAGTATATGCCTAATGAATTATTCTGAGAAAGAGGTGTAAGTTAACTAGAAAAGACCTAATTACTGAAACCTGACCCCTCTACCCTGCATGTTCACCCACAAAGATAAACCCTGTGACCTCCATCTTTGCACAAGTAAAGTAAATCCCATCGCCTGCCCCCTCTTTGACCCAGTTGTATTCCCCATGTCAGCAGGCATGTAAACCAGAACACAGAAAGCTAATACTGGGGTTTGTTTTACTGCAGCTGATGCATCATTAATGCAGAGGCATCCTCCCTACAGGTAAGCAGATCTCATGATCATATGAAATCTGTAGATTTTAGATACTTGAGCACGCCTCTCAGGGGCAGCGGAGCACTTCCAAAAAAGCTCCCGAAGCCGCCGTCTGCTTCAACGCATTTAAGAGGAAATATGGCGAGTCGTTTGGCAATGGCCGTGTAAGCAGGAGAACCGGTTTGCATCATCGGGCCAGGAATTAGGGCACCATGGTATCATGACAGACACAAGCACACCAGCGTATACACACATCCCCAAAGCCTCCCATGAGTCAGAGTGTTATTAATAGACCCAAACAGCAGGTGCTGTCACTCTGTCTGTTGCTCACAGCCAATTATGAGGCTCTGCAGGTGTGCTCACCCAACCACACATGGAACCAAAAGTTAATCCAATATCTGTCCCTTCTCCTTTTATCCTTCAGCCTTTGCTCTCCAATATATGTCTTCTACTTTTCGAAGCGTATACCTTCTCTCTCTCTCTCCCTCTCACACACACATACAAACACTAACACACTCTGAGGGAAATGTTATTAGGGTGCCATCAGCTGTGCTGGTTCCCAGCTGGAGCCTCCAGAGGAGCAGCAGGAACAACAGGGTGGAGACAGGTGGAGGTATGAAAGAGGTTAATGGTATTACAAAAAGATAAGGAATGTGTTGGATGAATGAAAGACAACAGGGACAGTGTATAAAAATATGGGATGTCATTCAGAACAAACAGTAGTCCTGCACAAGCACTTCAGAGGGGCTCAACAAGTTAGAGTCACCCATGTTTCAGGGTTTCTCATGAGGTGCACTGCATTTTGAATACTTGAGGATCCAACTTACTTGATCTTTTTTTTAATGACATTAAATCTTGTATCTCCAAAATAGTTTGGGCATTTTCCAAAATGTAATCCTTAAACTAAAGAATGAAAATCACCAACATTAACCCAGCTGTTAGCATCACCCGGGTACCCTCACCAAAAAGCCAGTGGGACTTTAACATGGGCTTTTGAATTGATGCAGAAAATAAAGTCTTTGCCAAAAAAAGTTTATGATCTCTTCTACTAAAAACTTTCCTCTGACAAAGTTAGTGATAAACACAAGGAGGGTGTTAAGATGGACTGGTGAGTAGATCAGTTTTCATGTTCAGCGTGATGACATTTAAAGTCCTCGACAACTGGCCTTTTTTAACAGATGTAAAATCTCAAAGAAATCAGGACTGTCAACCACAGACCTTATTTCAACCATCTCACCAAAAACCCATTCAATAATCCCAGAGACTTCAGGACAAGGGAACAGGAAGTGCTAAAATGTTTACTAATTTCTGGGTTTTAGGACTCATTCCTGCAGCGCTCTATAGTGATATTCAAGGAGGTATTTCTAATCTGGTTATCTTAGTCCTGTGTGTTGCTGAGCGTTACTTTTGTCAAGTTTGGTTCAAAAACGCAGAAACACAAGCTACAAGAACACGATTACAAAAAGCTCAGTTAAAAGAAAGTATCAGGTGTTTTCCTGCATTAAGAAGAAACACACAGTTACACTCAAAAGGCTGAGAGGAAAGCCATCACTGACAGGTAAGCAACAACTATGAGCCATCATCAGTAGCACCTGCTGGACACCATTTTTGTAGTTTTTCAAATAACGTTCATAAGCATCACTGAGTTATAAAGTTAATGATGTTGTTTTCGATCCTTCAGTCAGTTTAACATGGAGTCATACAGACTTCACTGACTTTTCTGTGACTCACAACTACAATTATTGCTACATCAATACAGTGAACTTCATCATCAAGGCTGCAGGAATCTGGTCTTCCCACACACACACACACACACACACACACACACACGCACAGACTCAGAGCGTTCATTACCCCACATGTCGGTGTAGTGAGGAGGTTATGTGATCCACACATGTACTACAGCAGACAGTGTAGCACAGTATCAACACAAACCCTCAACTTCTCCAATTACTGTGTCTCCTCTCCACTTCAACTCATGTTTCAGCCGACCCCCCCTCAAAGTGAACATGACAGACTCACAGGCAATCAGAGGGGAGATAACAAGACCCTGTGTGTGTGTGTGTGTGTGTGTGTGTGTGTGTGTGTGTGTGTGTGTGTGTGTGTGTGTGTGTATGCTTCTGCTGGATGTTTCACACAAAACATGAATATAGCAGTTCGATGGGAAATGTGTGCCTGCTCAGAGCCTTTATGTGCTGTACCTCAAGTTTAGAAACTGTGCTAATTCTCGAGACCTGATGCACTTAATCTGTGGAGTTATTCAAGGGTTCAGGCCTCAAACAACCAGAAAACAGCTCTGGAGCCCAGTTTTTGTTATGAATTCAAAATCTGGAAATATCCACCAAGAGAGCTGATGATAAATCAGACAAATATTTCAGTGAGTTAGACTTTCCACTTCTCCATACTCCCAAACCTCATTAATAACTTTTCTATTTTCTGTTTCAAATTCAATCAAAAACATCACAATAATGTGCTTAGTGCTTAGTGCTTTTTAAGTTGAAGGCCAGAGAACAAGAACTGTCAATCATTCACTGTAAAGCCTACTTTAAGTGAAACCTGTCTTAAGCTAAATCATTCTTGGCAAGCCTAAATTAATTAAAAGCTTTACGTCTTTAGTTCCAGGAGGACTGTGTTTTGTGTTTTTTTTACATTAAGGTACAGTAAAAGTTTAATTCCATCAACTGCAGTTAAATCTAAAAATCAAAAAATGTTTGTGAGTTCTAAAAAAGTAGTATCATACTACATCTGTGCTACTGGAATTAGTTATTTCTGTGTGTGTGTGTTTTGGGTTTTGGGTGTTTTGGGCTTTCCCTTTCCACCATTTGTAGCATTGTACACACACACACACACACACACACACACACACACACACACACATACTTGTACTTATATCTTTGTGAGGACACTCATTGACATAATGCATTCCCTAGCCCCTTACCCTAACCTTAACCATCACAACTGAGTGCCTAACCCTGACCCTGACCCTAACCTTAACCTAAACCTAATTCTAACCATAACTCTAAAACCAAGTCTTAACCCTCAAAATGTGATTTGAAGGTGTCTCAAAAAGTGAGGATCGGCCAAAATGTCCTCACTTTCCCAAAATGTCCTCACAAGTACAAGTACACACACACACACACACAGGTCTTGTTATATTTCCCAAGGGACAAGCTGCGATGCAGAGACAGAATAATAACTGTCTACATCCCCTTCCTACCTCTAAAACACCAACAGGACTGGAGACATCAGCTCCACTACAGCCCCATTATCACAAACAATTATCCAGGTGTCTATGATGCCCTCTCTAATGAGGGAAACGTGCTGAGTTACGATGGTGAGTCACGTTACATTTCTCTCAGAAAATTAAGCAGGAGCTGTCAAAAGACCCATGTGGAGTGTCAGTCTTTGCTTTTCCAGAGCGGAGTTACAACATTAATGAAAAGTTTCTCAGCAGGCTGGACCCTCAGTGATAAACTAATGAACTCACCATAAGGCTTAAACAGATATACTGCTCTGGTCTATGCTAATCTAGACACTTACTGCACTGGTTTAAGGGATACTCTCTGCCAGAATGAGAATCCTCTGCCTCCTCTGGTGCCTTTCACCCCCACACGTTCTCACTCTCATATCTCCTCATCTCTGTTATCCTCTGTTAATTACTCTGTCCACTCCCTTTTCATCTTTGGCAGCGTGCTGGATCCAAAGGGGGGGTGGGGTGGGAGGGTGGGATGTCAAATGCGTCCGTTGCCATGTGTGCTGCTGCGACGGACAGACAGTGGGTGGGAGGAGTAGTGCAGCTCGGCTGCTGAGAAGGTGGAGGATGAGGAGTTGGTGGAGGAGGACGAGGAAGTGAATCCACAGGCTTCACACGCCAGAGCCAGCTGCCTCAGGGCATCCAGGGAATCCATCTTAGCTCCGCGTAACAGATCACTCTGACCCTGCAGCACACAGGGAGACACATCATTGATTCATGCATGCACAGCAGTGAACTTCAAGTTAAACACAGGATGGAAATTTAGCATTTACTTCTGTTTTACAGCCTATTATTAACTGAGGTGCCTTTCTTTAGCTTGACACCTCCTGGAATGTGGCAGAAGAACAGCAAAAACCTTTAGCATTTCATTGCAAGTGAGTTTTTTTGGCCTCTTGGAGGCAGTAGAACATGTGTTTTTATAAACTTGACAAATGCAAATCCAATGTTCACACTCCTCTCAGCTCTGTTTTTGATCTCCAACAGCTCGTGAAGGAAATAGCTGGTTCTTTAGCTGCTAAATCCTCCACTATGTTTACCAGCTAGTCACTACATTTGTCTGTCTTTTGTTTTGTGCTCAGCAGACAGCGTACAGAACTCTGTTTCCTGCCCCAGCACACAGCTGTTTTTGGTGAAGAAGCTGATGAGAGTAGATTTGAGGACCTGAGGAAGTGCTGTGTTAACTGTTAGGCTTTTTGGATTCAAGAAAGTTTCAAACATCACTTTTCTACATGAGGAGCACCATAAATAATGATGTCACATAAACTGTAATGACATCAGTGACAACTGCATAAAATTTGACCACTTCTATTAAAGGTCCCATACAGTATAAAGGTGTCCATGTGTTTGTGATTATAAAGGAGGTCTAGATCCTATATTAATACTGTGAAAGTATCAAAGCCTCAGTCCACAGAGAAATGCACACAGCCTGTATTCACAAACTGAGCCTTAAAACCAGCCATCAGGACTTCTGGAACTTTGTGATGTCATAACAAAGCAGTCACTGCTCTCAGCCAAAGGCTCAGATCCTCTCTTCTGATTGGCTCACCAACCTGTTGTTACTAGAGCTCCAGAAAGAAGCTTGAGAGAAGAGATGTTAAACTACATTAAGATGGTTTTTCTTTCTTAAAACTACAAATGTATCTTCTTATGGATACTTTTTATAAAATTCCAGTAAACATGTAAAATGGGATCTTTAAAGGAAAATACAGAAGAAAACATCTTTCAAAATAAAATTTGCAGCCCTTATTTCTGAATTCTGATGAATCTGCTTCCCCAGTACCATAAAACAGAAGGAAGCTTTAATATCATCATATCATCATGTTTTGCCTTCCACTACCTTGAGGACAGTGATGTTCCAGGTGAAACTCTCCACAGCTTTACACAGCTTGCGTCCCTTCAGTCCTTCTTTCTCCCCAAGCCGAGACAGGTCCTCATGGAAGTCCATGCCTGCAGAACACAAACAGGAGCAGTGCATCAGTTTACAGTGGTGGGTGGGAATCAATAATTCAAATTCATGCAAAATATAACTGTCAAGTGTAAGGGTGAGTCACTTGAATTATTTTTGTGAGTAACACAAAACATCTAGGGGCAAGTGTTAGCAGCATCTTTTGGTGTGTATGTTGTCAGATAGTGGATTTACATATTTGCACAAAAGTAAAGTTCCATCCCTCGTGACATTTGCATTGTCAGTTAAAGGTCAGTAGTTCTCTAAGGCAGCGAGATAGTCTAAAAATACTTGTTTTTTCAGTGTAAAAGCTTGCTGCACAGCTGTCACACTGGTGCATTACACCTGACACCGTTTAAAAAATACAAATTATTGATGTGACACAGAGCTGCAGTGTGTTACGAGCGCAGGACAACATCTCAAGCAGATATACTTGATGGAGATGTTTTGAAAATATGTGTCCCGACGGAGCCTTGTTTCAAAAGGCACAAAAATGAGAGCGACTTTGGTTTTTCCAAATTAGAAATCCACACAACAAACATCTGGGAGTGTCAAAATCTCCATCAAGTCCTGTATCTCCACTTGTAATGTTGTTTACTGACAGACTCATTCTCTGAGGAGTCACCCTCATTAAGTTCTGCTGTTTGATGTTCAAGTCAGACTTGCTCGTTTGGTAATTTTTTTTCAGGGTTTGGGCAAATCCTGTACTGCAGTTGTTTTATTCATGAGTGCTCATCAAAGCAGTTTCCATGTCAATAACTGTGCAGCCATTCATCCATCTCTCACTGGCCTGAGTGCTGTACCTTCTCTCTGCACCTGGGCGATCCTCTCCTGAACAGCATCTGCGTTCTCGATCAGCTGTTTCTGGGCAGCAATCATCTGAACAGACAGGAGCAAAGTTTATGTTTAACTTACATTGCATTTCAATGCTGTGGAGCCAAACACTGTTCAAACTCACAGAACTTTATTACAAATAGTTCAAGGTATACTGAAGTTTCCAAAAGAGAAATAGAAAATCAAGGTTTAATCACAACAGGGTGAGTGCTTTTTATCAGTACTACTATCTTAAACATCCACCTGTCCATTCTAAAAATCTATACCCACTTATTCTGAACAGGGTCAAAGTGGACTGGACACTGTCCCAGCATCCAGGTTGCATAGGCTGTGCATACTATTGACAGTTTGCCAGTGTTTCACAGGGCTAAAACACGTAGACATACAACTATTCACATTGGTCCCTAACCTGTCCTCCATGACAGGGAACAAGAAACACAGTCAGACAGTTATTCAGATTATAAACAGTGAGTGAACCCAAAATGTTAATAATAATAATAATTTTACATTTCTCTTCTAAATGTTGAACCTGATGGTCTGACTGCTCATTTTCTTGCTCTGTTTAACTTCTGTTTATCATCATGTCCTCTTTGCAGCAGAACAACAAAATCTAATCAGATCATCTACTATGGAGTACCTGTGGTATAAGTATGAAGTTTCTCCTATGTATCATTCGTGAGTTCTCATGTTCACAAGAATGTCTCTACAGAATAGTAACAAAGTTACAGAGTCACAGCAACAAAGACACAGTCACAGTAATAACGTCACACTTACAGTCACAGAGTCACAGTAACAAAGTCACAGTCACACAGTTACAGTCACAGAGTCACATTAACAAAGTCACAGAGTCACATTAACAAAGTCACAGTCACAGAGTCACAGAGTCACAGCAGCAAAGTCACAGTCACAGTAACAGAGTCACAGTAACAAAGTCACAGTCACAGTAACAAGATCACAGAGTCACCGTAACAAAGTAACAGTCATAATAACAAAGTAACACTGTCATAGAGTCACAGAGTCTCAGAGTTTTAATATCAAAATTAGCATTTAAGTGAAATCAAAAGGACAAGTGAGATTGATTTGGATGCAAAATCTGTGGAAAAGAGACAGAATACTGGCTACAAGGCAGCAAAGGGAGGAGGATGAGGGTGTGATGACTAAGCCCTGTGTGTGTGCCCAGAAAGCCTGAAGAGTTGTGATGTACGACTGGAAATCATGCCAACTGTGGCTTCATGACACTGACCTGCTGGGCTCACATTTGCTGGATTCACACTCAGACATCATCAACTCAACTGACATACATAAACACAACGTGATGGTTAGCGGGGCGCAGCTGAGGTGAGTGTAGGTGTAATGGTTGAGCGCTTAAAACAGGTGGGAGAGATTCGTCCTGATCTGATGCAAGAGGAGATCAAGCAGGAGGAGACGCAGCTGGCAATCAGGGTGTGTGTTTGTGTGTGTGTGCTCGAGGATGAGAAGTGTGGGTGACTATTTCACGCATGTCACCTCAGAGTGTCTTCCTGCATATTTAATGCCTCAGGACACTGTAATTGCATGTGAGTACGTGTGTGTGTGTGTGTGTGTGTGTGTGTGTGTGTGTGTGTTCGTGCGCACACACTCAGTAATACAGTATTACTATAACTTACTGATGCAATAAATTTGTGACTAATGTAAAACTCAAACGTGAGCAAAAGCATCCAGCTTATGAGTAAACAAAGGTAATGAACAGTGGAAGAAGTATGCAAATAATTTATTTAAGTAAAAGCAGCACTACCATGCTGTAAAAATGCACAAGTAGCAGTAGTCACAAGTAGCAGCTGTGCAGTCTAGTACAGAGGTATAGCAACAAAATGTACCTAAAGTATCAAAAGTATTAATTACAGTATGAAGGATGGCTTCTGATTGTGTTACATTACATTATTGGATCATTATTATTGATACTTTGATCCCTGATTGCAAACTGACTCTGGATCCACCCTGGAGGTACAATTGGCTCCGCAACGGATCCACAAAACAGGGTCATATCTGAATCCATTTGCACAGCGGGACGCCTCCAGAACGGATAAGGATTATGGATCCAGACCTGATCCGGATCCATAATTTAAAAGGCTTATCTTGCCAAAACTATTAAACTACTACTAGGCTCATGAGTTTTCTAAATCAACTGGGCATTGTAGTCTTTAGCAAAGACTACTCAAATAGGAGTAAACAGTGCATTATGGGAACTATTTTCAGCAGCAGAAAGAACAGTGTGTGCACATTTATGTGCTTTTAATAGTCTCTGGACAACAATGAAGCTCAGTGGCACAGATCATATCAGGCTTTGTGAATAAACAAACAATTCCAGTTTGTAGGATTTAATGCATTGTTGGTTTTGGTCTTTTCATAGTTTGTTGACAATATCTGTCTAAAACAGAGTCTAAAACTTTCTCAGGAGGAACTGTGCTCTTCATATTGTGATGGAGCACAAAGCATGACTGTTAATACTAGAGAGGTCAGACTGTATTAGGTTGGTGCCTGTTTTGGGCTGCAGAAAGTGTAATCTCTCAAAATATCAAAGGTGAGAAAACAAGAGGCTGTCACCGTCCTCATGTGTCTTACTAACCGTGTCGTAGGCAGTGAGCAGTTTGCGTGTCGGCTCTGAAAGGTTGACCAGAGGCTCCAGACATGGGTAGCCCTCCTTCAGCACCATAGTGGCCCCCATGGTGCCCTCAGGGCTCTGCAGCCTCGTGGCCAGGCTCTGGATGCACTGCTTGAGTTTGGCCACTGTGGGGAGCCCACACTGCTCTTTGAAGCTGGTGGTAGTGCTCTGGTAACGGTGTGAAAGCAAAAGACAGATGAGGAGAAAGAAGAGAAGAGGGAAAATAGAATTAGATCAGATGTACAGTTCCGGCTGTAAGACTAAGCTGGGAAAGGTCAGAAAGGGTGACACACCCTTTAAACGCACACACACACACACACACACACACACACACACACACACACACACTCACACACACTCAAACACTGACACACTCACACACTCTTCCCCTCTTTTCCCCTGTCATCTGCTGTCTCTCTTGTGAATTAAATCAATATGGCAGTCCTTGCTGCTTTTAATCCAGTGAAATCAGCCTTAGCTTAAGCGCATTTGGCAAAAGAGAAGACAATATGGCATAAATCTGGAATGGAAAAATCATAGCATTTAGAGTGTTTTTCAGCTGCAGCAGGTGTGTTGGGCTGCAAAACTGGATTGGTTAGCAAATCTGACAGGGACAAAAAATAAGAGTCATGTGTTTATCTGCTGAAATGCCATTTTGGGTCACTTCATAATGAAGCTAAAAGATTGATTTCTGCACATACAAGCACAAGAATAGAAAACCTCTGCTGTCTAACTGGATGCTGTTTGCCACCTGGCAGAGCCCCAACTGGACTCACGATTATCACACCCCACCTGTGTGGAAGTGTGAGTGTGTCTGCATCTGTGTGTGTGAGTGTGTGTGTGTGTGTGTGCGTGTGTGTGTGTGTGTGTGACAGACGTACAGCGACAGAGGCGTTATGTATAATGACTGACTGTGGCAGATGAACCCACAGCTGGACTCAGGGCAGAGAGACAGAGAGGAGGAGAGAGTTCATGTCGGTGGGAAAGGAAAATGAGATAGAGGTAGGCAGATTAAAAACCGTTTGTCAAGGAATGAACAGCGTCTCTGTGTAGGACCAAATGTGTGTGTGTATGTGTGTGTGTGTGTGTGTGTGTGCGTGTGTGTGTACGTGGGTTTGTGCGGGAGAGAGTCTGACAGAGTGATTGGGAGGGATTGTTTCAGGGTTGGGTGATACATGAGACGACAGGGATTTATCTTCTGACAGAGATTTCACTATACGCTCTATACCGAGGAGGCTATTCAACCACTGTAGGAAATTTTGCAGATGAATGAGCAGGGCATTAAAGGAATTACAGGTTTTCTCATGGAATAACTTGACTTTTCCAGTGACTGAATTCACCTTTCGGTTATTTAATCCAGTGGTTCCCAACATTTTTACTGCATGAACTCAGATACAGAGCAACTTCTACTTGTGACTGCCCACCCCCCCCCCCATTACCCAAGAAATTACACAGTGTATTGTGCTTGAAGGATCATTATGAACCTTATTAATAATAGTTTGATTTAAAAAAAGAAAGAAAGAAAAGAAATTGTGAGCATCAGATCTATGCAGTACAGGAGCCTTGAAAAAAAAATTGTTTTCTTTCTTTCTTTCCTCCCAGAAAAAAAAGAAATACTTGCCTCTTGGTTTTCACCAATGAAAAAGACAAAAACTTTGAAAAATGATCCTTTCAGGGCTTCTGTAACACAGAGTATATCACTAGAAAAAAAATCAGAAATTCTAAAAAAAACATTTATTTACTACCTTGAAAATCATCTCATGACCCCTTAGATTCATCTCATGACCCTTTGTTCGGGTCCAGACCTTCAGTTTAGGAGCCACTGACTTAATCCATGAATCTACATGGACAGCCAAACATTATATCATCGGTTTGCTGAACATTAAATGGGCATTAAATGATAGTTTAAACCTGCAATAACCTGTTGGGACAGAGTCAGTCTAGCTGTTTCCTGTTGCTTCCAGTCTTTACGCTAAATTTAGCTAAACTAAGCTAAGCTAACCACGTCCTGATTCCAGCTCTATATCTAACACACAGATGTGACAGTGCTAAACCATATTTTTCTTTGTGGATCGGGCTTTGTGCACAGTGACACAGTCATGTTCGAACAGAGAAGGGTAGGGGTGTCCACATACATTTGGCTATAAAGTGTGTATTTATATCATGATATATACCTCTAAAAACAGATATACTGCGGGAGCAGATTCTACTCACATCGCCTACCCATTGATGTTTGTATTCAGTGCTAAGCTGGTGGGTGCTGTGTGACCAGGATCTATTTTTGCTGGTTTTATAGATGCTTTATAATCCTCCTCCACTCTTCTTACTGATGCTTCCTTTGTCACCGCCTCTCCTCCTCCTCCCTCTCCTGCTCATTCATCCTACACAGGAGTCTCAGGTAGAGTCTGATTTCAGCACTGTCATGTAAGCCACTCCATAACCAGACATCTTATCACCACAGCCTAAAAATACAAAAGCTGAGCGACACCTAATCTGATGTGACTCAGCTGTTAGCATTTCCTTTAACCTGCCTGGAGGGGGGTTTGCCACATAAACCAATTAAACACAAAGTGCCAGAGAGAGTGTTTGGTGGTTTTATTTTGGTAAATCTTAAAGGGTCAGCTCACCAAAATAAGAGAACAGCATTTTCTCACTCATCTGTAGGGGTATCCAATGCAGGCAGTTTTGGTTGTATATGGTCAGGTTTTGAGATGTTCTGCCTCTAAGGAACTGTGTTTGTGCTGCTCAAGGACTGACAATGAAACATTTAAATCTCTCTCCTCCCAGGAACAATGTTCTGGTTACTCTGGATAATCCAAAATCCTCACTGAAAGTAAAAAATATTCCAAATGAAAACTGTTAAGAAGGTGGTCTGTGGATTATCTACTGTACCCAGCACACTGAGGCACCTCCCCAGGGGTGGCTGCATGAGGAGAAATAGAGGGATTCATTATGGTGGTTTGTGTTTTTTTCTGTTCATACAGAAAGCAAAGAAAATGTTTGCATGATTCATGTGTCCGAACTGTTTGTGCAGTCTGTGCAGGGGTTAGGGTTTATCAATTTACAGACTATACAGCAGAGATGGAATTCAATTCTTAAAAATACTAATGCTACACTGTAATAATACACTATTATATAAAAAAGAACATTTGAAATCTTACTTCAGTAAAAGTATGTGAGTATAATAGGAAAATGTATCAAAAATAAAAGTACACAGTGCAGAGAAACAGTCCAAACCTATGATTATTAAAAATAAACTGGATTTTTTTTTTTTTTTTGTAAATAAAAGCAGAAAATCCTCACATCTGAGAAGCTGGAACCATGAATGATTTTTTTGTCAATGCACAGTGAAACTTTGAAAGCCCAAGCCTTGGCACATAAAACCAGAGCCTAGTGGTTTTATACCACTAGGCGTTAAGTGTTATTTTTAGTGGTAATTTGGGTAAACTGACCCTTTAAAGGTTTGTATAAAGGTAGATGTCCATGTCTTTGTGATTATAAAGCAGGTCTAGGTTCTATATTACTACTGTGAAAGTATCAAAGCCTCAGTCCACAGAGAAATGCACACAGCCTGTATAAAACCAGCCGTCAGGACTTCTGGAACTTTGTGATGTCACAACAAAGCAGTCACTGCTCTCAGCCATGCCGCTAGTCCCGCCCACCTGGACCCACCATCCAACCTTGCAGGATTTGGTTTCTCTGAGTGTTTACCTGAAATCTGCTATATTTTTATTAGATCACTCAGAAAACAGTCAGCCAATCAGAAAAGAGGCTATGACCCTCTCTTCTGATTGGCTGACTGACCTGCTGTTACTAGAGCTCCAAAGAGAAGCCTGAGAGAGGAGATGTAAAACTACACTGAGATGATTTTTATGTAAAACTACACTGAATATATCTTCTTATGGAGATTAACACCTCAAATAAGACACCAAAGTGTAAAATATGGACCTTTAAGACTTAAAGTCTTTTACAGTTCATCTTTCTTCCTGGCACTGGTAGTCAAATGTATTTTAACAATGACAACTGCAGCCCATTTCCCATCTCACCTGAGCATCCTCCCGCAGGTCTGTTGCCTCCTTCAGGGGGGCACTGGCCAGTTTGAAGGCCTCATCCACCACCTTGATGCCAGTGTGCCTCAGCGTGACGTACTCCCGCCCCCGTCTCCCCACCCTCCTCACAGACAGTCCTCGCCGCTGGGCCTTCCCGCCTCCTCGCCTGTTGGTGATCGCCACGTGGACAAACAGGCTGGTGTGGGGTAAGGGGTCCCCCGCCAGGCCCAGCAGGGGCACATTACGGTAGCCAGGCTGAAGGCACTCAAAGGCCACGCTGTACTGGCCGATGAAATCATCTCCAATGTAGTCGTCGTCTAATACCACAAAGCGCAGCAAGGCCAGCTCCGGCATGTTTACCTGGAGACGAACAAAGGAGTTGAGATCCATTCGTGTTGCTGTGCACCAGTACAAAAATAAAACCATGGCCAACAAACCCGTCACAGTGTTCTGACCAACATCAACACTGCAGCTGCTTCTGAGGACTGGGATTTTGTATCATTTATACTTTATTGAATCTGACTCTGGTCACATTTTCTGTGTCTTATCAAAATCTGCTGCTGGTTTTCTCTCACATCATTTTATAAAAAAAGAAGACACAATGTTGACAACAAAAAGCACCATGTCTAGATATATGGTTAACAGATGTGATAAAATCTTTAAGTTAAAAAGCAATGAAACATCAAGAACCATTTAGCAGAAGCTTTGGATTTTTTGATCACATGATGACATGAGATCTGAGCATGACTCTGAGCATTGAGGTAAGAAAAAAACAATAACCTACAAGAATTTACCTGTACCATGTACAGAGTTGAATTCAAAGTTTTACTTATTGTCTGCAAGTCAATAAATTATCTGAAATGTTTGATTATTATTATTAAAGCCAAATAGGTCTCTAAGATCTGCAAGAGCTGGGCAGTTGGTGTTGCCTAGAGTTAAAACTAAACAGTGTGAAATGACATTTAGCCACTCACTGCTGGAACCAGCTTCCCACTGG
The DNA here is from genome assembly GCF_046630095.1 of Trachinotus anak. Taxonomy (NCBI): domain Eukaryota; kingdom Metazoa; phylum Chordata; class Actinopteri; order Carangiformes; family Carangidae; genus Trachinotus; species Trachinotus anak. The sequence continues at coordinate 20,555,528 of NW_027273852.1, read as the reverse complement.
GTTTTAACTTTTAACTGGCTTTAAAAAGAAGCTAAAAACTGCTCCGCTCTCCACTGCCTTCATTTAATCATCTAATCGTGCACAGATCAGATACTATCTGTTTCATAAAATGTGTTTTTATACTGTTATTATATTGTTTTCTTATTGTGCTGTATCTCTGTGTATGATAATGTGCTTCTGGGATATTTTGACTAAGACTCTGCATATGATGATTTAGACACTTTTTCACCCTTTAAACCTGTTATAATTTACTATTTGGCCACTTGGGGGAAGTGCAACAAGCTATAAAACACAACACAAGAAAGTTGTTGCTAGCAAAAACTTTACACATGTAATCAGGATCTGCAGGATCCGTATTTTTGTTCAGTTGTAGGTAAAATAGTCACCTTGAGCTCTAGTTTGGTCTGAGAAAAGAATCTTAAAAATGTCCACTATTTCACCAGCTGGTCTCTAGCTGGGTCTGTCTGCTAACTCTGGATTTAGCAGAGCTTTTTACCAGAGAGTGAATCAAACAGTCAAGTTCTGGGGTGAAACCAAACCAATGAGCCAAAAGAAGCTAAACTCTCTGTAGAGCTGAGTGCTGTCATAATCCTCTATGGATTCACTGCGAGCGACGACTTTCACACTGCACACAGTGATTTGTTGTTAAGACAAGGACATTACTTAGTGCACCTTTAAATTCCCTCCATGTTAACAGTTCAATTATCTGCACAGAATACACCAGTTTGTTCACAGCTCAGCAGCACCGTACTGTGCTGCTAAAAACAACCCGCTTTCCATCTTAATTACTTATTCCTTAGAAAATCAAACCTGTTATTTACATCTCAGAACGCACTGGGCTAAATTGCATTCACTAGAATGAATGCACCTCCCCATCTAATTATTCAGACTTCTAAAGGTTTAATGTTTTGTCACCTGAGGAGGCGCTGACGCTCAGACAGCGTTTAAATTCATCTGTACATTATTCATCTGCTCTTATCTAAAATCAACGAGTCTGCTCCTGTTAGGAGGAAAAAGATGCACTTCATTAAATGTTTACAAGAGCGAAAGGTGATCAATTAGCCACAATATTCAAACGCCATTTTCTGTTTTTAGTGTCACTCATGGAGCTGCTCAGGCACAACATTAATGTTAATTACATGGTACAATGAAAGGTACATCCTGGTAGAATTACATTTCAGATCACACCTTCAGAGGACTGTACCTCCCCCTCGGATAACAAGGCTGTAAACACCTGTACATGTCAGCACAGAGAGTCACACGCACAAAAACAAGCACACACACACAAATGTGGAGTACGCAGGAGGCCAAATAAAGCTTGGAGTGTGTCTCTGCACATTCAGCCTGTGCAGACAGTAAACAAATTTTACAATAAAACATTATCAGCTGTCTCTGTTGCTGTCTTCACAAAGTCTGGTACACAGACACACACACACATACATTCTTAAAGATGCACATGCACACACAACGGATGGATATCTGTGTCGAGTTTATAGACGAAAGCAACACCACCAATCTATCATTTCAAACAGAGAACGAAAAGAAATTTGCCCCAAGCCAGAATATATGTGTGTGTGTGTGTGTGTGTGTGTGTGTTGGGAGGAAATGAACTCAAGCAGCACAGTTGAGACATTGACTCCCTCACGAATATTGAGATTACAGTTTGCATGTGTCTGAATCTGTGTCTGTGTGTGTTTTCTGTCACATCTGTCTCAGTTAGACGTCCGCCATTATAAATGTTCTGAGAGAAACAAGGGGAGCGCAGCAGCAAAGAAACTCTTTTGTTCCACGCTGTGGTAAAGCTCACTTGTTGAAGCTGACAACAAAAACAGCAGGACTGGATTTATATTCATCAAACTCAGTAGCTGTATCCCAATTCAGGGACCAGTGCCTTTGAAGGACACGTCCTACAAAGACGCAGCCTGCCGAGGACAGAGAACAACCTTCTCCTGGAGCGAGACTGTCTCGCCTCAGAGAAACTAAAACTAAAGCAGCGTTACGTTAGTTCAGGCAGAGCACTGAGGGCTGAAGGTGCATGTAACCTTTTCATTACAGAACAGCAGATTAGCAGCTACCACTATAGCTTTGGTTGGTAACTAACGGTTCATGCTCAGGCTGTTCACTGCCTCATCTCCCTCCACCACCGAGACCTGCTTTAAGTTTTAGGTTCAACTATAGCCCAGTTTTTTTCAGCACTGTCATAGACTGTATATACTGTAAAAATGGACAAAGTCTCTGGGTCTGCAAAGTGAAGCCAATGCTTAAGTGCCTTAAACCTTCATCCTATCTAACGACCATCAGGGGGCGACTCCACTGGTTGTAAAAAGAAGTATGATTGTATTGAAGTCTATGTGAAAAAGACTCTACTTCTCACTGATTTATTACCTCAGTGAATGTTTTCCTGATGAGTGTATGGTCTCAGTCTCTAGTTTCAAGTCTTCTTCAACACAACACGATGTTCATTTTTTTAAATTATGGTCCATTTAGAGGAAAATGGACCATAAAGCAGGGTATGCATTAGGGCGGGGCTACTGTGTGATTGACAGACTGTACCACACACGGCGACCTGCCTGACAATCAGGATAGAAAACAGAGCAGGTCAGCTCCACCCCTCACTCCTCCTCAGCTCCACCTTCTCCTCCAATGGTTTCTTCTGGCTTCAAAAACCAAGATGGAGACGGACAAATTACAAACTCGAGGCTTCAAAACAGCAGCTGACAAACCAGTGGGTGAGGTCACAGTTGGTTGACACTTATGCACTGTTCATTATGGGGCCAATGTTTTACAGGCACAGTGGAAACACATTGTGTTACAGGAATCCAATAATATTAGCCTATGTGTATAACAATAGGATCTATTTTGCTACATAATGCAGTGGTTCCCAACCTGTGGGCCGGGGCCACTAATGGGTCGCAAAAGCATTGCAAGTTGGCTGGCCAATTATTTGCAAAACAGTCGGCTTCAATTTTGGTGAAAAGATGTAACAACAATAAAAATAAAAAAATAAAAACATAGGAGGCAGTTCCTGAACTGGGACACAGCCAGAGGGACTGAAGGTCTGACGCTGAGGTGGCATTCGAGGAGAAAGAAATAAGATAACACAGACGGAAAAAATCCCAACGCTCCTGTTCACATGGAGTACGAACATACACTTTGCAGGCACATTACAGTATGAGAGAGTTCATATTTTTCTTATGATCAACACATTATACAATAAAAATAAAATTAATAATATCCTACTAACTACAACTGTCTGTTACAGCTGAAGCCTGATTGTTTATTCCTCTGTTGTTAGACTATTAAAAACACATCAATAAACCATCATCAAACTCATTGATGTGACATGTTCCTTTATAATGATGAACACAGGTCCTGTGGCTTATTCTGCAATAACCCCACAAACACCGGCTGCTGCCATAAATACTCACTAATGCTCCATATGTGAAAGCTGAAAACAGTCTACATAAGTGTACTCCTAAAAACCAGAGCTGTTTATGAACTCACTTAGCTTTTTTTTTTTTTTTTTTAACTCAATATTGGTGACCCAGTTTTAAAGACAGGGTTTGGGTTTTGTTGGGATTTGCTGCCAATGAAAAAAAAAGAAAACACAATATTGCCAATCTTATGCTTCAACACACACATGCACACCTTCAGTGACATGCAGAGCCATGTTAATGTCAGTGATTCAATAATAAGTGAAAGTGCTGTAGTCTGGGAGAAGAAGGCTGGTGATGGATGGAGAAGCAGAGACCATGTCACACTGACTGAACGAGGACGGGGCTCACCCCTTAGGCTTAGACAGCACTATTTTAAAGAATATACTATCCACCCTGTGTGTGTGTGTGTGTGTGTGTGTGTGTGTGTGTGTGTGTGTGTGTGTGTTAATGTGTCTCAACTCCCATGAGCTGTGAGTGAGGGTTGAGTGTTCGGGAGAAAAGCTTAAGTTTCATGCATGGGCACGCCAGACAGACAGCTCCAGCAGACTGTGTGTGTGTGTGTGTGTGTGTGTGTGTGATGACTCTGGTCTCTCTCTGCTCTCATTCTCAGTTTTTCTGCAGCAGCCCTGTGGCTGAGCAGAGCAGCTCTGTGACAGTTAATTCAATCAGTTTCAAACCAAAGTGATCTTCTGAAGAGACAAAAAGGCACAGGACACTATCTCCACTTCCTCAGACTGTATCTCTTACATCCTTACATCTGGAATTGTTACAGTCAAGACCTGGTCCAGTATGACAGATGATACTGTGATCATCTGGCTACAGATTATTTCTTATTTTATTCTTCTTTGTGTTTTTAAAAGTAACCAAACAGTTTTACTAATACAGCTTCAAGCAATGAAATAAATGAATGAATGAATGAAATGAATATAAAATAAAACAAGCTTGAAGAAAAAAAAACATCTATGTGAGACCCATTAGGATAAAGAGTGAACGTCTAACTGGGCTTAATTTCCAAAAACCTCTGAAAATGAGCAGAAGTTGATGTTAAATTCACAATCTGGAATTTAAAATATCTTCTTTTTTATTCCACACATAAACCTGGTGCCTACATCATCCAGAAGGCAATTTAACTGCAAACAGTTCAGCCCAACATTCAGGTTTGTTATGTTAGTAGCAGCTAATCTAGCCTGGAACCTTGAGCAGACATGAGGAGTAGGCTAACCCCAGATTTTTACATTTGTCGTCCTCAGACTGAAGCACCACTCTGACCTCCCTCTGATCTCACACAGCTCCACCTTTCATGTATATAAATAAACTGTATATTAAACTGTATTCAAACTGAAACAACAGAGAAAAGCATGACGTCATTCATAATGATCCAATATCTATCCAGTCTATCGCACCACAACCTACTGTCACACCTGTGCTACTGCAAACACGCTTCATATGTGTTTCATGAGTGCAGACAGCTGAGACGCAATTTTCATCAGGGCTTAGGAAGATAACTACATTCAACTTGCACTGTGTGTTTTGGTGTGTGTGTGTGTGTGTGTGTGTGTGTTTGTGTGAGTGTGGAGGAAGTGTGCGTTGATGTGGCTGCCCAGAGCTTGGTCACTGTGTCAGAGCCCGGAGGACAAATGATTAAGATTTATGCGCACAGGCCTTGACAGACTGATACACACACTTAACCAATCAGCATGACCTCGACGCCGCCTGTGTGTCTGATTGTGCACCGCTGTGTTTACTCTCCTGGTTGTGTGTGGGTTGTCTTACATATGTGTTTCCTTTTATGCGTGTGCGACATGGGCACAGTGCCCTCCAGCTCCCCACTCGGCCTTGGGTTAAAATCCACAAGGCTAATGAGACCAGCAGAGCCCAAGACATGCTCCTCTGTGAAGCTGGGCAGACACTGTGTGTCTTTGTTAATCTTGTGTGCCAAGTTAACTCATGTTGTAATCAGCTTGTCTATAGTGCAAGGCCAGAACCTGCAACTATGATGCTAACATTGAGCTCAAGTAACAGTTCAAATAAAGTTGATTCACCACATCCTCAACAATGGTGACAAAAAGAGAGGAGGGCAGAGTCTACAATCAACAGAAAGTCAGAAGGAAAAAGTAATTCTGGAAACACAGATGGCTGCAAGATGCAGACAATATGGTGTCTGTTCTGCAGGGAGCTTCAGTTTAATGTCACAGTCTTTGACAGTTAACCACAGAATTTAAGATACAACCTACAACAAGCTCGCCACAGTTTTTAACGGCAGCAGACATGAGGGAAGTTGGACAGTGAAACTCCTCAAACTGCAGGTCATATAACAACAGACCTCAGACAGCTTCAGTTATATCATATTGTTATAAACACCAATACCAACGCATAAGATCAGCTCTAACAGCTGATCCCAGAACTGATCTAATAACAATTTGCTGGATCTTTGATATCAGTGTTGTAAAAGAGAGCTCTGTCATGTCTGTCTGTCTGGCTTCATGTTGCACGTTATATTATGAAATGTGTCTGGATGTTTGATAAAGTGCACAAGCGGCATCACAAAGCCGCAGCTCTCTGCCACAGAGAAAACTCATCTCACAATCTTCAGTTTAAATCAGTTCTTTTTGGATTTCTGGGCCCATTGTGGCTGAACTCAGCAACTATGGTGCAACACTTTCTTTACAACTGTTTTTTTAATTCTCTCCAATTCCTACCCACACCTGTGACTGGCTTATTTCTCTGTAGCAACAAAAGTCAAGGCTCATGGGTATTGTAGTATTCATCATGCCAAAATGACAGACAAAACATTCTCACAAATGACACTGAAATAATTCAAACTGGTGCTAAAACAAACACATATGATTTACATTGTCAGTGAGAATCCTGTGTAAAGTAACAATTAGAATGTGATTTATAGAAAAATGGTAATACAGAATGGAAGGGTTAAAGGGTTAAGAAGATATTTTGCTCTTGTGTCTTACTGGATCTATTTTGTCTGTTCCTTATTCAAAAGTGAATGAAGTGCCGCATCCATCCATCCATTATCTATATCACTTATCTGTACAGGGTCATGGAACCAATCCCAGCTCACCTGGATGTTAGCATCACCCTGGTTCCCTCAACAAAAAGCTTGGCTTTTGGATCATTACAGCAAATAAACTCTGTGACAAACATCAGTTTATGATACCGACACATTTTTTCCATCAGGATAATTAAATTTTATGACTCTTGAAGCCTAAATACAATCACCAGAAGAAATGTCTGATGTTAGGCTATAAACAAACTGCACTGTGGTCACATGACTTTAACATCACCACACTTCAACTTATAGTTTGATTTAGCTCTGAGCTCTTCTAGTAAAACCTTTCCTCTGACAAAGTTAGTGATAAAAGTACAAGTAGAAACACAGCGAGGCTGTAAAGGTGGACTGGTGAGTAGATCAGTTTTCATGTTCAATGTGATGATGTTTAACGTCCCCGACAACCTCTGTCGTCTCATTTAGACACTTGTTAGCAACTGGCCTACATGGTATTTACTGATGTATTTTATGTTGTAGAATGTGAAAATGTCTTGAGCTTGTGTTAACACAAACCTTATTCCAGCCATCTAACCAAAAACCCCAAAAACCCAGAGACTTCAGGACCAGGGAACAGGAAGTGCTAAAATGCAACTAATGTCTAGGTTTTAGGACTCATTCCTGCAGCGCTCTATAAAATCCTATTTGACAGCAACATTTTTCCCATCATACAGGACTCCTTGTCGTGTCCAGTGTTTCCTGTTTCTAGCTGTCTGTCAGTGTTGATGATAGATGAGGTCCAGCTACAGCCATCATACATCTTGATATAGTAACTAGTTCTTCATAAGCTCATCAGGAGCACCAGAGAACAAATGCCATTAGGAGCAGTGATGTGGAGCATGATTTCCTGTCAGTCACTAGAATGACTGTCTGAGCTGTGTCGATGACCTGTCAAACAAACAACTCACCTGTCGCTCCATGTACCTTTAGTTAACATGTTATGTTTGCAGTTTGTTTAACGTCAGATGTTCGAGCTTTTAATAAAAAGGTAAAACTACATCACTTTTCTTCTTTAGTATTAAAATACCCGTGTGAAAACAACCACATTTGCTAAATTGAATACAGAGACAGAGTTATATTATAAAATATTAAATAATTACTTCAGTAACTCACTAATTGCACATTGGCAGTCGGTTACATTTTGCAAGTGTTTGTGTTAGAGAGCCTGATGTTGCATTCACATTTATGTCTGCTGCCTGCAAAGAGCTGACATAATCACAGTCAAATACTCTTTTGATTACAGGTGTCACACAAGTGTGTTGCATCGTTTGTGGAAGTACATTATGTCACGCACACACACTCACACTCACACGACGTGACGTGACCACGGCCAACATATCAGTAGTGACAGCTTGTCATTACGGCTCAGCCACAATAACACAGGAGTCTGTCAGTGAGGGGTAAGAAAAGCCAAATCAGCAACACCGCAGGCATCAAATCCCATCTTGTATAATACATTCGCTGCAGATGTAAGTCTATTCATGGGAGCATCTCATTTAAATCTTGATGGTCCTGACCCCCCCAACCTCTTCAGTGAAGCACCCCAGGCCCTATTTTCATGCAGGTGCAAACCAGACAGATGCAGAGTCATAGAGAGACTTCTCCAAAATCACATAAGCCTCTTTTATGTTGTTGACATTTTCTTCTTTCATTTTGCACATTAAAACACAATTTTATGCAATAAAAACAGTCTGTGCTGGGTCAGATTAATGGATGACTCTTAACAATAACGTCAGTAGTGCATCAACTACTGTGTTTCCTTTTTTCTTTTTATATTATATTGATATTGGAAGAGACCTCAGAGAGTTCTCAGACCTTGTTTTTCTTTGGGAAAATCTCCAAACAAACAACTTAAATTAAAAAAGAAAATTGAAACAATATTTTCAGTTAGTAAACAGGATTATTATGAGGAGCTGTCATGCAGCTGTTACGTAAATGGCTTAAACAGGCTGTTGCTTTTCTCGCTATTAAACATTTTTTCAGTTTCTCACATAACATTAATTAATACAAGGGAGTTGTTTTTTGTGCTGTTAAGTGTATTTGTAGCACTTCTGTATTTCAGGTTATGTGGTGTTTATTTTCATTTTTATGGTTGTGCTTTGTGGTCTCCTGTGGTCTGTGGTCTCCTCCTGGCCCATCAGGAAAAAACTGAAACTAACCCAAACCCACCTGCTGAGGGGGAGCTGATGCCACAAATGTGGTTTCAATTTGACACCATGTAAGAAAAGGACCAGGATCACAGATACCTGATATTGATACTTTTGTGAAAAGCAGCTAAAGTGCCGACATTCGAGGGAAAGAACTAGGTCAGGATTTATGAGGCGAATGCATTAGCGACTAAACGGCCACTTGTGACTATATTTTAATTACCACCAAATAATTTGCGAAACATGAGTCATTTATTTTTAATATTTTTTGTTAATTACTTAATTGCTTGTTCATTATATTAATTCTCAGAACTAAAGTAGCAGAGGTGCAAATATTACACCACCACACTAACAATAGCCTTCATGTGCCCAGGATATGATTTAACTTGCGATTGATCCTAAATCTTTTAGTATAAATACACAAAATGAGACTTTGTTATGATTGTATCAATACTTTGGAGATCGATCAGCCCATCCCTATCACCTACCAATAATGAATTGCTCCTAATAACAATGTATTAAGGCTGCGTCACGGTCGCCTTCTGGTCACAACTGCAAACTTCGATGATACTCACCTGTGCTCGAACCAGGAGCTATGAATAGTCAAACCAACACCGATCATGATAGTATATACAATATAGAGGAGTAGAACCCCTTACTTGAAACTCAAAGGTCTCGTCGAACAGAGGGTCGTCCTGGTTCTGAGCCGCAGTGCGTGTCCGCTGCTCAGCACAGTCAGCTGGTACACCATGCAGCTCCAGAACCACATACGGGTCAATGACTTCTCCCTTGGCCCCTGATCCCTGAGGCTTGGGCAGGTTATGCGCACTGATAACCTGCACAGTAAAATGGAAAGAAACCGATGCATTAAATGCATTCTTGCAATATTTTCCTGGGAAATTAATTTGAAATCAAATAGATCAGCCTACATTTAAGGGGCTATTTGCAAGTTTTCAACAACAACAAAAGTGGTTTCTTGCCCGAAGTGGGTGGTGGTGATTGCTTCAGCCATTGTTGTGTTTATGCATAAAAGACAAGAGGTTACAATATGCACTCTGAGCAGCACCACATCTTCAGGGCAGATTGGAAGCTACAGTGAGTTGCTATTGGAAACTGACACAACAGGCCAGTGCTCGCTGGTTAGCGTGCTAACTTCAGTAGAAGAAAAGTTGTGATGGAGACAAGAGTTAACATTGGTGATTTCTTCTACAGGAGACAGCTGTTGGTGAGCAAAGGAATGACATTTGATGCTAAATATGTAACTGTTCTATACTGGTCAGTAAACAGCTAGTAATGCTAATGTTGGCTATGTAGCAATAGCAAAACTTACAAATAGCTCCTTTCAAGGATAGGTCTGTTTTAAAACAACACTAATATGCCCCTATGTACATGGAATATTAAAATTACACTATTGAAACTGATGCATGAATATGGAACAAACTACTTAACAGTATAAACAGCTACATAGTTTAGTCTAGTGGTTCCCAAACTAGAGTTTGGGCCCCTCCAAAAGGTCACAAGATAATTCTGAGGGGTCATGAGATGCTTAATAGAGAGAAATACTGGATCATTTATTACTTAACTGAAATGAAACCTTTGGTGGAACTTAAACTAAAGATGACAAGGGGACACAACTATGCACTAGTATAAGAGGGCTGAACTAGAGTGTATTCTATAGGCAGCCGACAATTTAAGACCTGAAAAAATTTGAAACTGTCCTTTAAAAAATATTCACATCAGAAATAACATCTGCACCTTGATGCGTAGCGTCTGAGGTGGGACTCCTGGCACGCACCCCTGTGTGTGAGCACTGAAATAGGACACCTCGTCCCTCATCACAGCAGGTCGGAGAACGAAACCACACCCTCCGTTCTGCGAGAAGCGCCCTCGGTGAAGGTCCAGCATGGCGCCGGCGGTCTGCTGGTTCAAGGCCACAAGCTGGACCCCGCCTTTCCAGTATCCTTGTGGATTAGGGTTACTGGAGTCCAGACGCACTGAGCTGGGTCGCACCCTGGTTAGAGTGCGCTTGGTGAACATAACGAGGTCCTCTGGACTCTCGCTGGTGAGCCGCCCGGCCTCTCCCTCACCCAAGGAGCAAAGTGTCCAGTAAGGCAGCTCTGGAGGCATCGGCGTGCTGGGAGAGGAGGGACTGCTGGGCGGCGACTGCTGCTGACACTGCTTGTGGCTGGCTCTATGGGCATAGAAGCTGCGACTACCAGTCCGAGCGATAGCCACCAGGTCTGACAGCTCTTTGTGGAGGCGGAGCTTCCTGGGTTGAGAGGGGGGAGGCACCACTAGGACCACGCCCAGTTCCTCCTCACCAGGGATGGTCATTCGCCGTCCTGCCAAAGGACCTCCACCTCCTATCTCTTCATCCTCCTCAGATACCTCCCCATCAGAGCCATCCTGCTCCGGAGGGAGCTTCTTCCCCACTAGCAGGATACGTCCCTTCAGCTGCTCAGGGGAGGGTAAGGTGGTTGCTCGCCCTCCCAGGCTGACAGGTAGGGCCTCTGGAGTGTAAAGACGGGCGCCAAACACTTTCTTCAAGTGCTGTGCCATTGTGCGCTGCTGGGCAGGAGAGCAGCGCTGACACAGGTAGACCAAGAGCGGGTACTGAGAGGTCAGGAAGGCGTACTTATTGACCACCTCCAGAGCCGAGCGGATAGTGACAGGTGCGTGGTGGTGGTGATGGTGGTGGTGATGATGGTGGCGGGGGATGTCTGGACCGTAGTCGACTCCAAGGAGAGGTTCCCCTTCTGGGCCATCAGTCACTCCCAGCTCCAGGCATCGACAACCGGACTGCAAGGCCTTGATGAGCCCACCTAGGTCTGCGCGACCGTGGACCTGGTCATCCAGAAGGTAGGAGCGGTACGAGGTGCTGACGAAAAACTCAACATTACCCACACAGCAACAGAAATAATGTCCTGTTTTTTAATCATATCTAACAGCATTTATCACATTAACATTTACAAAACACACCTGATGTAGTAGTGGGACAGAGGCAGGTTCATGTCCTGACAAACGCCCAGGTGCTCCGGGTCAAGCAGCTGGCACTCAGGAGACTGCAGGTAGCGAGCGAATCCATCCAGACCCAGCAGCCCCCTCTCCCTGCCCTGGGCCGATGGCTCATAGCGCCTCAGCAGCTCCCAGCAGCCCTCAGTTGTCGCCAGAGACAAACCCTGCTCTGTCTCTAAGAAGAGGCGGAGGTCCTGAGGGTCCAGACACTCCCGGTCCTTGGACAGCTGCACCAGTAAGAAGTAGACGTCGGGCCGGGTGCAGAGCTCGCAGTAGGCCTCCTGAAACTCCTCACGCGTCACATGGGAGGTTAGTTTCTCCTTGCTGCGCTGGATCTCCTTGAAACGCAGACGCACCTGCAGAAGGAGAAAAGAAGCTGGATGAAAGAGGGGAAACCAGTCTGGTGCAAAGTGGACGGTTTACTGAGCCAGAGATGAAGTGAATTAATTAGTCAGTCAGCATTAAGCCTCATTCATTCAATGAAACCGGGAAATTTGATTAAACTTCAGTTATCTTATTTCAATAAGGATATTAAAGTGACCCACATTAAACAACACAATTTTGTATTAATCTCTTCCCAATAACCAAGTCTCTGTCTTCTCTCCATCTCTTTCTTTCATCTTTTTCTTTTGGTCTGCTTCCTCTTTTTCTCTCTGTTCTTTTATCTTGTTCCAAGTTCCAAGTTGGTAAAAAAATCTGATTCTTTAAGCTCCACAGCCAACAAATCCCTCACTGTATCATTTAATCACGTTCTCTGTTCAGTTTTGTCTCTGACACTGCAGGAATCAGCAAAGACAAAAAACATGATCATGTATATAAATACTGTTGTTAACAACAAACATGGTGGAATGTACAAAAGTCAATAAAACAACTCCAAAATGCAGTATTTATATGCAGGAGGGTCCTCAGAAGGGTTTGAATTATTGGGAGGACTGACGGGGTCTGACCCCTATGATGAAGACTTCGACCCACCCAAAAGAGGTGAAAACAATAATTTGATAAAGATATATCGTACTTACCTTTAACTGTAAATTTTACATTATATTTGTCATATTTATGCCTGGATCTTGTACTACGATTTCAGACACGCCTAAAGTGGACCATACCATTTTTAAACCTTGTCGTTAGCGGCACATCTCACCTGCCTACCTCCCATCAGTGGCTCGACCCCTCAAGTCTATTCTCCTGTGCATCACACAAGCACATTAAGACACTGTAGGTAAATCCAAGTAGCGGTAGCTAACTATCTAACTTGTTTATTAGACTTTACTTTCTCATGTTCCAAGTCTCTGTATTAGATTGTAACAAGTATCTACAAATGATTGTTGTTAGCTAGTTTCTAATTTAAGCCTGAAGTTACAGTTAAGCTCACTAATGTTAGCTAGCTGACAGTGAACCCTTTCTTTTCAGATTTCATTACCAATATTAAATGTCCTATATGTTCACTGGTGCTCAGTCTTGAGCAGTGAGACAGTGGAGGATTAGTTGTTGTAGAGATATGTTTTTAAATCCTTTTTAATATTAGATTTTACCCCTTTGGGAGTTTTACCTGGTAATTGAACAAAATTAAAATACATTTGTACTCAAGGCTAAGTAATTGTATTGGATGTGGTGAAAAGTAATAAAGTGCATTTACTAAGTACTGTACTTATGCATAATCTTGGGGCGCTTGTACTTAACTTGAGTATTTCCATTTTATGCTACTTTATACAGTACAGGCCAAAAGTTTGGACACACCTTCTCATTCAATGTGTTTTCTTTATTTTCATGACTATTTACATTGTAGATTCTCACTGAAGGCATCAAAACTATAAATGAACACATATGGAATTATGTACTTAACAAAAAAGTGTGTCCTTCAACATAGCAGAATGTCCATGATTTACTTTAGTAGTTAATTATCAATTAGTGTCAGTGTCCTGATTGTCCTAATCATGTAATAATGTGACTGAAGAAGCTAGCTTCTTAAATATAAAGTTATATCCTTTGTTTAAAAAAAAACTGACTCACACCTACGAAGAGCAATGTCATCATTTACACTCAGAGTAAGAGGGAGCTGCTAGCCACCATGCAAAATGGTAAAAGCCTGTAAAAGCTCTGATCGATGATTGTGTGTTTTAAAAACGTCATTCTTCCCAGGGCACAGTGCAGCCACAGTGTTTCTGATTTAACAGCATCATGCTGGGCAGGTGACAGGTGTGTGTACAGTGTCTGTTTGCTCAAAGACGTTTGTAAAAGGGGTGAAAATTAACATGTTGACCTGGCTGTTTTGTTTACATCAATGCCAGTCGGAGGGAGAGCCGTCTACTGCAGAGTCATTTGACCCAGGAGTGAATGCTGATTGAACCCTTTTCCATTGCTGACAAAAGCCTGACGTTAGCGGGTCATAACAGGTTTTTTATGACCAGTGGAAAAAAGAAGTTTTAAAAAGCTTTAAAGAGACTTAATAAGGTGTTTGAAAGGATTCAGAGTTAATAAAATTCTATCAAACCCTGTCTCTTCTGCTAAGCCCAGACTTCCCTTTCTGATATCATCTTGGTAAAATGTGTCTTGAGCTCTCACAGGTTGTCAGGAGGAGTCATCTCACCTGTCTGAGCCGATAGAGACGTCTGTGTTTCCAGGCTAACTCTCTGTGTCTCTTTGTGTCTGCCTGTGCTGTTCAGTCAGCAGGTGATACACATCAGAAATCCAAACTAACAGAAGCAGAAATCTCTTTTCAGTTCTGCTCCAAATACATGAAGGAAGCAGTGGATCAGGCAGCACGCCACTCCTGCTGAGGCTGGTGTCACCTGACTCACAGTCATGATTACAGAGATGTTATTACAGCACATGATGGTGGGTTCGTTTGCTTTTTGACACAACATATGAATATCTAAGCACAGCATAGCTTTTTTTTTTCAGGGATTGTGGTGCATAATCAGCGGCTCCTTTCCATTTAACACGTTTGCTCTTCAACCTCTGTCACTGGAAGCTTGACCTCAGCTGGCATCAAAAAGGCCTGACTGTGAACTGCTGAAATCAGCATCTTCTACAGAAAGGTGCACTGGGACATAACATCAAGGTGAATATCAAGGTTTGGACTCTTCCCTTCATCAAAACAACTGGTCTTACATATGACAAATGCTTGTTCACCTTCATACCAAGATGAAATAAGAGGTCTTCTTGCTTGTTGTTTTAACCTGAGACTCATATTTTTTATCGACATTATCAGTCCTTCTCATATCATCACCATGTTGACTTTAAATGTCTTTTCAAAGAGGAGTAATAAAGTTTCCAACATTGTCTGAGCTCCTCCAGTAGCTCTGCATTTGTCTTTAAATCTACAATAACAGATTTCTTTGGCACCTGTGGGACAGAAAAAACAAGCTGTAAATCCAAACCAAAATGCTGCTGCCAGGCTTTTAACACCATCAAAAAGATGGTCACATTTTGCGTACACCTACTTTAACCTCTCTGCTTCTTGTTAATGTAAGAATCCATCTTAAAGTTTTAGTGTTCACTTTTGGAGCTCTACAAGGCCAGGTCCCACACCATGAGCCGAGCTCTTAGGTCTTCTAACCACAAACACCCTCCAAGGTGATTGCTTGTTTTAGTCGACAGCTCCTAAGCTCTGAGTCTTCCATTCAGTTTGACATCCTCAGTCTCTGTGGACTCTTTTAAGAAGTAACTAAAAACCATCTGTTCAGGCTTCTCATTGGTGTATTATATCTGTTTCCCCAGTATGTATATTTTATCTGGTGTTTTACCACTGCTTTTATTTGATATTATTCATTGTGAAGATTGATTGATTGATTGTGAAGGACTCTGTGACTAGTGGTTGTGACAAGTGCTATATAAATAAACTTTGTATTGACGTATCATCACATGTATCATCACACGCTGATATGGTAAATTTGTAAGAAACACATCCACCTGTTACAGAGCAACATTCTCATTCATGAGGAGTGGTGTGTCAACCTGATGAATCTCGCTCCAGCGCTCCCTCTCTTTTATCTCTTTAGCTCCATTTGTGGTTTTCACCAGTTCCTGATGGAAATATCTCTCTCACTATCTCTCTCTCTCTCTCTCGCTCTCTGTCTGTCTGCTGTTTGCTGCTGAGCAGGTGGTGGTCAGTGTCTTTTGTTGAGTTGTATTTTGGTTAGTGTTACACCTGAAAACTCAATCAAAACAGTAAAGTTGCTGGAAAACACCAAAAAAAGAGCTGAAATTCACTACAAAGCAGGAGAATGCAGTTATATAGTAGTATAGTTACATTGTTATACATTTCAGCTGTCATATGATCAACTGTTGATATGTAAATATTGTTTTTAGTGGCTTTAAGTATGAAAAAGGTAAAAACATTATGCAGAAATGCATTTGTGCAACTTGTGGTGCATAGACTCATATTTGATGATCGAATGCATCCAGCAA
This sequence comes from Trachinotus anak, assembly GCF_046630095.1. Lineage (NCBI taxonomy): Eukaryota > Metazoa > Chordata > Actinopteri > Carangiformes > Carangidae > Trachinotus > Trachinotus anak. Next base: position 20,539,458 of record NW_027273852.1, on the reverse strand, counting down.
ACCCAGTCTTTTTGGCCATATCAACATCTCTTTGCAGCATTAATGTCTGCACAAAGCAAAGGCATGTAGGTGTAAGATTTGAAGTTCCTGCGCACCTTGGCTTCCTTGATGCCGGGGCACAGTTTACAGATGGTGGCAACCGCCACATCCTCTGACACAATGCCGTAGCCGTCTTCATCCACCTGGGCGAACTCCGCTGCCAGCCACTCACTCCTCATCTTGCTGCCCAGGCTGCCTTCTACCGACACACCCCCTCCTTCGCTCAGCACTCCACCTCCTCCACCGCCTCCCCCAGCCCCGCCAATCACAGAGGGGTGGGCCAGTAGGTAGCGAAGGCCTGTCACCCAGATGTTGGCCACATCAGCAGACAATGCAACCAAGTCCAGAGACTGTAGGAAGGGATAGGTAACAAGCATTAAAGACTGGATGGATGGATGGATGGATGGATGGATGGATGGATGGATGGATTGTTTACATGCCTGCTTCTCTCTTACCTGATATTCATCTCCATGTATGATAGAGAAGGCTGCTTCCTCAGCCAGGTGTTCAGAGAGAGGGCCGTTGTGGATGAAGGTCTCGGTGCTCTTCCCGGTGCGGACCTCCCTGATGGTGGAAACATCCAGCCGAGCCCGTTCCCCATCCTTCTTAGACGGCTCCCAGCGTAGGCAGCTCAGGTCTGGGTCCAGGGTGTAGAAACGACAGTAAACCCTGGAGTTGGGCCGGACCTTCTTCAGCTCACACCCGCCCTGCATGAACGCCAAGCAGTCGGCTGCACTGCTCACCTGGGGCAGAAAATTAAGATTATCCTCTGTGTTCAACTACAAAAGTAAGTTAGTTATGAGTTATTTCCAATCTACCTTCTTCTCAGAGGGCATGCTGCTGAAGGACACAGTCTTCTTCCTGCCTCCGCCCACCTTCTGTACTGAGGGATCCTGGGAAAAAACAGATGGCCAAAAGGTCAAAATGAGAAATAGTGTTTGTACATGTTAAGAAGAACAGCCAAAAAATCAGCCTGCCTCTCGGTCATGGTAGTGTATTTCAAAGCAAATATTTTCTGGTTATGTTATTAAAAGTGCAGGACAAAATATCAGTAAGACTTTATTTTATAGGTCCTGTATTTTCCAGCTAATTCCCTGGAAACTTTCCTCATAATTTCCTAGAAATTCGCTGGTAATTAGCTGTTACCTACTGGCATATTTCCAAGAAAGGCCCACTCAGTCAGAAGAGAAATAGAGAAAATCGCCTCAAGTAAAACAGAGTTCACTAGAAAGACTAACAAAAATTCCTAAATTTGAGTTTTTACACTGTAAAATGTCACACTCAGTGTGTGTATCTTGGTCACAATTCTTTAAACACACACACACACACACACACACACACACACACACCTAAGTGATCCATATTGAGACTGTGTTTGTTTGTGTGTATATTGAGAGAATAGATGTGTTACCTCTTTATATTTCACCACATGGACACTAAAACATTACAATTCCTACAAAAGCCTTTTCCTGGTGCACTCTAAATTTCTACTGTTCACACACTTTAAGTTACCACTGTGTTGCTCTTTACATGTACAATAAAACTATCCCTCTGTAAACTGTGTAAAAGTTTTCATATCACATCCTTAACATTCTTGGTTTTGAGGGTAAAAACTTATCGTGAAGTTCTGGCTTGGATTTTGACATTTTTGGGGCTTTTGGGGTGTTTTCATAGCTTTGCTCTTTCTCTTTGGATTTTCGAGCACAGCAGAGCAGATCCGGTGTAATCTCCTTCTCTAAATTTGGACAGAATTGCTTTTATTTTCTCAAAGTCTTCCTGATCATCACTTCCTTATTTAGCCGTGCGAGGCTGGCTCACAAGAAGGGTTTTCACATGCGGGGATGGAAGCTCTGTGCATCTGTAGCTTTATCACACACAGAAGAATAGAGTCTCAAAATTATTATTATTTTGCCAATTAATTTGATTTATTTCCATAACACTTGTGAAAAAAAGTGTGAACCTCAAACCTGCAAATGTATTTAAGAATGTATGAAATGTCAGGAAGAAGCTGTGGAAGAAGGTGATTTCACACCTTAAAAGACAATTCTTTGTCATGAATGACTCTCTAGCAAACAAAAGCAGCATCTGTTCATGCATTGTCCAAATAACATGACATTTTCCCAACTCCTCAAGCCCTTATGGTCATTTCTGTATTTGTCATGAAGGGTTATGACTTTGAAAGGAAAAATTGGTTAATCTTACAGTAATGGCTTTACATATAGAGCAGTGGGGTCTGTTGGGCTCTAAACAATGAGAGAGAGCAACATATATTTTCACAACAGTGTGAGTGCCTGTCTGTGGTTGTTGGTATGCTGTGTTATGTAGGTGTTTTTATCACCTCTACTTTATCTTCAGTGTTTTCCTTCCACGTTTACCCCTGAGACCATTTCAGATAGGGAAACAGCTTTTACTGCAAATACACCTAATTGAATTTATCAGCATAAGATATCGGTACAAACCAAACACGGCTGCCTGATCAGAGTATCTGGGGAAAGGCCTGCTCACAGGAGATGTGGCCAACTCTCTGCACTCAGCGCCACATGTAATTACTGCTGTCAGAACATCACAGCTCGTTACAAATCAGTGAAGAGCTATTATCGCGGCCATCGGTGAAAATCCCATGCTGCAGCCCTAATGAAAGCTAACATTGACATTTGCTCACCAAGCAGAGATGAAGCTGCCAATCAATCTGTCACTAGCTGGAGATAGCCTGAGGCAGGAAGCAGAGGTCTGCAGGATATCAAAACAGGTGTGGACTGTATATGTGTGTGTACACTGTAAGAAAAGATACAGTACTGATCCTCTGTGCAAACAGCTGAACGGATGGAGGATGGAGGGGGAGTGGGTTGGATGGACATATAACCTTTAAACTTTAACGCTGACACTTCTACCAACATTGACAATGATGTCTTGTTACCATGAATGCAAATTATTTCCCCTAAACCAGAGGATATAAAATAAGATATTTATTGTGCACCTCTGTCTTTGGTCAAAAAGAAATCCCTCGATAAACGAAGATATTGATTATCTTTTGGTAAAGATGATCTGCAATTTATAATTAAATACATCAGCAGGCAGATTAGACACATGGCCGGGAAGACAAGAAATGTGTCGAGCGAAGCAGTAGCTCAACAGCAAAGTAGTTGAGTGATATAGTCTGCAGCCTGCTGACAAACCTGACTTCATTTTTATGTGTGAAATAGTCAGTAAGTCAGTACTAGTGAGTAAATGAACAACACCCCGGCGTTGTTGTACAGAAAGCAGTGTTGAATGTCACAGGGATCTCTGGATCTCTGGTCCTTGTGGAACACCTTAAGTTACAGCTGAACTCTGACGGGATCTTTCCAGCGTTAACAATGAAATCTTTCAGAGAGGTAATATTGAGAGAATCTACAAGCAGCTGAATCAAACAAAATATTACACAGCGACTGAATAAACAGACAATGATCAACTGTGTCAAAAGCTTTTGACAGGTGGATGAAAACAGCAGCACCGTGCTTCATTTAGTCCAGACAAGGAACAATACTGTTTACAGCTAATGTGACAGCAGAGATGGTTGAATGCACAGCCCTGAAACCAGACTGCTGAGGACTCAAAACAGAATATTTTAGAGAAATACTTTGAGTTGGTTATTCAACAGTGATTTCAGGGTTTTTGCCAGACAGGGAAGTTTGGATATTAGGTGATAATTATTGAGATCACTGTTGTCTCCTCCCTGGTACAAAGTACCTGCAGACGTACAGAACTGAGAATTATACCAGTTGACACTAATTAAACATGTGTGTGATTTGCTCAGTGATGAATGGAGTAGAGAGCTTTAAAAAAGAATGGATGGAGTTTGTCTGCTCCAGTTGATTTCCTGGGATCAGTGGTTTGTAATCAGCTACATCACCAAGAGAAATAGGTTGTAATGTGAACTGAGAAGTGTGGTTTACAGGGTGTACAAGCACTGTTAATAGGTGTGGATCCTGTAGACACATCATTAAATAAAGGGCTCAGCAGATCTGTCTCTGGTCACATCGTACACAGTTAGGACATTTGACCTGTGCAGGTATCAGCCTCAAAAATCCTGTTTCAATCAGGCATAGTTACATTCATTCATTATTTTCTCAGTTAATCATTTGTTCTGTATAATTTGCAGGAAGTTGAGAAAAATTCTCATCATGGTTTCCCAAGACTCCAAGCTGACAGATTTTAATTGCTTGCTTTGCCTAAAAATCCAGAGATACTGAGCTTACTATTGAAGAACCAGTAAATGTTCACATCTGAGAAGCTGGAACGAATGAATTTCTGCTCCAAAAATGACTTTAATAAATGTGTGTGCGCACTTATTTATAATTCAGAAGAGACAGAGCAGGATAAAAACTACTGGCAACATCAACCACAGAAACAGAGCATATAAAAATCTGTTGTATTTAACCATGTTTACAGCTTTCATAACAGAACTAGAGCACAGTTTTCTAAAACATGTCATCAGCTCAAAAATAGGTTTACAAGGAAATCTCATGAATTAGGAAAAATCGTTATGTATCAAGCTGATAAAACAACAATAAGTAGTTTTTTGAGCTGTTAAAGAGGGCCCAGGGTCTCCAGGACCCCAAACAGATAATTAGGATTAATCACCTACAGACCTTCACTCTGCTGCTTTGTGACTGTACAGTAGGTTTCACCACCGTCCACATCCTATGAAGTACAAAGAGGATCTACCCACGCTAACTCTCCACCACCAATCACAGGCGGACACACTGAGCTGATATGCGATGAGATTTTTGAACATCTGTGTTTTTTTAAGCTTAATACCCTGAACACTTTATTGTGCAGCTCAGTAAAAACACCTTCTCCTACATGCACACTGCACCACCCTCACCGAGCACTTTGTTAGGAATACCTGTACACCTGCTTCATCATGCATCTATCTAATCAGCCAATCATGTGGCAGCAGAGCAGTGCACAAGTTCTTGCATTTTAAAATTAATTTTAGAAAAGTTTTATTAAAGGTGTTGCTTAAGTTTCTGTTTCTTATTTCTTTTGTCAACTCCATTTCACATCTTAACAGTCTCAACCATTTTTATACTAAACAATCTCAACACATCTTAACAATTGAACAACTTTAACACCTCTTATATCCCACTCCTTCCACTTCCTCCACTTGACAGCTTGTGTCCTAATTAAGGGGCCGCGTCCTTCACAGGCTGCATTGAAGACCGACTGCGTCACAGTTGCACGACTAGACTGTCCCATTTCGAAGGCGGAAAAAAGTTAGGTGTTGTCAAGGTTAATAGGCAACAGGAGCCACGCTTTGTGATGCAGTAGTAAGGGCGGGCACAGCTGGTGATGCAAAGTGAAAATCATCTGTAGACCACACCGTCTCGTTTCGGTTCAGCCTTGCCAGTATACACGGGTATGAAGGGACACACCTTCGTAAACCACTTCCCCTGAGGGATGCAGACTTGAGTCGCAGTGATTAGCTGAGTAGCACCACGTGAGATGATTTGCAACGCATGCAACTGGTTTGTGAGTTTCCCAGGCCGTTAAACCAGAGCTGTAGAAACCAGGTGAAGAAATCAGCTTTAACACTGCAGAGAACGTCTGATCTTCTGAGAAACTGAATGTTATCTGCATCATCCACAGGGAACATGAAGGTATCAGGGGGCAACCTGAGCTCGGGCTTGAAACTCAGGTTTACAGACTCCCAGTGGATCTGTTTTATTGCCCCTTTCACTCAGCTTCACGACCAACAATCAACAGTGCAGTTACACACTGAACATTTTGTCTACTGTTGATATCATTTTTATGTGTAGGCAAACGTACACACAGTGATTCATTGCTGAACAAGCTGTGGCAGCCTGCTGGCTCCCAGGAGATCTATGTGAAAGCCTCCTGTCGCTCACAGCTGAACTATTGTCCACAGCACATGAATTAACAAGGCTGACTGACAAATTTACTTCCTACACACTGACAAACCACACGCGTTTCACAGAAATGTCATTAAATCAACATCTAAACTGTCACACATCCTGAGTATCTGACTGCATGTGTCAAACAGACCTTTCTAAAGCCTCCTTTTTTAAACTCCCTGAACCAAAGCGTACAGTATTTTCACTGGAACACACTTTTTCCCAGGGAGCTCCTGGTGTTACACATGAACAGAGTGTCTGATGAACTTAAAAGTTCATCAGACACTTCAGGCGCTGCAGAGAAAGACACAAAGACTCATTCAGACTCCAGGATTAGTTCGTTTAAAGAGACTCCATGTGTTGAGAGACTGAATGAGCTCTGGTTCAAGGTGAATAATGTCGGTGGGATGGAGCATCAGTGGAGCAGAAAGAGAGGGCAGCAGCCACACGGGGGCTGGGCTCAGCGGGTACAGGAGGAGGCAGAGCAGGTGGACGAGGGTTGCGTTTCAACTGGAGGTGTTTTCAAAAGTTTCAGTTTGATTCACTCACTAAAATCTCTGAAAACACATCTTTGTTCTGTTCAGAGACGAGAGAGTTGATTAAAATGTTGAGGTGTTCATGCAGGTCACTCTCAAGTATTATTGTTTTAATGTTTTTTTTATTAGACTATAATCATTTTTTTCTAATAGACAACTAGACAATGAATTTTTTTTACTATATTGATATGAATATATAAACAGAGAGTAGACATCACACATTTCAAATATTATTCTATTTCATTTCATTTTATTTTGAAGGACCTCTGACTTCGTTCTTGGTTCATTCTTGGCCTTGGTAACAACAGTCTCACCAAGAGGTCCATTTAGTAGCTGTTTAGTACCTGGAGTTTTGACTGCTTGTACCAAGGTCAATTATTATCAAAAAATGAGATTCAAAAATACAAAGACAAACATTTTGCCGAAAAGAAATCAGGTTTTGCTGCATAAACTTTTTTTTTTCAAGACATAGAGGAACATAACCATCAACTCATCTGCCGTTTCCCTCCATGTTCTTCTTCACTTTCTAAATTTAGCAGCATTTTCTGAGCTATGACTGTTGCTCAATGACCTCACTGACCATATGTTCACTGTGTGTACTGCACTATAAAATGTATTATTGAATAAAGAGGGTTTTAGCAGAAAGAAACATGACAGTGTTTCACTGTGTGGGGACAGAAAATCAAGGTGAAAATAACTGAGCTTTAAGGCTCACTCTTGAACTGTTGAGGAAACCATGAGATGTGCTTGAAAGCCAAGTCACTATAAGACCATTTACTCAGGTACAGTTTTCAGGTATCTGTTCTTTACCTTTTGAGTACTTCTGTTTTATTCTACTCCATGTTTCTACTCCAATTTAATTAAAATACAACAAACAGTTAAAGATTAAACCAGTAGTTTCCACTTGTGGCTCCTTGGCACATTTCAGTTGTCAGCAGGTCCACCACAGAGACATTTTCCCTTTAGACATCTCAGATGGCTTCATTTAAATAACTGTTTGAGTAAAATGATCCATTATTCATTTGTTAAAGGTTATTTTTTGGCATTTCTGCTCTGAACAGTTAGACAGGAAAGTCAGGGGGATTGACATGCAGCTAAGGGCCCACGTCAGACTCATGCCTGGGCCGCTGCAGTAAAGACTCAGCCTTAGAACATGGTACGTGCTCCACCTGGTGAGCTACCAGAGCACCTGTGTGAGCCATTATTTAAGTAATAAATAAATCAAAGATTGAAGAAAAGTATAAAAACTGAAAACAGATTTGTGCATCAGAGCTTTATTTTTTCTTCTGTCCTTTTCCTTTAGATTTATTTGGTGACCCTTTGGAGGGGGGCAACCCCGACATTGGGAACCACTGATCTACTAATCTTTCCTGTATTCCTGTAATCCTGTACTAACAGTTAGCTTTTATTTTTAATTTGTTAATAATTTAAGCTTAACACCACTGTATCTTTAGTTTAAAGGTCCATATTGTCTAAAGGTAGATGTCCATGTGTTTGTGATTATAAAGCAGGTCTAGGTTCTACATTAATACTGTGAAAGTATCAAGGCCTCAGTCCACAGAGAAATGCACACAGCCTGTATTCAGACACTGAGCCTTAAAACCAGCCGTCAGGACTTCTGGTACTTTGTGATGTCACAACAAAGCAGTCACTGCTCTCAGCCATGTCCCAAGCCCCGCCCACTTGGACCCACCATCCAACCATGTGGGATTTGGTTTCTGAGTGTTTACCCGAAAACTGCTATAGTTTTATTCCATCACTCAGAAAACAGGCTCAGAGCTTCTCTTCTGATTGGCTGACAGACCTGTTGTTACTAGAGCTCCAGAGAGAAGCCTGAGAGAGGAGATGTAAAACTACACTGAGATGTTTTATGTTCTTAAAACCACAAATATATCTTCTTGTTGATATCAACACTTCAAATGAAACACAGGAAAAGTGTAAAACCTTCAATATGTTCAGTAAATTTAGATTATACTGTAACACCTTTACTTGTAATGGAGTATTTTTATATTGTAGTGTTGGTATTTTTACTTAAGTAAAGGATCTGAGTGCTTCTCACATCGCTGTTGAAAGCCTCAGAAGTTAGATTTTTTTTCATCAAGCAGGTGAAAATAAGTTTACACTCAACTTCAACAAAAAATTCACCATATTTTCTTATGTGAAAAATCACAAATACTGAGGACAGAACAAAAGCCGCAATGATTACCTTAGAGAATGAGAAGCGTGGTAATGACAGAGAGAGAGATAGAAAGAGAAAGCTGAAAATCATTCCCTTGTCCTATTCACTACACAAACGTGTATTGATTTCCAATTCCAATATTCCCACACTTCCCAGCACACAGAAGCACACAGGGAGACAGCGAGGTCAGAGTTTCCGATAAAGGCTGTCAGCTTGTTTCTCTTAATTCACGTAACCGTCCCACAAAATGTCTTTTTTATTAAGTTGGTCAGCGAGGAGGCCGGACAGATGAGCTTAGAGAAAGCAGGTCAGCGGGTATTTAGGTGGATAGAGGGGGGCGGGAGGCCAGGGGGGGCGGGGACGGCCACAGACTCATGTGTCTGCCTCTGTGGCTGTGTTAGTGACGCAGTGGACATGTGGGAACACTGATGTTGTGGTTGTCGTCATTATTCCAGCGTCTGCATACGTGCAGGCTGCATGTTTCCACTGTCACCCTGAGCACCTCGGTGCCTGACACACGATGTCATCCAGGAAACTATGGCCACATCCTCCTAAAGCCTTTAATGCAGTGAGGGCTGTGTTTGGCCTAAAAGGGCATCTATCAGTTATAATCCACAGCCTCCATTAAGCTCCATCTCCCTCTCTCTGGTTTGTTTTACTTCTGTGTTCTCTTTAGCTCAGATTTGATCATTCTCTCCATCAGAGTCCCTGCCAGGGGAAAAAAAATCTCAGCACAGATGGAGAGAGACGGAGAGGAGAGAAGTGGGACCAAAAGCTGCAGGGAAAAGAGAGGAGACGCAAGAAAGGTCAGACAAGCAAATTAAGAGAATGGGTTAAAAAATGAAAGGATGCCCTTAAGCAGAGATGTAAAAACAAACTGGACACAGAAATAAAAAAGGGAGCTCAAAAGGAGCAAATTGAATAAAAGAATGGATGAGAGAGGGGAGGATGCAACAAGTGGGGATGCAGAGCGCAGGAGGAGAAAGGAGCAACACTGGAATAAATGGACACAACAGAACACAGAACAATAAGTCATTGTACTGAACAGGCATGGACCACAGATGAAGTGGTCGCAGCAGTCGGCTTCTCACTCAGAGACTTAAGAGAGCCAAACAATACAGCATTACTGCTGCATGTATGACCACAGGGAGAGGCAGGGTTTTATTATTTGACCCTTAAATTCAACCGTGGACTTTTTGTTAGTGTACAAGGTCGATGCAGACCAAAGGTTTGTATGACGGATGCAAATGACTGTGGCTAATGTTGTTTGTTCCAGTTTGAGCTTGTGATGATGCCGTTGCCTCACTGTTACTATGAATAAATAAACACAATGATGATAATGTCTGTTTATCTAATTATTTTAGAGCAGAGGAACATTTTCTCTGATACTGGAGGGGTTCTATGACAGACGCTCTGTGAAGGAAGACGTACTGATGAAGAAGTATTTATGAAGATGTACTGATGATGATGGCTTTGTTTCATCCATCAATCAGCTCATTTAAAAGCAGAACCAGACCATTAGAGTATGAGCTCTTTGGAGATATCGTCCAATCAATAGTCCCAAGAGAAGTTGGGGATGATGCAACAGCTCCGACCTGAACAGCCACACAGGTCGTTTTTTTTCAACCTTCTGATACGACCCATAGGAGTGTCTCCTCAAACAGTGCCCATGTGGTAGCAGGCGTACTGGACCTTGGTTGTCATGGTTACAGTAATAAACATGCACCATTGACAGCAGCATACCTACTTTCGTTGCCATGGTCATGGTCATGGCTTGGTTAGGTTTAGGAAAATATGTTGATTTGCGTTAAAATAAGTATTTCCTCAACATTAGACGATCTTTGTTGTCATGGTTACAACAATAACAACAAATGGTCATGGATAATAGACACAACATAAACTGCTACTGTCACATGGGAATCGAACACCGCTCTCCTGTGTCATATTCATCCATCCACCCCAACCTCCTCCTGACATGTCACTCTATAAACTACGTCACCGCACTTTTCCCTTTGCTCCTGTCATCATTACTACAACCACTAGATGTCGCCTAGCAACAAAACGTAACTAAACAGGGTCATATTAAGCTGCTGCACAGATGACCTATGGGCTCGTTTTTTACAGGAAAGTATCGGATGATGAGGGAATCTCATATATTTACCTAAGCTGCCTTGACCTTGATGTTTTAAATGAGAAAGCTTTTCAAGTCAAATTTTCCAACTTGGGAAGCCAAAAGAAAGGAAGCGTGCCCCCTCCCGGAAAACATTGGCATCCAGCTGCTGTGACCACGGCTCGAGAAACCAAAACAGCTGATAAGATGGTCTTAAAGTCTTTTATTTGTCTGGAAACAGAAAAAACTCCGGCTAAAAGCATTTTTGCTTTAAGCATTGCTGCTAAAATCCAGCAGGTTTACATCTCGTATTTTTTGCAGATGTTGATTAACCTGCATTGTCCCTATCAAATAAATAAATAAATGAATGAATAAAACATCCCTGCTTTTAAGGGTTATGGTTAAAAGTATATATTATAAAACAAAGAACAGACCGTGTTCAAAAACTTTAGCGGAAGAGGTTTTGTGGCCAGATGATGTCGGTCATCACAGCAACACAAACGCCCAGACACAGCAGGAGCAGCAACAGGGGCTGAGAAGCTAACAAAGACGTGGTGCTGGTTCTGAGTCTGGTTGGCACAGCACAGCGCCAGACTCAGCTGTGTCGCCGTCAGGCCCGACAGACTGCAGCTGGTTGAGTCGGAAAAACTGAGGCCCAGGTGTGGGAGGAGGTGTTTGAAAAGGCTGTGAAGGTTGATTTTTAGACAGGAGAGAAAGTTCTGGAAAATAAGTTCAGCAGCTGAGGAGAGGAGGAAAGACACGACCACGACTGAATCTGAGCATGATGAATGACGACCTTATGATTGCAGGCTCATTTCATCTCTATTTTACCTCCTTACACACATTTCTTGAGCATTGAGAAGCTTTGATTAAGGCTTGATTAAGAATTTCAGGCATGATATGAAAGTGGCTCTGAAATTCACATTCATCAGTTATTCATGTACATCATCATCATCATCATCATCAGAGAGCACATCTCAGAATTTAGTTTAGTGATGTTTTAGCCACACCCACCATTAAAATACATTCTGTCAACAAACCCTGGGCATTAATCTGCAGCTCTAGCAGCCTGCACTCTTTTGGGAAAGCTTTTTTTTTTGGATCCTGGCTGCAGGGATTTGCTCCCATTCGGCCACACAAGCATTAGTGAAGTCCAACACGGATGCCATGTTTCAGTTCAAAGGTGCTGGATTGGGGGGGTCAAGGTCAGGGCTCTGTGCAGGCCCGTCAAGTCCTTCCACACCAGACTGTAAATCATTTCCTCATGGAGCTGGCTTTGCCATTTTGAAGGAAGAAAGGGTACGAAGCTGGCCACCGACGTGACACACTGATATTTGGTTGAATGCAGCTTGTAACATCAGGTGACCAAAATAAAGGTCAGGACAACGTCTCATGCCAACATCCATTTGATGTAGTAAAATGACAACACTTGACTGGTGAGGGTGGGATGCAGCAGGAGATTGACTGGTGGAGCGGTGCAGCGTCAGCAGAACAGCAGGTCTTGTTCCAAACACCTGAGCTGAAGACAAAGCTTTCGCTTTACCGGTTGATCTTCACTCCAACCCTCACCTGTGGTCATGAGCTCTGTCGTGACCATAAGAATGAGATCACAAATAACAGCAGCTGAAGTGAGGGTGAGGAGCTCTGACATCCAGAGGGAGCTCGAAGTAGAGTCACTGCTCCTCCTTCGAAAGGATTCAGGCATATTGTTGGGATGCCTCCAGGGCATCTTCCAGGCACGTCCAACTGGTAGGAGGCCTCGGGGTAGACCCAGAAAATAGTGGAGAGATTATATATCTCATCTGACCTGGGAACGCCTCAGGGTCCCCAGGAGGAGCCGGAGAACGAACTGGAATACTTTGCTTGACATTGCTGCTGCCACCGTGACCTCACCTCAGCTAAGGGGAAGAAAATGAAGGGTCTTCCAAATGTCTCATGTCATCTTGACAGAAAAAACACCAACAATCTGGTCGTGAGCAAAACCCAACACCCCAATGTAAAGTAGCCAATGTTGACGTCAACCTCATTTTAATTTCCAACCAAAATTTGACATCTGTCCAACATCAGAGTCCAACGCCTTTCTGACATCACATTGTGGTGTGATGCCTGCTGGGATGACTCCCCACACACTGATGCAGTTTTGGGTCAATCATTCACCAGCAAATTCCTCAAAACTTTTTAAACCAAAAACCTTATTCTGAATGCCATGTTTTATTACCATAAACGCAAATGTCTCAAAGAAAATTCAGACTGAGATGAGACATCACTTTGAAGTCCTGCACAGTCAAATTAATTCAAAAGTCATCGGGACTTTTCACGACTTGAAACTTTTTTTTTCTTTCAGTTAAAACAATTATTTCCCCTTTTTTCTTTAACATCTTCTTATTTGAATGAGTAGATGAAACAAAAAAAAGCTGGAGGGGAAAAACCCACAACACAACACAAGTGTATTTAAATACCAAACCAGAGAAACTAGCAGCATCCACCACTTTCACGTGGGTGTGGATGTTCTGTCATTCTGTCACCCGTCCTGCTCAGTGACCTTCAGCAGCTGTAACACACTGGACACTGGATAAACTTTAATGAACTGAAAAGAGTCAATGGAACGTGTACAACTGTGATGAAACTCAAACACACACACACACACACACACACACACACACACACACACACACACTGCACACGTCCGCTCACTCATCAGCCTCACACTGCGCCTGCACCCCCGCCTCAGTCTTTCCATCCATTGACCAACCCCTTAATACAACTTGTTAACCTTGTGCGTGCTGCTCACACACACGCGCGCACACACAGACTGCTGAACACACCAGACCAGCACCTGGCAGTTGCGTAAATCCAGTCCCAATCCCATCCCATGATCTGCCTAATGATCCCTCAGCACATTGGCAGTAGATTAGCACAATAGATTACTGGACTGCTGTCGGCATCCACAGTCTTACAGCCACTAATCCACAGCAAAGGACGGGCCACTGTGTATCACACACACAGATGGCTGACACTTCATTTTAATTACTCAACTAAGATTGAGACTATTTATGTAATATTGTATGGAATAACTGATGCTGAAAATAAACCTTTGAAAATACTACAGCGCTGCTTTAGGTCTGAACTGGACTCAGTCTTCACACAACCTTTGACAAATCGCATATTGTTTGGAAGCATTTTAGGATCCTCATATCACTGCAGCAGGACTGAAGAACAGAAACCTTTTTACTTTGGGTGCATTATTTTCGGGCTCGTGCACAAAAGCTTTTGAAATTGTCTGCAATGGGAACAGAATTCTGCTGCGAGACATTTTTCTGTTTGTAGACGATCCCAACGGTCTATGATCTTTTTGTGTGTTAGTGAAGTTGATCACACAGTGGAGGTGTAGTCATGGATCCCACTGGACAAAAAACCCACTATCACGGATCACATACTAACATCTGGCTTTTGTCTTCAATAGAAAAAGGTACAGTCGGCTTTCACTCCCAGATCAAATGACGGTGCAGCAGTTATGGTTACTGCAGCTCTGATCAGTGATGGAAACATGACATCCGCACAGACACGCCAATTTGCCACCCTTTTCCAACACAACGCTCATCACTTCCATTGGTAACTTCTGCAACTCTTTTCCATCACAGCCACAAATTCCATCTGTCTCCACTCAGGCAGCGTTCGGCTCAGTTATCATTCAGTT